>NW_027279723.1:0-317500 GCF_046629955.1 Centroberyx affinis
TGCACTTTTTTTTTTTGCAACTGCAACTCCCCCAGGACGGGTAAAAATTGACTCCCTGGCTTCCTCCACCAGGCAATTACGTGCCATCTGTTCCCATCTTGGTTGTTCCAGCTCGTTTGTTTCTGCGATTGTTCGTCTAATATCATAGGCCTGAAAGTGTTAGAGAGGAGGGAGGGGGGACACAAAATGAGGAGTGGCATGAAGAGGAATTAATCGAATCTAACAGCAGAACCAGATCTTCCCCTCTGAAAGGAGATAGTCCCACTAGAATGAGGACCATTACCATATTCATCACCTCATATTGCCTGCTGTATGCAAAGTGGAAGAGAAGAGTGCAATATGACTTTCTTGACCGCCTTTCTAATTTCATCTGTGAAAGCTAGCTGACTTGTTTTTAATTGTTTGTTTGCAACAAGTCCACTTTGTGCCTGCTATCATTTGTTTGGGAGTGGTAATAATAACCCATTAACAGCTCTGTCATATATCGCACTGATATATATATATATACATATACATATATATATATGGTTGTTATGCTGCCACGCTGAATCACATTATTGTTTTGTTACAGTAACTATTGGGCCCATTACTCTCTGCCACACATGCCGGGTGGAAGCGGCATGTAGATTTAATTGCAGGGATGTCGGAGGCAAGGTGAGCAGCTGGATTGGAGAGTTTTAACTGTGATATCAATAACGCAGCGAGCCTGACGCCACCTTGGGCCGATATAATGTTCCATCTCTCCTGACAGGGCAGAAGATAGAAATAATCAGTCACAACACCAGCCAGGCAGCCTGTAGGACCCTGCGTGACATCCAGCAACAGTGATGTCTCAGGACCCATCTGCATCCAGGGGGCAACGCTTGGTGTCTGTCTGTGTGTGTGTGTGTGTGTGTGTGTGCGGATAATTGGTGAGAAGATGTGGGATCCTATAAAGAGAGCAAATCTGTTACACTGCTTAAAGGCTTATACAGTATATACCCAGAATGGCTTGATTGATGGAAGATGGGGCTCTGTATGCAGAAATCAGCTGGTATTGAACCTGGATAGAGAGGAGAACGGACATCAGTGAAACATATTCATGTGGAACTAGACACAGAGAGATTAGGTCTGAATTCAGGGACAGCTTACATTTACAAAGTATTTGTCAGTACTTTGTTCAAGCAGACTTTGCCCTAAGCAAATTAACATTTTAGTCATACTTCAACATTTAATATTTACTATTTGTCTATAAAAGTTTACACATTGGATAAAGGGGATTGAGTTAGATTGAAGGTGTTTATGGCTCATTCACCTTAACTATCTCATGGTGTTTATATGTATTTATATTATATATGTATTCTCAAAAGACCAAGAGGAGCCTGATAACAGAGGATAAGACCCAGCTACTATGAGAACATGACAAGATCTAATACTTTGTAAAAGGCCACAAGGTATTTATGTACTTTCCATTTGCACTTTGGCATTGTGTATCTAGGGGCAAGTAGCCAAAATGTCTGCTTAACAGAAAGTGCATGTAGTTAATGATTTTCAGCTCGCTCTCCTCACCTTGCTTCCTCTGTAGTTCTTATTCTTAGCTATTAATTCTTAGAAGGACAGAGGAGGTGATGCCGAACTAACCTCAACGTTAACCAGCACAGCAGTGAAGGGCCCAAACTGAACTATTACTATGTATTGCCTGTTGACATTAACAACAATGACAACCAGTCTCTCTGGGCCCAACTGTCTCAGCACACCATATTTTTTAACATTTCTTAAAGAATCCTTGAAGTACTTGCCCAAAGTTTCCATCCCACACCAATTTTTAAATAAGGACACTGCGAGAAACCCTCTGAGAAAAACGATGGTGTTTGATTTTCACCTTTTCTAAAGGTGAAAATGTGCGATCACTTAATTGGGGCTAAATCTTGACAAAATCTTGTGTGAATGTCCTGTGCGGGCTTGCAGCAGACTGCATGGTGCTACAGACAGACCCAGCTGCTCTGCCAAACTCCAGCTGAGAGAACACTACCTACAGGGAGGTCACACAGCAGACGAGGCAGCCGTCTGCAGAACGTTACGCAATAGCAAACTACAGCTTCATACAACACTATTTACATTTAAGCATTCGGTTCTCTAGATTAATTTACATGGCATGTTTATGATGATGCATCTCCAGTTCCTGCACTATGGAGCTGAAATATTCAGTATGGACTTAGGTGCAAACCGTCTGAAATTATTGCTCCAAGTATTACTGCAGGATTCAGGCTCCCGATGCAAGACAAAAGGATAAAATTGCAGGACAGTAGGCCTTGAATTTGTGCAGCAAACTTGGAACCAATTAGTTTTTATTTGATTTTTCATGCTCTTTCTGCCTTTCTGCTTCAGTGCACGTCGATCATGGATGACTACACTGTCACTGGCCTAAATGCAGGTTCACCGTTTCTTTTGGTAGGGTAAATCTGTAGACAGATTGGATTATTATATCTAGGTACGCTGGTGTTAATGATTAATTTACTGTAAACTCATATTTGAAGTAAATTTGATGGTTGCCTAGCTTTGCTCATCTCTCTGAAGACTCAGCTCATGAACTCTGCAAGTTGCCTTCCCCACAAAAGCTTTGTATTTGTTGACATCTAGTGGTTGATTAGTGAATAGTGGGGAAATAATTCAGCAGGTAGGCTGTCTCAATAAAATGGACCTGCCTGAACAACAACAGTCTGCATCAGAGAATTTACCCACCTTTCAGCTTGTTTAATTTTTGTACATTAGGTGACAAAAATATGAATTAAGCAGACTTTAAAAATTGTATAACTTACAATGTGCCATTATAGGTTATGCTGTTAGTGCTAGTGATGTAGCTGTGGATTTTAAACCCACTGAAACTAAGTTCAGGATTTCAGTTCATGATTTCATTAAGTCTGAATTGAGTTTTAAGAGTCAATTTCCAAAATGTTATATGCCTGTTTTGGAAAAGAATCCTGACTCTAATTTCATCAATATCTCCAAAACAGAGAGGATGAAGTCTGTGAAAGTGTTACTATTTTGTCTGGTGACACTTTTTTCATTTGGCGGATATCTCAATTTAGATTAAAACTCTTCATTCCTTAGCTTCAAAAGAGGTTTTCAAAATATAACACAGATTAGCTTCCTGGCATAGAGGCAAAAGGAATTAACAAAATTTATCAGCCACAAGACAAACTTGTTGGTATTTGATTTGCAAATTGGTGGTCAGAGGACAAATCCCTGAGAAATACTTTAAGGTAATAAGGTAGCCTGTTGTGACCCCAAGCAATCCATCATGTTTTATATTATGAATGGTACTTAAATTGAGAGGTAGCCTATACTCTATGTACGATACTCTGTATACCTGCACACCTAAACCATGTAAACCCTTGACTACAGCGCTGTTCCTAGAGTCACATTAGTACTCTGACAACTTGTGAAGACTGGAATAAAAGAAAGAGGGAGGGAGTAAGGATGAGATGGGGGAGTGACAGAGAGAGCTGCAGGGGGGAAGAACTGGAGGCTGCAAGACAGAGCGCAGAGAGCAGCGGTGGAGGAAGCAGCACGCACCTTGAATACAGGTAAAATATCTATTTATTTGTTTTAAAAGCAAATAGCACAACATATTTTACATGAACAGGTGTATTCTCAAACTATATTCTGAAATATTGCTGCTTAAAATATGAATGAAAACATCTGTGACGCATTTGTACTCTTATGGAAACTTAAAAAATGCAGTAATTGTTCCTGGGGTTAATTTGCTGTTGACAGATTTTTTTTTATTGATTGAAATACCTTTGAACATTTCAAAGAGGTCTTTACCTGTGAGTGTTATGCTAGGTAACTTGTGGTGAATGGGTTCATTGTTTAGGCTAGATACGCTGGAATGCTCCTGAACATCCTGCATAATCCTCTCAATTATGAATGGTATCATTTATTCTATAGTCTCAGCACCTCAGCTAGGGCCATCCGGTAACTTAGCAACTAGTGCCTCTCATTCAACATTAAAGTGGGGTAACGTGAGAAGACGCGGTGGCCTCACTCCAGGAGAGTGACTGGGATTTGTTACTGACACATAACCTACATTTTCCCACATTCCAACAAACAGATTGATGACTCTCTATATGCACCTGTTAGCTCGTCTGTGCACAAACTGCAGCTTTGAAATTGTGATTTGAGTTTCTTTTTCCAGAAAATTTGTTCTCTCATGGCCTCCTGCTCTAAATTTCTTTTAAAAGTTCCTTTTTTAAACCAAAGGCTCAACTGTCCTAGATAAAATACAACAAATGTCAACAATAGATAACATCATTTCCATCTTTCTAAAACATGAGAAACAGTTTTTATCCATTCACACTCTGAGGTCATTTGTTTCCAGGGGGACCTTATTGTGAACACGCAGAGGTAAACTGACACCTCACCCTTTCATCCTGGCAAAAGCCTCGTTGTTTTGCTCCAGGGGGTAAAAGACTCTCTCTAACTAGGTCTACACTGTTAACCTATACATCCTGGTACTCACAATTGCCCTGCCAGCTAAGAAAATGATTCATTTTATGCATGGTCATACAGACTCAGTGAAAAACAAGCACAGCCTAAAGCAGGCAACGCTGACCCTTCTCCTGGCACATCTCCTGTCCCTGATAACTGCCTCGTGTTGGTGGTGAAAGACACAGCTCAATTTCAATGCCTTGAGCAGATAAGCAGTCCTGTATCCACCAGAAGTGACAATAGGGGTCTGTGTTGCACTGGGAAGCAACTATTTGAGACTGTTGAGTTCCCATGATGAGTGACACTAAGAGAAGTCCCAATGTGACTGGAAACAAAGACTCAAAAGCCCCTTTGCTTCTACTTTGAGTAAACTGCATTGATCATACATTGATCATATAATGTCATAAATAATCATTCATTTATCGTAGACGTAATATCAAGAGGGAATTTTGACAGGAGATGAGGAACGTACACTAATATTACAGAAGTGCTGAATGGTAATTAAAAAAAAAAAAAACTTTTTGCTTTAAAATTGATTGAGGCATATAAGCAGTTTGACAAAGAAAACTGTCCTTGTTGTTTTGATCTAATTTAGGACATTTTATTGTTGTAGTGAGAGTAGTATTGTACGGCTGCCAACAGTGATGAAGTCCGTACACAATGGTGACCTTAGGGGAGAAGGATAGTGGTTATCTGAGAGCACTTTAGACTCTCGTGAGAAACAGAATACAGTGTGAAATTGTGTGGAATGGATACAGTTGCACCAAGGGGAACCTGTGTCCCAATTTTAAAAGACAACAGGAATGTACATACGTGCAGGAAATCTAAGCCCTCCCTGGGTTTATGTGATACACCTGAGTCAACAGGTAGGTCAAACAGCTCTCCTGGAGAACTGCAGAGTTAATTTACAAAACATTAAAGGCTGTCCATTTTGGGGAGAAGAATGACTGAAATTCATCATTCAAACTGACCTCCCATTCTTTAAATAGTACCAAGATTTGAGTCATTTTTTTTGCTATCTCTTGTAGGTGTAGTAGGTGTCACTTTTTTAAAATATTGGATATCTCATTTTGGAATTAAACTCTTGAGTTTCTCCTAGAGAGCTATCACAACGCATACAAACATATGGGGTTAGGTCCATGTGCATTTTTAGATATCCATTCCTTCATTAGAGTGTTTTTGATGACATGGTTACAGGGTTTTGATGGTAACTGATATTTTTTCTATTTTTAGATCATTTTTACACCAGTTTTTATTTCTGACTCTCTTTACAGGAGCATACTCAAAAAGAGGTGAAACGTGAAACCCCATTCAGCCGACAAGAGGACTGTTGATATCTACCATCCACAATGTTAATGCGGTCTCATTCAGAGAGAAGAGCCCTCCCTGGGCTCTCGGCCCTGTTGACACACAGCACTCCAATACGGAGAGATGTGACCTCCCCACCTCCCTCATCCTTCTCCCCAAGAGACTCCATCTTTACACCCATATCCCTTACCTCACCACCTCACTGGGTGACCCAGGCCCTTTCCAACCTAGAGCAAGGAGAACGTGAACTGCAGACCCTCAGGGAACGACAGCAGACAGAAGTGGAGGAGGTGAACCGCGAGTTGGACAATGCGGTGATTGAAGCTCAGAGAGAAGAGCGTCGCCTTCTTGAGAAAGTTGAGCAGGACCACAGAGAGGCCCAGCGGTGCCTTGACCAGGTGAAGAGGGAAAACGGTGCTGCGGTGCGGGTTGTGCAGTCGCTGGTTGACCGACAACTCAGAAAAATGGGCCAACTGAAGGAGCAGATTCAAAGATGGGGCAGTAATGCGGGTGGATCCCACAAAAATCAACTCCAAAGAGGGGTGGCAGAGGTCACCCAACCTTGGGAAATCTCCCTATCATTGAAAAGGGTCCGCTTCCTGCCAAGCCCCCTGTCTAAGACCTTGAGCTTAGGGGAAGTTGATGTTCGTGAGCAAGGCATGACCTACCCCATTGGCGTCTGTGGTGTTCAAGGACAGAAGTGTGCCTTGCACTCAGGGCAGATAAAAAACACTCCCCCTGTTGAAATTCGAAAGGAACCATCATCAAACGGAGCTGGGCAAAGGCAGAGTGCAGAGGAGACCAACAAGACAAACAGTGGGAGCATGCGTGTTGTCAGGAAACTACGCCTGTCAAGCTCAGGGGAGAATGAGGATGAGCTCAAATCACCCACCTTAAAGTCCCCCAGTCCAAGGCGTCGTGGTGTATCTGAGTCATCCCAAGATGAAGAACTGGAGTCTCTGTGTTCAGACACACAGGGGCAAGACCTGTTCCTGGCTATCCCACCGGTCTCCAGCCAAGGAGAGTCTGAGGGCGATGAATCTGATGGCAGACAAATTGGAACAAAGAGGCGCTCCATCCTCAAGGGTCAAAGAAAGCAGAGGGCTCTTGTCCTGGTCTCCAGTGAAGAACCATCCTGCCCTCCCGAAGAAACTTCTGAAAAAGACCTTGATGTGGCAACATCTCCAAAGACTAAGCCCAGGGGGTCGCTCTCCAGCCACAGTCTTCTGGATCTGTCCTATAGACATTGTCCTCATTCTCAACAAGCACTGTCCAGGAACAAGAACTCAAATGAATCATCCATGGACAGTGGGAGCCCCCCGTCCCCGGTGGACAGTGAGGATTCCTGTTACACTTACACTGTGAACACTCCACGCAATGGCTCCCTCAAGGAAGAGCACCGCCGCTCTATGTCCACCGCTGACCTCTCTGGCAAGCTACATCCTTTGATTAAAGGGAGCAAAGGTGAGCGTCAAGGAATCAGGAGAGCCAACAGGATGCGACTAGCCTCTGAACCTTCAACCCTCGAACAAGGCCAAGGAAAGGGCATAGAATCTGTCAGAAACACCACAAGCTCTGATGAACGAGAATCAAGACCCCAGAGTCCGGTTAAACGGAATTTAGGTTCTAACCGTGTGAGCAGATCTCTGTCCATGTCTGCCATTGAAGGAGACAAATTACATCAAACCAAGGAACAACAGCAATACATCAAGGACAAGAAAGAGAATGTTGTGCCAGCTTTGAGGGAATTGGATGAAGAAGGTGGTTCAACTGCGCTAGATTCAGCTTATCTGGTCAAACAATTCGGAAAACAGGGATCAGGCCGCACCGACTTCAACCTGCCTAGTGGTGTCCATGCAACCATCAAAGGGCAGCTCTTTGTGGTGGACTGTGGAAATGCTCGCATTCAGGTGACCGACCTCCTGAAGAATGTTGTACAGCAGGTATCTCCCTCAGGATCGGAAAGGTCCGCCCGCATCTGCAACTACTTTGATGTGGCAGTGAACTCCAAGGGCCTCATTGCCCTGACCTGTGCTGCCGAACGCGCTCTGTTGGTGTTCAGCCGTCATGGACGCCTCCTCCAAACTTTCGGAGGCACAATGATTGGCTCCACCAACGAAGAGCTTGATGCTCCCAGAGGGGTGACCGTTACCTGCCAAGATGACTTCCTGGTAGCTGACATCAAGCGAGGCACCCTGACCACCCTGAAGCTGGAGCCCAAGACGGGGGCAAGGTTGGAGCGTACGGTGGTCACCGGGTTCCACAGGCCCTACCTGGTAGCAGCCTGTCTCACCACTGGGCTGATGGCAGTATCAGAGCGAGGCAATGAGACTGGACGTGTCCCGTGCATTAGGGTTCTGGAACCTGGATGGAACACCATCCGAATCCTGGGGGTGTGCTCTGGCCTGGGCCCTGTCCTGTCCTGCCCTTGGGGCCTCTGTATCGACAGTGACGGGGATGTCCTGGTGGCAGACTGGGGCAAGCAGCACCACCGTGTGCTGATCTACCCCATCAAGGGTGTTGGCTGGCCCCTGGTGACCGATAACCTGAGTAGTCCAAGGGGTCTAGCGCTGCTTCCTGATGGCCACGTGGTCGTGTCAGACAGCATGAACCACTGCATCAAGATCTACCGCTACAAGTGAGCTGGAGAGGATGGTGATGATGGAGTTTAAAATAGGTCAATAAGACACTAAGATAGAAATAACTGTGGGTAGATTTGAAGATGAATTATTGTGGAGATTTAGAGGGTTAAATTTGTTGTAATAGCAGACAATGTCCTTCTTTTGAGTATCATTTACCTTCTACAGTTTCTACCTCTTACTTTCCCTCATTTGTTTAACATCTGATTATATTTCATAACGGTGATGGAGCTTTATGAATTTATGCTATAATGGTCAGTAGAAGTGAGTATTGACATATACAATATGTAGAGGATTACTGCATTATTTTCATCACATCTATACAATGTAGAATAATGCATGCTTATAGTTTGACCTTGTTTTGCTGTTATGTTTTTGAATTATAAATGAAATAATTAGGATAAAAATATATTTAGCTTTCTCAAATGTATCTAGTGCAAGATGACCCATAATGCTGTGTACCTGTGTGATATTTTGAAATCTTGTGAATCCTGCCCATATTGCAAAACATTGGAATCACCGATATCCCTGGCAAATTTGAGGAATGAGTGGTGAGTTCATTGTGGCTTAAATCTTTCTGAGTAATCAGTCGATCAAGTAAACAGTTTAGTTACCGTGTGGGGTGGAACCTATTGATTTTTCACTGTCAATTCCATTGGGAAAGAATTAAAACTCTGACTAGAGTTTAGTTTTATATGATTTTGTCTTTATTGTGGTTGTCCTTTATTTTGAAGAAAATCCCTTTATGAATCTCACATTAGCCTTATGTTTTGGCTGTTATGTTAAGGCTGCTCTTTTGCTCTCTTTAGCATTTCTCTGGTGTCCCTATTTGTCCAGTCTCTGGAAAAGCCTATCACAGTGAGGGCTTTACTCTTTTCTACTGGCACTGACCCATCTTGGTTTAATGTGCATGTATTAATCAAAAACAGTGAAATCAACATCAAATGCAAAGTGAAGCTCCTCCTGGTTATTTTTTCCTACCACTGATAGTAGATTTGTTACAAGCATAAACTTTATTAGAGGTTAGACATTTTGAGTCAAAGCAATTATATAGTAGGTTATGCTGCAAAATATACCAAAATATACTAAAATACTAATAGTATTTTTATTTTTATGTAAATGTTATTGAAAAAATAATATTTTGATTGTGCATGGTCATGTCAAAGGCTCATTTTGCAACAACTCAAAACCCTGTGCCTCCTTTCTATCAAAGTAAACACACCACACACACACTCTGTTTTCCAAATATATCCACCCACACATTTGAGTACAAAAGTGCAGTTTGAGCTCCTGCACAGGGACACTTCTCAGCACTGCTCTCCAGCGAAACTCCACAGCAGAGGCCTTCATCAGGACTGCGCACCATGAAGCTGCTCTCCAAAACTCTCTGTCTGTGCTTGGCTCTTGCCCTTACCAATGCTGCACCTACGTGAGTATTAATGAACTCTTACTTGAAGGCTTTCTATGGAGTTACACTCAAAATTTTCTCACTCAATTCATTTTCTTTAAAGGTCACTGTTAGTATTATTACTATATACCTGACTCAATCTTATTGGATAGAAGTGGCACCTCTGGTCCCAAGATCCTTCACTGGTGGCATCATGTGTGCATTTAGTTGACTGGGTTGAAGGCATTTTTTCACACTCTTGAAAGTCCTTTATAGGCCTACAGTAGATTTGGTCTATGACAGGGGAACATTTTAAAAGATCTGTAGTTGTGCAGAATTAGTTTGTTGTTGTTTGTATTGTTTGTAAAAGCTGAAACATAATGGACTTGTATATAGATGTATGGCAGGATCTTTAAATTTCAAAGAGATTATTATCCAGAGATTATGTCTATGCTACAATCTATGTGTTTACATATAAACATAACTGATATACTTCAAAAGAAATCCTGAACTGGGATTGAAAGTTTTGTTACCTTTTCAAATGAAACAGGATATTTTTAACAAGCAGTGATACTACACTGGTCATTGTTTATTCGTTTCATAACTCTGTTTGCTCATTGACAAAGTTCACGGGTTGAATCAATTGCCCAAATAAAAAAAGTGCTCAGTCATCGTATTACCTTAGTGGTTTATCATTGATTCGCCCACATTATCGCAACAGGGGTTTTTGGATTTGAATTGTAGTGTTTGTGCCATGCTAACATTTCTGGGTAATTCTGCAGTCAAATGAAGTGTCTTTTTAACTTCCACAGGCACCATGAACATGGCGATGCAGTGAAGGATGGTGGGTTATTTTTAAATTGCAAAGCATCAATTAAAGAGCAGCCATTTTGTGTCTGTCTGTGTGTGTGAGGTTAATAAAGTCACAGAGGCAGGCTTTTCTGCTCACCATCCCTAATATGTGCCTCAATATAATTATTTACATTTTCCATATTGTTTTTACCATTTCAGTTGCATTTATTTTTATCTCTGTATTTCTACACATCTACCTCTGGAATAAAGGTGAACACAAGCACCATGGTGAACATGATGACCATGATGACCAACCAGACCGGTGTGATGGCATTGAGTTTGATGCCATCGCTCCCGACGAGAAAGGACAGGCCTTCTTCTTCAAAGGTGTGGAGTGATTTTATGAAGAGTCTCTTTTCACATGAGAGTGGGCAGCCCACTACCTTAGACACTCAGTAGTTTTCTTTATGGGGACAGTAGGGAGGTGCAGGGGTCCATGATGTTGCAGAAGTAGGGGTCTCTACACCATCCATAAGCACAAGGCATATTTTAATTTGTTACCCCTCCATTTACTGACTCTGTTGTTTAGAAATGGAAAATATGTAACGGAAAAAGGAAAAAAACATATGGAAAAATATAACATTGACTCCTCTTAGAGCAATGAACTTCAGGTACCATATTCCTATATTACCCAATTTCCCCATGGGAATCATTCAAGTTTTATTTTAGATATTTTCCCAAAATATGTGGTGCTAAGTAATGAAACTCCCCTATGTGCTCTGATGTTCGCCCTTAAGGTGACCACCTGTGGAAGGGCTTCCGTGGTCCAGCTGAACTCTCCAATGAGACCTTCAAGGAGCTGGATGACTTCCATCACCTGGGCCACGTTGACGCTGCCTTCCGCATGCACAACGAGGAAAACCCCCACGACCACGATCACATCTATTTCCTGCTGGTATAGTCTACAAATCCTTTCTTTTGTATTATAACGGCTGTACTTCAAATTCAGACTGAGAAAAACATGGAAAGTTCTCAAGTTGGAGTATTGCATTATCTAATATATTAGATAACACAAATTCATGGTCAAATTTGGATCCTGATGCCAAAGCAATTGGGAATCACTAATCTGAATGATGATCTCTGTTGTTTCCTAATCTCCAGGACAACAAGGTGTTCAGCTACTACAACCACACTCTGGAAGACGGGTATCCAAAAGAAATCCAGGACGACTTCCCAGGAGTCCCCAGTCACCTGGACGCTGCTGTGGAGTGTCCCAAAGGAGAGTGTGGCGCCAACTCTGTTCTGTTCTTCCAAGGTATGCTGGTCTACACTGCAAAAATATCCATCTTAACATGTCATGGAGACTAGTACTGAGTTCTAAAATCTTGTTTGGATTAAAACAAGTGAGCATTTTTGACAGTGCCATGAGATAAATTCACTTGATTCCAATGAAGTTTCATTTCTTTTGAGAATTTTCCCTCAACAGGTGCTAATATCTTGAACTAAGGTGGATCATCCCACTTGAATAAAGACAATGCTGCTCCCTAGTGGAGGAAATAAGCTGCAACCGGAGTGAATTTTGTCAGCATGTTCCCAAGTCCAACAAATGCAGCTCTTAAATGGGTCAAATACTACTTTTGTAGTTTATTCTATATGGGCCAGGTGGGTGGAGTTTGACACATAGGGAAAGACGATGAGTGCCAGAAAGTTAAGCTAATTACAAAAACGTATCTGATGTGATCTGAATTGTCCTGATGCAGCAAACGCCCATCCATCTGGTAGTTAAAGGAGATTAAAACAAATTATTTGCTACCATAAGAATAATTTGATACCATTATTTGACCCAGATCTGTCCTAAATATGAAAACACATAGCACTGATAGAATTGTTTTCATCATTGTCCGCTACTGAAAAATTATTTAATCAGATGGGAGGACATGCAGTCGGCTATTCATACTTAAAGGTGCTATGTGTAGCGTTTCCAAACATCAATATATCATTGTGAAATTAATTGTGATACCTTCTATCATATAATTATAATTACTTTAACAAATGAGACCACGATGGAGATGATTGATAATGGTTGAAAATTAAGACTTAATTTCCTATAAACCCTGTTGCTTCCTGTCCCAAAGAAGGATGTTTGTACTACAATAATCACTTTCCCCTCACAGGACATAATGTGCACACTTTTGACATCACCACAAAGACAGTGAAGACAAAGACGTGGTCCCACCTGCCCAACTGCACCTCCGCCTTCCGCTGGCTGGAGCACTACTACTGTTTCCATGGACACAACTTCACCAAGTTCCACCCAGTGTCCGGAGTGGTGGAAGGCGTCTACCCGAAAGATGCCAGGAATTACTTCATGAGTTGCGCCGGCTTTGGTGAGTTTAGCATGGAAATTAAACAAAGTATATTGTCACTACTACACTTACACTTACTTAACAATCCCATTCCTCTACTGTTGTCAAATTTGTTTCTCATCTTGGGCGTTCTTCAAATACAATTGAATCATTTTGTGAGCAAAATAGACACAGAACCATTCTGTTTCATTCAAACAAATTTATAATCCTCTGTATTTGATTGTAGGTCATGGAGGTGGGTATAAAGTCCCTAAATGCAGTGAGGTACACGTGGATGCCATCACCAGTGATGACGCAGGCAAAACATATGCCTTCATAGGTAAGAGTCCTATCTGTGGCTCCACACACATACACAGTACATGCTGATTCTGTGGATACACAGTGATTTATTTTGCAAATGAGCCAGTTTGCTGTACTGTTTTCATAGAGAGGGCACTTGTTCTCCTTTATGTGTGCAGGTTCCATCTACATGCGTCTGGACAGCCATCGTGACGGCTTCCATGCCTTCCCAATCACCAGGGGGTGGAAGGAGGTGACCGACGGGGTGGACGCCGTCTTCTCCCACACTGACAAGCTCTACATGATTAAGGTTGAACTAGCCAGTCACCCTGCTTTCTCCACTTGTGTTGAGTTATAGTACCTTGAGACATGAAATTAAAGCTAAATTCCCACTTCTTCCACTGCCAGGGTGATCAAGTTTACATCTACAAGTCAGCTGTCCACTACACTCTCATTGAGGGTTACCCTAAAAGCCTGAAGGAGGAGCTCGGCCTTGAAGGATCCGTGGATGCTGCTTTTGCCTGTCCCGGTACCGACGTTGTTCATGTAATCCAAGGTAAACTCATCGCACAGTCTGCTGTCAACACCAGTGCAGCATGCTGAGGGTTTCAACTCTCACTTCTTTAGTGAACATTTGGTTTTAACTTGTTTTGAATTGTAACAGTGCTGCTGAAATATGACAAGTTTTAGCAAAATGCACCTTTTGATCCAGCAATTAACAATACAAACCAATAAAAAATAACTGCTTGATCCCTATTATGATCAGTGGTGAAAACAGTACTCAAATCCTTTACTTAAGTAAAAGTAGCACTACCATAATGGAAAAAATACTTCATTAAGTAACTACAGCGGTCAGATAACTGTAGTGGAGTAAAAAAGTACAATATTTCCCTCTGAAATGTAGTGGAGTAAAAGTATAAAGTCTCACAAAATGGGAATACTCAAGTAAAGTGCCAGTACATGAAAACTGTACTAAAGTGCAGTACTTGTAAATGTACTTACCTCTGATTATGATAAACCATTTTAAAGTTCTGAATGCAAAGACAGAATAACCATTGAATAACAAAAAAATCTCCTATATGCCTGTTTTCCATGTTTGGCCACAACATTATTGATTAATCCTGATGCGTGTTTCTCTCAACAGGAAAGAACATGATCGACATCAACCTCTCTACGACTCCCAGGACCGTGGGTCAGGGGATTCCCCTGCCCTTATCCAACATCACTGCTGGTCTGTGTGGCCCAGGCGGCATTAGAGTGTTCCAGGGCTCTGACTACTATACGTATGACAGCCCTCTACTCCTGGCTGCCAGCAGAATAGCCCCTGTACCCCTGAAAATCACCTCTGGAATGATGGGATGTCAGGATTAGGAGTCAGAGATGATTTGAGAGGAAATGAGACAGTATTTTGTCATCAGTTTAAGCTGAAATTAGATGTGCATCTCCTAAACAATCCTTATAACAATTCAGAAAAAACCAAAACAACAGGATCATCAAAATTCACATCTCAACTCCCCACATCCACACAGTAAAAATATGTTTAACATTTGATCTCGACTGGATGAAAGAAAGCTAACCACAGAAACCAGATTTATGATCTTTGGTATTTGTTGATCGATGCAGAGCAGGCAGTTCTTTAAGAATAGTAGATAAGATAAGGCCTAGTAGATGAAATGATAACTTTAACACCTTGGCTTCAGACTGGATCTCTACATTTCAGAAACACTGGGTGACAAACAATATGGTGAATAAAACTTGGAAAGAAACTGCAAAACTGTGTGTCTGGAGTGTCACTTACTGTGTTCAGTTCAGTGATTATTATGAGAACAGTTTTGTGAGATTGATTATTATTATAAGAACAACTATTATTGGTTTTGTATTTTGAGTTTGGAGATTTGAAATGATAGCTTGGACCGTGAAATGTTTAATATTTGGAAAATAGCTTTGATGAGCAAACTCCAAAGGAATCTAATGTTATTAGGTGAAGACAGAGTTTGGCCACTAGAGGACCTGCTGTACAAAGGAATGTGATACAGGGAATAATGATGCGATCAGATTGGCTGTCATATTGAACAGCTGTAGAAACTCAGTCTTGATCTAAGATACAAAATGACAAAATGCTGATATCAAGTTCCAGCCCCTTTTGCACAATCCACATCTCAGTTGTCACAAAGCTTAAAAATCCTTCTGTAATTCGTCTGCTTCTCTTTATCTACGTCTCCTCCTTTGTGGTTGGTAGAGATTTAATAAGGGAAATCAGTAAGGGATAATGGCTGAATTCACCTCATCAGTGTACTTCATGAAAAGTGTCCTTAATATTTTGTACATTCAATGTAATGACAAATACACATAAGCCTATAGGCAGATGATTGAGGAAGGGGAAAGGGAAGGGCAAAATGCGGCTGAATCAGGTGCTTCTCAGCTCGAGGACAGCAAACTTCCAGAAAACAAAAGGGACTGGAGCACACCGATTGATTCACAGCCTACACAGACACTACCTTGTGGTTTCTGATGTATCACACTCCCCAAGTGTGTCCCTCCTGGTTTGAATTTTTCAGTTAAGTAATATGCAAACAAATCTATTTACATTTAGGAGTCTGTGGGGCAAACTATCCTCAAAGATCCTGTTTGTTTAAATAGAGAGTTAACTGAAAGGCCTGTTGGGGAATGATATGATGATGGCATGGGGGTGAAGCAGGGCCATCATGATGACAGATCAGAGGTATAGTAGATAAATCAAAGAGCTCTCAGATTATTACTCAATAAAATATTCACACAAAATATTGTGCAATAGGCTATTACGAAAAATGTCCAAAATGTCTCAGAAGTCCCATAGGAAAAAGACATCCCATTAATAAAGATAGATACATTAGATAGATTACAGGAAAAAATATAAACCATCTATAATATACTAGGAATAGTATAGGACTATCATAGTGATACCATCGGAGAAAAAGTGCTGTGAAGTACCCTAATTTCACCAAGAAATTCGTGTGTGTGTATGTGTGTGTGTACGTGTGTGTGTGTGTGTGTGTGTGTGTGTGTGTCAGGCTGGAGGGTGGAGGGTGGGGGGTGGGGGGGATCTCATCTCATCTCAACCACTGAGCGGAGCGCGCACCCCTACTTTTGAAATGAACCACGCCTGGCTTCCACTCTTCATCCATCGACAGCCATATTGTACGTCTCCACAGATAGCTGCGTCAAGCCAGCAAGAGAAAGCCAGGACCAGACCGGAAATTGGGCGAGTTTGCGTTCAAAATAAAAGGGGTAAAAAACGTATCACATTTGAGGAAAAACGTGTATGAGCCCCTTATTATGATAGGTCAGTGATGTGGGTGTACAGAGCAAAAAACACATCAATAACTCAGTGGAATCGTTAATCAGATATAATGTGAAATGACAGCTTAAAGCATTTATTTGGTCTTTGAGTTGTTAGTGATTTTTTGGCATGCCTAAATATACATTGCATTGCATCTGCTTGCTCCACGTTAAACGATAAGGCTTTTATTTTGAAAGTTGACGCCGGAAGCCTTATTGTTTTATTCTGGCTTGCTAGACACTGCGTTCCACAAATCGTCTTTACGGAGGCTCTGACTTCAACGGTTTTTTCCATGTCTGCGGGAATTTGTTTCGCCAAAAAGCCCGAAGAGATAAGGAAGAGGAAATAGAAGAGAGTTTTCAACGTGGATATTTTGTATTTTTTGAAGATATCAGGCTTCTGTCAGCTATTTAAAGAGACACTTCTTCCCCCGGTGAGTTGCCTCTCCCAAAAAGATGAGCTTCTCTTCAAGTTTGATGCAATAGCGGATATCCTCGTGTTCGGGCAATTCATTTTTATGGCTAAAATACGATATAAATCAGATTTGTAGGATGTTCTGCCACTAAAGCTGTCTGTTTAATCGCATCTTAGACTCCGTCATGCAGTCTTGAGTCATAATTTCCCATAATGATTTGCTATTTGGTGCGAGTAGGCTAATTTAATGTTGGCCACATTTTTCTCAGGGTTTCAAAACTTCACATTCAAGTCCGAGACAAGTCTCGACTCGGCTTGTTCCGTTATGTAGACTACACCCACTAGAAAATGTCAGCCTTTCAACGGGCCACCTTTTCTGACTTGTGAAGATAATTTTTGAATCAATGAAGAAGCATATAACCGGCTAACACCAGTCTGTTGTTGGTCACCGCTTGAAACTCTCTGAAAAAAGCCCTTTTGACAGAAAAAAAACGTGTATTTTTTTAACGTCTTTCGCCCTGACATGCTATATTGTTTCGATTTGTCGAGGTTGCAGCTGTGTGCACTATTAAGCGGTGGTTACATTACAATATAACGGAAGCCTATTCTCGGCGGGCAAATAGGCTAATTGCTTACTAGCTACAAGTGGGCATGTCTTCATCTTGAGCACCACAACCCAAATGTTAAGCGGCCTTCATTAGAGATTCTTCTTGTACTTTATTGCAATTTACATCACGTGGGATGCTATTCAAGGTGTTATTATGGTGTGGACCGTTTTACTCACTCACATTTTGTGATAGTAATCATTGTTCCCCCTTCAGTTACCAAAATTGACTAGTTTGTTGATGCTTTTGTCTTGCATCCTGATGGCATAGCGCCCCGTATTTCTTATATGACCCATTAAATTACTAAAAATCATATTCAGTGTTGTCTGTTTAAACAGGGTGGTGTATAAAGGGTGGAACCAAATTTCCTCTTGAGGACAAAAAAGTATCTATCTATCTATCTAGTGGTGGGTTTGAGTCTTGTTTTAAGATACAGTACAGGTGGGTCTAGTCTATAGGGACTAGTATAAGACATTAGGATCAGAGCTGCACACTACTGTAATGCTGCTTCAGTAATACCAAGTGCCAAGTATTGAAAGTATCTTAAGCATTCAAAAGTCCATACTGGACAGCTGCTTGTCTAACCAGCATTTATCTACGAAAATGTCTCGCAATGTCTAATTTCTACAAGTATAACCTAACTGTTAGTGACAAGAAAAGGGGCAGCAGGGTGGTACAGTGACTAGGGAGACTGTCCTTCAGCTGGAGTGGAGCACCCAGGTTCAAACCCCTGTGATGACAAGCAGCCGCTCTGCTGAAGTGTCCTTGAGCAAGACCCCGAGTCAGTACCAGGTAGGGGTGCTGTACTGTAGCTGAGCCTGACCTCTGACCTCTCCATAGAGGGGGCAAGTAAAAAGAGATCTTCCCATCGGGGATCAGTGGAGTACCACAAGGACGTTTTGTAGGTGACTAATTTGTACCAGTAGCCTAATTTTCTTCTTAGCACACATAGGTTTCAGTGTTCTTTGGTGGTGTGATACTTGGTGAGGTACAGTAATGATAGATGAAACTGTGTCATTGTGATAATGTCCATGAGAGAGTGCAGGCGATCCAGATCTGATTGATGTGGCGTGTCCACATAACAGTAACTCTCAGTTTCCCTGGATCGTTTCAGGATCCTGTTACAGCTCAACGCAGGTCATTACCAAACTGTCATTTCAGGCTTCTGTTTCAGCTGAAGTGCACCACAGTGTTGTGACATGTATGTTGTTGGAAAGGCATTATGCTGCGTTCATGTCATATCGGATTTACCGGAAATACGAGCTGCCAATTGGGAAAAAACTGTTCCGTGTCCTAGTGGTAATTACAAATGGGACACATGGGAGTTTTTTGTAGGCTCTGATATCTTCCAATTTGCGTCACAAATTACTGAAGTGTCAATACAGGTGGCAAACATGGCAGGGAATCCACTGATGTCAGAAGTCCAAGGTAGTAGAAATCAAAATCATCATCACACTAATACAATCAACCCTACTTACGAATAGCATACAAATAACATCCGCATCCAGTTTGTTTATGGTTGATTTAAAATTCCTAAATAAAAAAATATGCATGTTCCAATGAGTTAAACATGTGAGTGATTCCTAGTTGTAGCAAAGAAATGTTCTGTTTTCTGTTTTCTTCTGATGCCTGACATGAACGCGGCATGAGCCTTGAGCACTTCAGCTGATTGGATGAGGAGTAGGTGTGGCCAGAAAGAACAGGGAAGTCTCTGAGAAGACGATTGAACATTCATTGTGTGTGTGTTTTTACAAGATGAAGGTTCAGGGACAAAATGAGAGAGGGCACAACAGATAAAAACTTGCAGTCCGATCATTTGTCTCCAAGACAGATCTTTCATTTTGATCAAGCATAACTGACGGTGACATTTTTACCAGCTCCCATGAGTCATCGTCACATAATGCCGTGACTGTCTTGCACTTCTCTCTTCCACAGTATTTAAGATTATGGTAGTTTCCCCATACACCCTTGCAATAGTTACCGTATGTCCACTCAGGCAAAGTAGAAACGCATGTTGGACTTGGATGTGAAGCCACTTCTATCTGCCCCTGGCTGTCTTTGGGTTTTGTGCCTTTTAGTTGTTAACAGATTCAGGAATGGGATTGTTTTCAGTTTTTTTTTTTCCTCTTACTGTTTTTTTGGAGCAGTCTACTCCCATTCATTTCTGTGACAATTCCTCTTTCCTGTCCTCTGAAATCCCCATTCTGTTGTTTCCTGCTTTATTTGTTTTTCTGATCACGCCACCGAATTTAAAGTTTGAATCTTTGGTCCTGATATCAAAGTTGATGATTGAGAAGCAAAATTGCCTGTGTTAACCTAATATCTGCCAAATGAAATATTTTCCTCGCTGGTTGTGTGAAAGATTGATGTGTCCTTGGAATGTAATTTATTTGTTACTTGTGAAATTATTTAAGAAAAAGAGAGAAAAAGATAATTCTAAAATGCATTTAAATATACATATGCAGATGATCATACTGGTTCACCCATATATATTTTGGGACTTATACCAGGATTTTTGAAAGGCCCAGTGTATTAAATTGTCTCTTTCTCTTTCAGGTCCGGTGACACAGGTGTTGTTGCCGTCCTCTGACGGATTTGTCCTCTCAGCTGTTGGGTGTAAGGAGGAGAGGAAGCAAAGATGCCTAAACCGGTAAGAGACTGAAAGGCGCAAAACCAAAGTTGGCACACAAATGTCAAAGTTGGCATACAAATGTCAGTGTTGACTTACATATGGCTCAGTGTCTTTCTCTCTGTTGAGTCTTTGAATCCGAAGCTACCTTTTGGTAGCTTCACTCTTTTCAGTGGCAAATAGGAAGACGCTGAATAGGGCTGGGCGATATGGTTGAAATCAATATCATGATAATCGTAAGGATTTTTCTCGATATGGTTCATGTATGCAAAATCATGTTAAATAATCAAATTAATGTTCATCTCATTGAACCGAATGGTAATGTTAGGTGTGATGTCAAACAAAACAGAAATATTCAAATAATATTCCTACCATATCTCATTTTATGAGAGTTTTTAAGTAAAATTTGCTTGTCGTCATTAATTTAGACAGCAGAAATGTGTGTCACAAACAATATCAAAATATCTTCATATCATTATGATATGATTTCACTGAAAGACGCTAAACGATAATATTGAATTATCGCCCAGCCCTAACGCTGAATTCATCACCACATTTAAATGAGGCATTGCAGCCCCAAACGGCACAGGTTGGGTGCATTTATGTAGCTCAGTTTGGCTAGTTTGAAGCTATGCTGCTGTTTCGCTTAATACTGCAGCCATAGTTTAGTTTCCCACCTGGAAGTGTTGGCAAGCCTTTTGTTTATTAACATTCTGTCTGTCCTATTTTGATATCCTAGCGCTTTGCACCCAAGTTCATATCGCAGTGACAATAAGAAACGATATATCGTGCAGCCCTACATAACAGTCAGTGTGTGTTGCTGCCGAAAGCCAGATTTGAGCACTCTGGGAAGTGTCAGTTCCATCACCATGGCTGCTCCCACTCTTCATAGTTATCTTCCAAGTAAACAACAGCCAGAGTGTGAAGTGAACTGCGCTGCCTGCAGGCCCCTCGATCCAGAGACCCAGGCCTTCAAATGCAACACTGCAGCCATTGTTGCCAGCTAAAAGGGTAGAGAGAATGCCAGAGGCTTGATATGAGCAACGCCAAAACAAAACCAATTTGATGCAGTTACTGCGTGGCTGATTCCCACTGTTGTCACGCTGCTTTTTCATCATAAGCAGACATTGGTAGAGGTCACAGATGAGTCATGGGATATTGTACGTTGCACAATTACATTTTCATTTGGCTCTAGGGAATGTGTGAAATCTTCTCCAAAGTGCAATGTTCCCTAGCCCACTTGTTACTCCAAGCAAACAAAATCCGGCGCAGCTGCTGGAATGAGTATTTGGCATTTTTAGTATTCCAACCCTGGTCTGTTTGATGAATTTGAGTCTAAACCTAAGTTTGATATGAGTTTCCCTTGTGGAAAAGATGTCACGTTGCTAATGACTAGTCCAGAAACCTTCCTGGAGATTGAGAACTACAGGCTGGCTTCGGTCCTTGCCACAAGAGAAGCACATGTCCTATTTGTCTAGCTCTTTAGGGAGGGTTGTGTGTGTGTGTGTGTGTGTGTGTGTGTGTGTGTGTGTGAGTGTGTTTGTGTGTTGGGGAGACGACAGCAGAGGCACAGCCAGGCACTGATGTCATCCCTCCACTTCCCCCTCTTGTCCCCTGAGTCACCAGGGCACCGTCCCAAAAACAGCTCCTAGGACAGTATAGTGCGGGACAGTCTGCTGAGAGCGACATCTCTGTCACAGACAATAACTGACAGAGAGAGCACAGCTTGTCCCAGGGAGGCACCGACATAATAAACTGAGGAGCAAGAGCAGAGACTATCCAAAATTGCCTTCTCTGGGGTTGGAGCCAGAGGCCAAACCTTTTGGAGTAGACCTCTCTAGATCTACACGTTTGTCAGCACTCACCTGTAACCAAGGCATACAACAAGTAGTTAAAGTTGAACAACAAAAGAATTTATGTTGAGCTTAAGTGGTGGGCCTTAAATTTGTTTTCAAAGTGGCTTCAAATGCCTTGCCTAATCCAAGAGAAGGCATTTATTTGAATAATCACAACTTTCAAACTTACAATTTCTCTTAAATCAAAGAAACACCGTGATCATGTTCAAAGTTAGGTAGAGTACACAAAAATAAATGCCGGTTGATAGCATTAACATCAGTGTAGGTAAAGCTAGGTAACGGTAGGAGAAG
Source organism: Centroberyx affinis (assembly GCF_046629955.1). Taxonomy (NCBI): domain Eukaryota; kingdom Metazoa; phylum Chordata; class Actinopteri; order Beryciformes; family Berycidae; genus Centroberyx; species Centroberyx affinis. The sequence continues at coordinate 22,356 of NW_027279723.1, forward strand.
TGGGGGGTCTCTGAAAATGACGTGCATTATTGATGGAGAGTATTGTACTGTTTCTCATACCTGCTGACCTCATATCCCACACCCACCCAGCCCCACCTCTTCTGCCCCCTGCACTCGGTGGGGGGTGTTTATGAGCTGATGCACCCCACAGGAAGAGGGCCTCCACTGGCTTCCTAGCGTGTGCCTGTTTTCCTGTTTGCTGCAGAGGGGGCCTGCAGTGTGAATCGGGGCCCCTGTTAAATCCCCCAGTCTGTGTCAACATCCTGTCTCTGTGGAAGCACAAAAGCAGGGCGAGGAGAGAGAGAGAGAGAGAGAGAGAGAGAGAGAAGGAGAAAGAAGGAAAGGACAGACGATGTCCGGGAACAAGGGGAAATTGAGAGAGACAGAAGAAGAGGGAGGTGGGAGTTTGTTGTAATGACTAGGAGAGACACAGTGGGAGTTTTAAAGGGGGAGGGAAAGGGCGAGGGTTATGGGAAGGGAGGAGTTGGGACGTAGGTGCTGGGCAACAATAAAACTCTGCTTGCCAGCTGCGTTTGACCCTTTATCTCATTTACCCTTTACCTAATTTTTTCAAAGCAAAGTAGAGTATCAAACAGGCTGAATCCAGTAAGGCCTCCCTTTTCCCTCGACACTGTCCCGCTATTGTTGCCTTTGAAATCAGTAAAATCAGTTTTCAGATCCAGTCGGTAAGACAGTCACATGGACATGGATTAGTGGATTATTTTTTTGCAAAAGGGATGTTCAACTACAATGCGAGGCTCAACAACCTGCCCCCACCCCTCCCAGAGGACAAATGTTTGTGTGTAGGTGGTGGTGATTCCTTCTCTCCCCCTCTCTCCCCCCTCCCTCCAAGGCCTGCCTTACCCTACAGGGGGGTTAATCAGACGGACAGACAGCTGCTCGGAGCCCAGCAGGCCAGATTAGCAGCTCTACCGATTGAAGTGTGTATGTGTGTGTGTGTGTGTGTGTGTGTGTCTGTCTGTCTGAAGGCCTCTCTCAGCAAAGCCCCTCTAAACAGCTTACAGTAACTAAACAGCTGCACATTTAACGAGGGGCCCGTCTGAGCGAGAACTCATCTTCAGAATTGAAATGGAGAGGGGGATTTAGAAATCTTCCAAAAGGGCACAGAGAATGAAAAACACTGCTCACACATAAATCACACAGCCAAAGTATTTTTTTCTAGATGACACTTATACACGTACTCGGTCCTCATTGGCCGCGTTTGCATGCAGACTAAGACTTCATGATCTCCACTCAGCCTGGCTGGAAATTGAGTTGGATTAACAGCAAGAACATCTCAATCACTTCGACATTTCCATTGAAGAGTTTTATTCCAAAGTGAGAGGTCCTCCATTTTAAGAAAGTGTCTAATTTTGTACTCATACGAAATGATCACTTTTTCAGCCTGGCTCTTCTGTATTTTAGAGACTTCAGCTAATGATTTTCCCCCAAAAAATTTGCATATATATACGTATATAGCCTACTCTATATATGGAGTAGAATTAAACAGGTTAGGGAATTCTAGGGTAACCTGTTCCCAAGTCTGTTATTTTGAATAAGAGTAAACTTTTAACAGATTATCACGCTGCATAGTCAATATGTCTAGTGTCGCTAGATGGTTGATGTCGTATAAGGACAGGCTTGCGAAAGTCCCTCCTTCGAGACTTCTCAGTTGTCGGAGTGTATGATTAGCTGTGTCAGTGCTTCGGCATGTTGTCCTCCCTCTTCTCCTCCCCCTCTCCCTCTGCAGGAGAGAGGATTAACCGACCGTCTGGTCCATCCAGGATTCCAGCTCTCTCTGCTCTGTGGGTTGGCTATGTTTTGGCTGAGACACACACACACATACACACACACGCACACGGCACAAAGGTTGGTTCTTTCACAGCTGATTGCTGATGGCAGGCAGGCCCCACACAAACACAGGCGAAGGGACATTCAAGGCTGGTCACTTGGAAACCCCCCAGCTCAGCACTACATTCTCCATAACAACTCCTCTCTCAGAAACTCAATGAGGCAGCCACTCTTGACCCCAACACAAAGTCTTAATTCATCAGCCAGTGAACCATGAGCAGGTTATTTTGCTGATATGGCGCTTGTCGGTGGCTTGTTTTGTTGCAGAGTGAGATTCATTTACCAAGTTTAAGGAAGCTAAGTGGAGTTTGTGTAATGTGATTTGTTGCAGAATATTTTTGGGGGAAAAGGTCTCAACAAGTGGATTGAGTTCAAGACTAAGTTTGCTCAAGCTGAGGGATATTGAGAACAAAACTCTATCTGGGTTGTTATGATGGGTGCAATTATCTGAGAAACCATTTGTTGTTGCCATCTTCCACTCCAAATCCCTGTCATTGAATCATGAACCCCTGGGCTCCGCAGTCAGATTCCCTCATCTTCTCCTTGGCCCGCTTGTTCAGAAACTGGCGTGAGAAAAGGAAAAGTAGGAAGTATTAAAGCTGTCAATTATTCAGATACATTTAGCGCCGAGCTGCTTTAGTTATTATTCAGCCACTAAATCTTAGCTCCTCTGACTGCTTACAAACCTCAGAAGCACAATAATCACTGCAGAGAGAGGGACCTTTCCACAGTTCACAGATGACTGAGAGTCATTCATGGGTTCATTTGTGATAATCAGACATTTATGACAGAAAGTTTCAGGCAAGCTCTTAGAGGTTTCTCATATCCCAGCTTGACCATTTTAAGAATCTACTCTAGTCTCACTATAATGCTACCTTGTAAACTTTTTGTTCACATTTGTGGTAAAAAGAATTCATTTGTCCTTCTTACAGTAGACATTTATCCTTAATCTGTTCTTCCTGTTTGTGCATCTATATCCAAGTGAAACTAGCTAGCGTAGAGACACCCAGCTTAACCATAGCCTCGTAATCTTGAGACTGGCCCTCGACAGCCTAGCATGCTAACAGCAGAGCTGGCTTTCAAAGTTAACATTAGCTCAAGTTCTGCAGTGTAACCATACACCCAGCTTCCTCATTGAATTGACGCTGACAGGGCTGTGCTGTAATAAGCAGCTAACGGTAGTGGGTGTTGGTGTCATTGGTGTCCTAGAGAGGAAGTGTCCAGAGTGACCTGACAATCAGAGGTCAACTACAGCACAACTCCTTGAACTTGGTTAAAAAATCCCTTAAAAAGCCTATTGTTAAAACATTACTTTTCCACCCCTGCTAATATCTAGCTTATAGCCCTGTTGAGGGCTGATTTCTCAGACACGGATTAATCCTTAGTCCTGACCAGGACTAAAAATAAAGTGCTTCTCTGCAGAATCCCCATTGAAAGACACATTGGCGACCAGCGATGCCAGAGAGATTTGGTCTCAGAGGACTAAATGTGTGTTTTGATGCGGGAGCAGATTTAATTGCAAATCTTTCCCCGGCTGAAGGAAGAATACAATCATTTAGTCATTTGAGACTAAATCTTTGCCTGGGGAAGCTGCCCAGTTTCCAGCCAAGATCAAGTTTGACCTTCAGCAGGTTAGATTGTGAACATGTTGGATACAGTTTAGTCCCTTTGAAATGATACTACATAAATGAACTGCCACACATGTTTGTGCCTAGTCAGTCCTCTGTCCAAATAAGAGAGAGTGACCATGCAAGAGTGGAGAAAGCGCTGCAACTTTTCATGGGTAATTAATGACAGGGAGACAGAGGCAGATACAGTGTGGCCAGGGCTCCATGTGGCGAGGGGGAGTCCAGCTATGTGCAGTATAGGCACAAGTTTCATGGATTATTCATTGCAGGGATATTGAGAGGGAGGGAGAAAGATGCAGAGGCAGAAAAGACAGTGAGGCAATGTTGAGAGGAGAGGGAGAGAAATGCGAATTAAGCGTTCCTGAGGTTTTATGGATAATTACTATGAGAGGAAAAGAAAGAACAGTTTCTTCTCGTCTGTCTGTTCTCTCTCTCTCTCTCCCCCTTTTCCTTTCTCTCCCACTGGTATGGGTGACTCATCTACAGTAACCCCGCTGTAACTTTATCCCAAAGGGAGTACACCTCGGATCATCTCTCTCGCTTACTCTCACTCTCTCACCTTTTTTTCTTAATCCTGTCTTCTCTCCCCTTGCACTCTTGCTCAACTCTTTTGTTGCTCTTCTACACTCTGCCTCTTACTTTTATCTTGCTTCTCTGTATCATGCGCCTCCCTCTGTCTCTCCTCTCATATCGTTAACCACCACCGAGGCAACATGCAGCCCAGTATGTGCGTGGGTGTGGGAGGAAGGATGTCAGATGCCTCGGAGGTCAGCCCTGTTCTGTTCCATCAGCTGCTGCTAGGCCTACTGCCAGTGCCGCTTAACGGGCCACAGCCAATGACTGAGCTCCATCCTCGGCTCCGCCCCACCAGAGGACTCTGGGTAGGAGGCCGCCAGGAAAGGAACCGCTCTCTCAAACCTGGCAGAGTGCTGAGAAGGCAGAACGGCTATGGGAGAGAAAGAGAGAGACGAGCGCGCACAGTTAGCTAAACTTGGCTTTAGATTGAAGGAAATTGACAAATTCCTAAAACACAGAGCGAGCGTTCCTCCAGTCCTCTCTGTTGAACAAACTGTAACTTCCTAGAGGATTTTGTTGTTTGCTCGAGGAAGAATCAGTCTGCCGCACTTAAAGTTACACGTTGTCTTTTAATACTGTATGAGTTAAGGCTTTGGATTAGTTTGTTTTGGTACGTACAGGCCATGTGCCATACCCTACAACACAGACTCTGTTTAGCTATTCAGTCCTTGGCAGATGACAGGTTGGATAAGCTCACTGTAAAGCACCAAAAGCACTCAGATATAGAAGGTAATATGTGATAATAAATAGTAGTAGCACACTATCAAGGGTACACAGGTGGTATAGAGACGTTTGGTTTTAAAGGAAGTGTTAGAAATGGTTAGCACAATGACAGTGATGATGAAGCAAAACCCTGACTGTAAAAGGGAATAATTATATTCTTGTGGACTAAATTAACACTTTGTTGTACTTATTTGAAAGACATTAAAGTCACCTGCAGAAAGATGGGAACGATTGTGATAGAGCATGTGGTGTTCTCGGTTTTTCTAAACCAGTATTTGGGTGTGTTGTGGTGGTAAACATTCACACTGATAACTCTTTGAGCTCCACTCAGTTGCATTTGGTAAAGTGTAATGACACACACACACGCACACACACTAGTAAACAGGCTCAGTTCTGTCAGTTTTAACCGCAGGCTGTAGTGTGTGCGGTCGGGTCACGTGCATGCATGAATTCACCCTGTTACCACAGACGTTTAATGCTGGCTGGTAAAGCTTACAGAGGGCATTACTTTTATTTAGTTCATTTCGATCCTTTTTTGTCTTTCAAATCGAAATGCGCACAAACATCTGCCTTGACTTTGCTGGTTCTAGCTTAATGACGTAGTTTGGTTTAATGGGGCTTGCGCACTTCTCAGAGTTGCAGCAAAATTATCACTATAGGAACATAGTTTTTTATAAAGGTGACGAATTAAATCTGCTCTAATGTCAAATAAGTGTGGTTGTAGAATCAGTTCTGAATCATGAAATAGAAAATTGCGATGTATTGGTTTTTTTCACCCAGCCTGAATAAATGGGTCTATGCAGCTCTGTGTGTGGGCGTGTGTGTCTTGGAGGGATATGCTGAACGAAAATTGAGTTGTGTAATTTGGCCAACAAAGTAATCTTTTTCTTGTGTATATGTGTGTGTTTTGTAGATCAACGTGCGCGTGACCACCATGGACGCAGAGCTGGAGTTTGCCATCCAGCCTAATACCACAGGCAAACAGCTCTTCGACCAGGTAAGCACAAGCAAGATAAATACAAATGCAGACTGGTTATCACTTTACAACAAACTATTCCTCTTCAAGTTAGAAGTTGAATTCCTTTTTAAGGTCACCCTGTCCTTGGCAATTCATTTTATCATGGAGTTTACATTAAGTTGAGTCCTGGACGAAATAACCCTGTCTGGAGAACATTCCCAACAAAAGAGTTTTCTAGGTTCCAGCAGGGTGACATAGCAGGGAGACTGTCCTTCAACTGGAGCACCTGGGTTCAAGCCCTTGTGTCAGCAGGTGTTGGCCCTGCTGAAGTGTCCTTGAGCAAGGAACTGAATCCCTACCGGCTCAAGCTGATCCTACACTCTGAACTCTCTGTGGACTCGGGCAAGAGCAAAGAGAGTTTAATAAAAAGTCACATCACACAGAAGTCTTAGTTGAAGGTTCTTGCCCTGTAGGAATACCTGGTAGCTGAGAAAGAACTTGTTGGCCAAAAGTAAAGATCAATGCCATAATGTCTTTTTCATCTCAAATGCCAGTATTACCATTCTTTTTCCAGCTGGAGACTTTCTGAAATTTGAACATATCACTGTTTCAAGGTAGCGCCACTGAGACAGTCTCCCAACAACAAAAAAAGTATAGTTATAGATAGTATTTGCAAATAATTCTTGATATGAGTGCCAGATGGGTGTAGTACCAAAAAGTTTAAACAATTACAGGAAAGTCAACTTAGTATACTTTTCTGTGATTGACAATTTGCATCTGAATAGTTCTGATGTGGTAAACCCCACTCAATCTGGTACACCTTGCATTTGATTTAATCTGCTTTATTTGCAAATACTGTTTGACCCAAATCTGATTTAAAATATCCCCAAATGAGTCGGAGATCTGTTTTTTGAATCGCCAAGTGTTCAGCTAGAAGCAGGGTGTGCATTTCATCAAGTATCCGTTTTATACTCGCCATCTGTGTTATCACTAGAACATATGAGGCCTCCATAAGTGGCGAATCTCTCAATTCTCTGCAGCTGTCAGCCTCACTTAGCTTATCGTGCGTCCACACACACACACACACACACACACACACACACACATGTATTTACACAGATGAGTTGTGATCATACTGTACCCATCATCTGCCTAGGTGCATTGACAAATTGATTTAGGAACCTGCTACAACAGCCAATTAATCATCCTGCTTAAATTTAATAGCACACCCAGGGCCCATTAATCTCTCATCAGGCCACAGAGCATCTCAGACAAGCCGCTGGTCAGGCAGAAGACTTATTAAGAGCTTGTTCTAGTCTGACGCAAGGCAAATCAAGTGCTCCCTCCACGTCCAAGAAAAGTGTTTACACCTGTGGAACATCTAGACTAAACACGCAGACCTATAGACTTACACAGTCTAGCGTGAAATAACTTTTTCTTTTCTTTTTTCATTACGTTTTATGAAGAATGTTTGAGCTAAACGTGACGTGTACAGCTCATTTGGAAAAAGGATAAATTAAGTGAAATGACAAGATAAATCTATTTTAGTATTTCTTCGCCTTTACAGCTCTTTCATTATTAGTCAGCTTTAAAAATCACACACACATTGCAAACCACTTCTCACAGATCCTGTGAGAGGTGGCTTTTCTCGACTACCCAATAACCCATTGAATAAAGCAGTGTAAAGCTGCAAAATGTAAATGTAGTCACACTGTCACTCTACACGTACTATTACCATATTGTAATTTCAATGGGTTTGTTTGTGTAGCATTGTATGTAGCATTTTTAAACATCAATCATTATCAAATTAACTGTAATACCTTAGAATAATTACCGTAAACAAATGAGGCCATAGCCAAGACGACTGGTAACCTTTATCTCACACCAGTGGTATTGTTGGTGCTAGTGTTTGTCAAAATTAAGACCACATTTCCCATAAACCCTGTTGCTTCCTGTCGCAAAGTGGATGTTGCTACTTGTCCCCTGTCCCTGGCGTCGCTCCACATGTGGTTGTTTTCACATTCACTTTACTGAAGAGGATAAACATGTTGGAAGTGACTTTTTTTCTCTCTTCCATCGCCTTTTCACTTTTTCCACCATCTGGCATTGTGAGAATCTCTGAAAGCTTTAGCTTCATTTGTGCTGGACCGCGGCCCTCTAAGTATTTTGTGCCATAAAGCAATATAGCAGATTTCCCATGAAATTCAACCAGTGGCACACAATGGAAAGAGCCATGTAAAGGCCAGTAGAGGCTGCCAGGCTTGTCGATGATTGTCTCATTTGTTCAAAGTAATTGTGCCAATGTCTCCGCATTAATGTAGTAATGATTTATTGATTTTAAAATGCTGCATGTGGCACCTTTTTAAAGATGCAGGTGTGATTATTGTGTGCTGTTCTCAGGTGGTGAAGACGGTTGGTCTGCGGGAGGTCTGGTTCTTTGGCCTGCAGTACGTGGACAGTAAGGGCTACACCACCTGGCTCAAACTCAACAAGAAGGTCAGTCCCCTTTTTAATCTTCTCCTCTCTCACTTTCACCCACACGCTCTTCTTCCTTCCTGCCTCTCTGCCTCTGTCTCTCTTTTTCTCATCTTGTCTGTCTCTGTTTTTTTCCCGCCCTATCTCTCTTTCTCTTTCGCCCAGCGTTGGTGTCTGTTTTTGCCAGTCGTCGGTCTGGGGTTTCCTATGAAGCTGTACTGTGGTTTGGAGGCTCAGATGTGCTCTTTTCACAGGCTTCCTCTCTCTCACACAAGCGCCAACACACCCTCCAGCCCTAATACCCCTCTGAACTGCTATTACTGTGTGTGTGTGTGTGTGTGTGTGTGTGTGTGTGTGTGTCAGAGCATGCATGACAGAAAATTCCCCTCACACTTAAGTACTGCAAGTGTGTGTGTGAGAGAGAGAGAGAGAGGAGGCAGAGAGAAAATGTGTCAGAAAATTCCCCTCACATTGAAGTACTGTAAAATGTGTGTGTGTGTGTGTGTGTGTGTGTGTAGGCTCTCTAGTCATTCTGGACCAGTGCAAGGCTGTCAGGGTGATCTATGACAGGATTTCTTTTAACAAGTGGGGTCCAGTGGAAACTATTCTGTGAGTTTGTGTGTGTGTGAGAGCGTCTGTGTGTACAAGTGTGCACATACTGTACCACCGTACCAGCCCAGCCTGCCAGTATAAGTCCAGAGACACAAAAATCCATTATCACTGATAATGACCAAATTAGATAAGCGTCACAGTACCATGGTTTATATTCTTAATTTTGTATCTTCATTTGACCGTTTCTTTGGGTTAGACATTATAATTCCTTTTTTTTTTTTTCTTTTGGGGCGGTGGCTTTCTCATATTCGTTGACTTCCTTAATCTGCAGTAATTAAGTAATCATGTTTGTTTGGCACGAAGGGAGCTGTTAATTTTAAATAATTTAGCTGTGGTGTGTGATGAATGTGGGTGTTTATTCCAGTCCCTTAATGTGCTTCGTTATGGATGAAAGGAAGATAAAAAAGAGGATGATTTACCATTTGGAAAATAATGCTGAATACTAATGTTCTCACTATCTCTGTAGACGCAGGGTACAAAAGTCACAACCCCATTCCAAGCGACTCATGAAGACATCTTTGTGACACTGAGTTTCTGACTGGCTGACTTATTGATGAATTAATTGATTAATGGTTGGATGTTGTCTTTATTGTCCAGGTGACCCAGCAGGATGTGAAGAAGGAGAACCCTCTGCAGTTTAAGTTCAGAGCCAAATTCTTCCCCGAGGACGTCTCTGAGGAACTAATCCAAGAAATCACCCAGAGGCTCTTCTTCCTGCAGGTGACCGGTCACTCGCTTTCCTTGCACACTCTGATGACATCATCACACTGAGGAAGAGGCTTGTGTCAAGACATAATGGTGTCAGGATGAGTTTTTATCTTTGCAAGGATGCAGTTTGAGCAAAAGATTGTATCTGTTTCGACTTTTCGGACATCATCTAAAATGTTACTATTTTGTTAGAAAAGGTAATACAATGTTTAATACCTTCAATAGTTTATAGAGTTTAGAGCTCTCACTGGATGCTGAGCCACACCAAGGTAAATCATGTGAACTGAATTGGAAATTGAGCCAATATTTCAGACCTATATGGTTTTAAAAGAAAGTATTGAATATACTGTTAAATAAAGCTGCGTGTGACATTCTTACTTCTGTTGCTCCCTCCCTCTTCCCCCAGGTGAAGGAGGCCATCCTGAACGATGAGAACTACTGTCCCCCAGAGACGGCCGTGCTGCTGGCATCCTACTCCGTCCAGGCCAAGTACGCAGACTACAGCAAAGACGTCCACAAGCCTGGGTACCTCACCCACGACAGACTGCTGCCACAGAGGTACACACACACACACACACACACCAGAACAGTTGAAAACAAGTGGAATGTGTCTCGTTCTCTTTTTGGAATGCTCACTGATTTCCTCTCTAGGAAACAATTCTGTGCTCGACATTCTTTCAGGTTAAGTCATTGTGTGTGTGTGTGTGTGTGTGTGTGTGTGTGTGTGTGTTGTTGTGCAGAGTCCTGGAGCAGCACAAGCTGACCAAGGAGCAGTGGGAGGACAGGATACAGACTTGGCACGAAGAACACAGAGGAATGCTCAGGTGTGTGTCAAATTTTCCTCATCGCATTCTTCAGTTAAACAGCGAGAGAGAAAGAAAATACATGTGTGTCTGTGAGAGCGTTTATGTTGAGTGGATACCTCAAAAGGAGGTATCCGCCATCTTTTGGAGAATAAAGGGCTTTGACAGAGTGATGGATTGGTATTGTTTTAAAAGATGGCGGTGACAATGAGATCTTAGTTGACAAAATGATAAAACTTTGATTGGATTGGATTCTGTGTGTTTTAAAGATGTGCAATGATGAATTAAAAAAAAGAAATCCAAAATTGACATATATTGTATTTTGAGAATGAACTCCTGAAATACAGGCTAATTTTCTAATTCATGGTGATAAAAGTGGGGTAAACTGAATTGAAATCTCTTAACAACTCCTTCTCCTCCACAGAGAGGACTCCATGATGGAGTACCTAAAAATCGCCCAGGATTTGGAGATGTACGGGGTCAACTACTTTGAGATTAAAAACAAGAAGGGCACAGAGCTTTGGCTGGGGGTGGACGCCCTGGGCCTCAACATCTACGAACACGAGGACAAGTAAGGCACACACACACACACGCACACATAAACATAACAAGTGTTTCATTCCAAAATTAGTTATCCACCATTTAGGGGTCAACAAATGATGTCTAGAGTAGAGAGAGAGTAGAGTAAACTCCTGCAAAATGAATGCTAGACATTATGGGTCATTGTGGGTCACCATTAAGGCTGAGTAAGACCTTTCACTTCCAACATAGCTCTGTTGTGTAGGATAGAATGATCTGTGTTTTTGAAATATTAACTGAATTACATGTCACGTTTTGGAATGAAACCCTTCTATCTCTCTCTCAAACACACACACACACACACACACACACAAAGGGCACAGAGCTGTGGTTTGAAGTAGGTGACTCAACAGTTACAAACATGAGGACAAGGGAGTCTAATCGGAGGCCTGTGACCCGGCTTGTCACAACCAGAACCGCTGTCAGATGTGTTGCACTGCAGGTCGCCAGAGCGATGTCTGTGTTATACCTCATATGTCACACAACCTCACCACAATGCCAGAGCTTTATGTCTGGTTTATTCACATGTTAAATCAAATCTATGTGACAACATTTCACTTCATGTTACAACTCTGTTACACCTTGCAGTGGCAGAAACTGAAAGTCACTATACTCTCAGCCCACAACTAGAGGGCAACTTTTAAATGGATTGGTCACATAGTGAGGCTGTAGGTGGGTGTATACATATTGCAATAATTTCAGCATCAAAAACTTGGAAGAGAAAGAGCAAAACATTATAGTAAGCTTCTTTCAGCTTGTGTCCTCGCCCATCACTAAGCCAGAGCTTTTAGTTAGCCGTTCTGGGAGGATTCTCATCTGAGTGTAGCTTTTAATATAGTCATTAATGAGATCTTCAAGGACCTTCATCATCTAGAAACAGTTGGCAAGGGATTCAAATGCTGTCAAAAGGACAGGGATAAGACTAATGTGGGCTCTTTCTGTTATAACCACAGAGGATTTACGCACTAAAAACAAACCTGCCTTATTGGATCCGAGCCCTGTAAACAACTCGTCATTTTAGCTTTGACAATGTTAATTTGAGTTATGATGGATATTATTTCAGTGCTAGGCAGCAAAGGGGATAAATCTGCCCAAAATGTTCCGCTCCCACACACAGTCTAATGACTTCTAAAGGAAGAGGAGAGGTAATTTACCCGCAGTTAAAGTTAAAACAATAGAAATGTATCAACTAAATGAGAACCGTATATCAAGGATATGGGTTTTCCACAGAAAAATTGACTCTCTGAATCCTTTAACTGACATTAGTAATCAGTGTCATATTTCAATCCTAGCCTCAATAACAGGCCTGAATGTTTAATCCATATTGTCAGGACTGCAAGCAGACCTCAAGTTTTTAACAGCATACAGTCCATTTAAGGGGAGTCTGTGCTTTCTCAAATCATTTAAAAGCATAATATGCGTAAACAATATGGAGATATAAGCAGTATTGTAAACGTTTCCACAGGCCAGACTGTAGCAGCTGACTTTGTCTACACTATATTGTGTTTGAGCTCTTACCAAAAGGCTCTCTCTCTCATATTAGCCTTAATACTGCAGCTCTGCACCGGAAAATGAATCCAAACACCCAGAAATATCACCCTGGGTGTGTATTCAGTGCCCACAAAGTTGGTTTCCTGCTCATTGTCAGTGAAGTTAGCTCCAGAAAGAGTTCATCCAGCATTCATTGCTGATGGACAACAGTGTTTTACTTTTGGACTCAGATTACAGACCATACAGACTTTATTTGCCAGTTTCTCGCTTTGTGAGAGACTATACAACGCGAAGAAGAAGTTAAACAAGGAAGCAGAGTTATTTTTAGAAGTGGAAAAATGGAAAGAGAAGGGTGGTGATGGGTGCGAAAGGAAGATGGTGTCCGTCCGTGGTAGGGGCGTCTTTCCTGTCCTCCCTTGTCAGAGAGGTTTTGTTCCTTTGTGGAAGAATGGATGGATTTAATCACAACAGCATTTCCTCTCACTGACCTTCTGTTGGGGCTCGTGCCCTTCCTCTCCGACAATCACCTTAGGTCATCACAGCCGGTGTCCTCCTTCCCTTTCCCCCCCTTTCCTTCCCTCTCCCACCTTAAGCAGCAAACTCCCTCTCCTTTCTATCCCTTTCCTTCTCATGCTCCCTCCTTCCTTTCTCTTTGCTCCTCCTTGACCAGAAATATCCTTTATCCTCCCCACCTCTCCTCCCCTCTCTCACCTTCCATTCATAATCTCACAATAACTCTAGTCATGTCATGTGTTTGGCCTGGTGGCACTTTGAACTTCATACAGCTCATTTTCTCTCATGCCACTATTCTTACCCACCTTAGATCTGAGACAACTGGGCATAACTCCTGGTAAGATCCTGGTTTCCTTCCCTGCAGTTTTAAGCCTAAACTGATTCTATCAGTTTTGGAATAGGGAAGTGAAATGTACAGTGGGAAGGAAAAACTTCAAAATAAAAGAACCCCTTTGTGTATCGCAGGGGCTGTTAAGTTCAAACCCATGCCTTTCATGTGTCGGCCATTTTAACCTGGGAACTCCCTTCATAGACCTCGTGCCTAAATAACGCTGACAAACTCTTAAGTGAAAATGACTACTTGGGCTCATCATTTCCTGTAAGGTGGTCTGTTTACACCCAGCGCCATCTGCTGGCTGGATTTCATACAACCAAAGATTGAACTTCCTCTGTATGTCGGTATCTGAGCGGGTATCTTAGCAGTTTGAATGTTTTCTGTATGTAGGCTACTATTAACCAGATGTGTTAATTTCTTCTCCCAGGTTGACACCAAAGATCGGCTTCCCCTGGAGTGAGATCAGAAACATCTCCTTCAATGACAAGAAGTTTGTCATCAAACCTATTGACAAGAAAGCTCCTGTGAGTTTGGCTGCATAAACCTTACAGCTAGTTTTTAACTGCACTGTTTATGACTGTCTTGTAATGTTTTATTCTTCAAAAGCCTGTAAAAGTCTAAAAATAATTCTGACTTTCCTCTTGTAGACAGAGAATGTGCCCTCCTCCACATTTAAAGACAAATTTTCTGCCCCTCTCTTTTTTCCCCATGGCAGGACTTTGTGTTTTATGCCCCACGGTTGCGCATCAACAAGCGTATCCTGGCGTTGTGTATGGGCAACCACGAGCTGTACATGAGGAGGAGGAAGCCCGACACCATCGAGGTGCAGCAGATGAAGGCTCAGGCCAGAGAGGAGAAGCACCACAAACAGATGGAGAGGTACTGGAGAGCACACACACATACACTTGTTTTGTTCCTGTCGTCTTCTGGGAGAGACATAAAATAAAAAAAATAAAAATTCTATGTTTATTATATGTGTATATATAAATATTTTCTAGGTCTGGAAAAGTTATGAGAAATTATGCATATCCAAAGTTTAGGAAATCGTTGAAGTTTATTTGTCTTTTTTTTTTTCTTTTTTTTTTTTTGTAGATATAGATTACAATATCGGTCATGAGAATTATCCTCCAGTTCACTGAATAGTGAATAGTGAATAGTGAATAGTGATAGATTTTCAAGAAGACATGAATGTATGCAGAGGCACAAACACATAGACGTCTGTCACACAGATGCAGATATCCAAGCTTATCTTAGCAGATGTAGGCTAAAGCTTACAGTGTGGACATGTTCACCACAAAGAGCTGCTGGTAGAGAGAAGCAGCATCTCCACTAGAGGGCAGATTTGCCTCTTTTTCGCATTTGACCAGAGGCAGAAGGAGTACTACCTGAATATCTTACTCCATTAAAGGTGCTGCTACTTCAACTTTCGTTTACATTTTACTCAGGTCAGTAAGGGTACATCTCAAGTGTTACTAGTAGAACCAGACATGTTTACTCACTCAAAAACACTAAATTTAACTTCCCAGGGCCCAGCTGGAGAACGAGAAGAAGAAGCGAGAGCATGCAGAGAAAGAGAAGGAGCGGATAGAGCGAGAGAAGGACGAGCTCATTGAGAGGCTGAGACAGATCGAAGAGCAGACGTTGAGAGCTCAGAAAGGTACCCGTCTTTCTATTTATCTCTCCAACTGTTCACCCATCTTTGCTGCTCTCTCTCTCTCTCTTCCCTTCTTCTCTCCATCTTATTAAATTAGAGAATCCCTTGAGGGCCGTGAGTTGAGGCCAACCTCATCTATTCATCATGCTCACTTTAACGGGGATGAAATGGAAAGATAAATTGAAGCCATCACTCTTCTACTTCTTGGGATGTTTTTATTTATTAATATTGTTGTCCAGTCCCACAAACATCTAATGTATTTGTAGACACACCCATCCTCAGCGATAGAGTGATATGACCTAGTGGACAGTCGAAATGTGTAGGAACTCTCAGTAGAAAGAGAAATATTATCTGTGATCTGCAACTGTCTTTGTGTGTGTGTGTCCGCCTGCCCACAGAGCTTGAGGAGCAGACCCGCCGGGCCCTGGAGCTGGATCAGGAGAGGAAGAAAGCGAGGGAGGAGGCCGAGCGGCTGGAGAGAGATAGGCAGGCCGCCGAGGAGGCCAAGGCAGAGCTGATCAAACAGGCCGCAGATCAGATGAAGAACCAGGAGCAATTGGTGCGTGCGTGCGTGTGTGTGTGTGTGTGTGTGTGTGTGTGTGTTTGATTGTGTGAGTGAGCTTTAGCATGCACGTGTGTGTATCCTGTGTTTGAGTTTTTGCACAGGAGTGACTGGGATGTATTTGATTATTTAAAGTAAGTGTGTTAAAGTGGTTTACAGTACATTCCAGTTTTTGTGTGTAGGGGTTTGTCCTGTGTGTGTTTGTGACAGCAGGGTCTTGGTCTGTCTTTTATTCCAGGCGGCTGAGCTGGGTGAATTCACAGCTAAGATCGCTCTCCTGGAGGACGCCAAGAGGAAAAAAGAGGATGAGGCCACAGAATGGCAGCACAAGGTACTGCGTCCTTTCCCCCCCACACACACTATAGTGGCGAGAAAAAAATGAAACGAACATGGAAAACCTTGAAATCTTCCCAACCACTGCATGTGATGGCTGTCTTGTTGAAAAATAGTATATCACTTCAAGTAACCACATTTTCACAATGACAGCCTCTTTAGTACAAATGCAAGCCAATTAGCAGACCATTAAGTGGAATAAATTATTAGGGTTGAGATGATGATGGAGTACTCCACCTGGTGTTTTTCATTATTTCTGTTCTTGAAGGTATTTTTATAGAAATTATGTAACATTTAAGCTAAATGGGTGCTTGCATTTCCAACGCCATTCTGTCAGGGGATAAATCTGCATTGGCATAAAGCCATGTCTATAAAATGGTATTACATGAGGTAACCTGAATCAGACCTGAATGGGGTTTATCTTGGGTTCATTTCAGTGGGCATGTGTAGATGAATTGGTGTTTCCCTTATTCTTATTATTGTTCCCCCCCAGGCCATGTCCGCCCAGGACGACCTGGAGAAGACCAAGGAGGAGCTAAAGACGGCCATGACATCAGTGCCGGTACCGGCGGGCGGCAACACCGAGAGCGAGCACGACGAGCAGGACGAGAACCACGCGGAGGCCAGCGCCGAGCTCTCCAACGAGGGCGTCAGCGACCTGGACCTGCGCAGCGAGGAGGAGCGCATCACCGAGGCACAGAAGAACGAGAGGGTCAAGAAACAGCTGCAGGTGAGGGCATTTCTCATGAGGGTGGTACTGTTTCGGCTGTAGTGGAATGATTTGCCTTATTTCTGTTCCTGTCACTGTTTTCAAGACAATTCTCTAAACAAGTGAAATTGCATTGAAAATAAGTGATTTTCTCACCTCGTTGGAAGGATTTTTACTTGTTTTAAGAAACCTGAATTCAAGATTTAAATGATTTTGAAGTACAGAAGGCCAGAGGCTGTAGACACTGTAGGAACACATTAGTGGCTTTGTTGTAGTTACAGTGAATCAGCTGTTTACTTCTGAGATGATGCAGGTGTCTAAGGATATTTTTCCCCTCTTCTCTACCTCACCTGTATCCTATCTCTCTTTTTTCTCTCCTATCCAACCTCTTTCTGTCCCATCCTCCCCCCATCACCCCACTCTTTCTGTGTCCTCCCCTCCCTTCCCTCTCCTCACTCCTCCCTACTTCTTTTTCTCCTCTTCCTCTCCTCTTTCTCTTTCCTCTTCGTCATGACCCTCTACCCCCTCCCCCTTTCCCTCCTCCCCAGGCGTTGAGCTCAGAGTTGGCGCAGGCCAGAGACGAAACCAAGAAGACGGCAAACGACATGCTGCACGCCGAGAACGTCAAGGCGGGCCGAGACAAATACAAGACGCTGCGCCAGATCCGACAGGGCAACACAAAGCAGCGCATCGATGAGTTTGAGTCCATGTGAGACCTCCCCCCTCCCGCCTCCGCCTCGCTCCCCCCCTCCTCTCCCCATAGGGGCAGTTGCTCCCAAACTTCCCCACCCATCGGCCGCTCGCTTTTCATGGACAACAGATGCTGCCGTCCTTGTAATCCCGCCGCCTGACTTCTTTCCCCAAGACTTCCCAACCCACGCAATCTTGAGAAATCCAGAAGGGCGCGGCTGCCACCTCGTCAATCTTTGCCAAAGTTCTGCCCGCATATCCACTCCAAAAGCGTCGGGTGTCTCCCAGATACGGAGCTGCCTACGCATCGCGCCACTCTGAACATGCACATTATTGTCGTACTGCAGAGAACAACCATCATTATCCTTGTTAACCTCAAGCGCAGGGGAAAAGAGAAACTGTAAAACCAAAATGGAAACGATTTGGATTTTTTTTTTTTTTTTTTTTTAAAGCAAACACAGCCATCGGAAGCTATTTTTGTTTGTTTTTGCTTGTATGCAAAGCTTTAGTATTATCCCATGTCTTCAGTTAAAAATGATTTCCTGTCTTCTCTTTTTTTTAAAGTTCTTTTCCTCTGGTGTTTTTTGACTCGTTTTATCGATGCCCTGTTCTTTTTAGTTGTCTGTTGTACACAGTGAGGTGGGGTTGGTCCCAGGCCATGAATAAAGGCTTGAGTTTGGGGATGAATTAGGTCTTTGTCATTTTCACTCTGTTGTTATTCGGTGGTGAAGCGCCACTTCGTTACATCATGTCCGAACATCTCAAATGCTCGAAATGCTAACGCTTTAGTATCCGTGAGTCATTGGAGAGCTGGTTGGGGTCATTTGACTCTCAATTCAATCAATTCAAACTGTATTTTGGAAGTGGAATTTATAGGATTATATAAAAAATTATATTGCAATCTTTCTCAGTAGTTTCATTTTAGACTGAATATCAGGAACAGCAGCGGCATTTTCATCTTTTGACGGAAATCCTTTTTGTGAATTGATTTGAAGTAAAAGTGAATTGACCCTTGAAGGGAAAGAGCCACCCGACTTGTCACACGGCAGGTTTTGATGAATGAATGTAGCAAAGGTAACAAAGGGAAACCAGTGTTTTCACATGTAGAGGTGATGAGATAGCGTGCAATGAGGTTGTGCCACTGAGCTATCGCCCTCGAGCTGAAAAGTGTTATGAAGATAAGCTAATTGATTGGTGTGTGTGTGTGTGTGTGTGTGTGTGTGTGTGTGTGCGTTCGCCACCTGCATCCCAGTGTTTCACGCCCAGTCACCATAGATGGTTTTCTCTGCCTGCCAGCTCACAAAGGAACCCAGGGATTTTAGACGGACGGACAGACAGACAGACAGACAGACAAGTGCCATGTCCAGGCTGTTCGTCTGTCCATCCAAAAGTGTGTATGTGTGTGTGTGTGTGTGTGTGTGTGTGTGTGTGTAGCTGTGGAAGCTGAGGCCTGGCACCTCTCTGGCTGGGGAGCTTATGAAAACATCAGTCCTCGACCCGGGACAAATCTCTACCTCAGTACTGTTAGCATGGTGACTGACCAGTCAAACACTCCCTTCCCCCCTCTCCTCCACCAAATAAAAAGAAAAGAACAAAAAAAGTTGTGAATGATCTGCAGTGAGTTGATGTTACGTTCTTGGGCGATGCTCCTGGGCAGGCGAAGTTGTGTTGGAGCTCAGCCTTGAGCTGCTTTGTGGCTTTACGTTGGTAAAGGATTTCAAGAGAATGTTTCTGTTTATGTAAGACGCACCTCCGAATTATGGTAGAAGTGATTTCTAGTGTGAGTGAGAGGTGTGATTTGTTACGTTTTGAAGCTAGTTGTTACACATTGGCCTCTCCTGCTCCTGACCTTGCTCAGTTGTTTTGGTTCAATCCCACAATGTCCAAAAAATTCCTTGTACTGTTTGTCCAGGAAATTTCCCAAATAGCAAGGAAGGTAAAATACGAATTCTGCTGCAAATGTGACTGTGCACCACGCACTTCAAGCACTGAAGTTGGTATGGGATTACACCAGGTTATGGAGACATTAGATACGTTTTGTGGTTCTCTGTCTGGGTCCTGTGAAGCTTTTGGAGCTGTGAGGTGTTGCTGGTGACCGGCTGGGCCCACAGAACCATTTGGACTCAAGACTCATCTTCTAAAAGAAAGCTTTCCCCTAAAATAATTTTTAAAAAACGCCTTCGATGTCTGCTCAGAAATGGCAGACCCACCAATGGATTGTTTGGGTCTGAGAGACTTGTGATTTGGTACAGGGAAAGTAGGACGTTACGTTCTTGATCTGATGGGACGTTTCCTGTGCGGGACCTTTGTTATTGAATCCTGCAACTCTCTTTTCCAGAAGCAAATGGACAACAGGCCAATTCCCCCCCTCAAATCTGTCATATTTTCTCATTTAACTGCATCCTTTATGCGCAGACAACAAATTGACTCCGCCTTTTGCGGGGTGGAAAAATAATGTTCAAAGGTGCATTTTTTTGACATGAGTGAACCTCAAGTTTCCTTTTTTTGTTAATTTGCAACATGATGAAATATGTTCATGGTATTATTTGTTATGCTAATACTTGACAGCTGGTGTTGGTTGATATTTTTTAAATGGCCAGAGTTTTAAAAGTTAAAGCACTTGTATGAGACGAGACACTGAAGCCTGCCTTTTGCGTTTGAATCCACAGAGTGTCCATTGTCCGAAGGGTTGTGTTTGCCATAGCAGGTGAATAATTATCCTGTGCTTCCGACTCATATTTTTGTATTGTGTTCAAAGACCTTAAACCAGAGGCGCGCATCGGTGGACTGGGCAGCTTCATTGGAGGGGAAAACTCTTCTCGACATGCACGCACCCTCAAACACCCCCCCCCCCCCCCCCCACCCCCACCCCCACCCCAGATCCAGGCTTTACGGCTTCAGTTAGAGTCTGAAGTAGTCTGAGTCTGAGTATTGTTGGCCTGCCTGTCCCCTCCAATGAAGGCAGTGTCCGTGATGATGCCCGCTCTGGCACCAGCTGTCACGTTTTGCCGTTGAGTTTTTTTTGTTTTGTTTTTTTTTCCTTATGTTCATGTTAGTGTTCTTTAAGATAGAAAGCACAGATGGATTGCAGTCCATTCCATTGGTTCACAAATAAAAGTTTCAAATTTTGAGCGTGTGTTTGGGAAACGTTTGTACTTTTTTCATGTCACTGCTGTTCCACACACTTTTGGCACCGTTTCAGGTCAAAGAAAATTCAAATTGGGTGCTGCAAGGCAAAAGTTTATTTTTTATTTTACGCTCATTTTAAGCTGTAGTTACCCTTCAAATAACAAGTTTACAGAGTTAACAAGACCAAGATGACACTCAGTGAGTTGTTTTTTCATGTAAAAAAAAATTTAAATTCTAAGCACCAAATTTACATCAGACTGTTTCTGACATATTCATGATGTGTAAAGTTCATCTGGCCAAGGTGTCCACATTCAAAACAGGCTGCGAGCAAAAAGACGGCAAACAATATCTGCATACTGAAGAGAAAAGGCAAATATGTGATGAGCTTTCACCTCACATGCCTTTTTTGAAATGATGCAAATTAAAAGTAACAAACTGCAAAAGTGAAAGAGAACTCAGTACCATGCATAAGTATTATGGCGAAGACTAAAACCAACCATAAAATAAATGTAAAAAAAAACCTAACTGAAGTGTCTGAAATTGTAATCAATAGCTCCAAAACTGACACAAAATAAAAATTATTGTTAGTTCTAGTCTTGACTTAGTCAAAGCTGAAATGAGAGTTGAATAAAGGACAGGACCATCTACAATGTTTACAGTTTTTGATGATCCAGAGAGAAAAGACCAGAGTTCAGTGACAGTTCATTTTGCATATGTGCCAAGATTGAAGAGTTTACACAGCTTCAGGTGTGTGTTTGCACATTGTTACAATATGAACGCAGGCTTAGTTAGTTGATAAGTGATGTGTGTTTGAAGGGCAGTGTGTGTGTTTGTGTTGCCTAACAAGGAGAAAGGTAAGAGAAAACCAAACTTGATATGTAAAAGTGTGTTATTTCCACTTTGTATTATAAATTTCCTTCTACCGAGTGAGGATGAGTTGACTTGATTTGGAGAAGATGAGCCGACTGTGCAGCGAAGATTCATGTACATAGAGATACATTTTATGTGTTCATCATGTTGCCTTTGAGCTGCAACTGCCAACTCCTGCTGTAAGCGTTAGTATCCTGATCCCTGCTGATGTTCTGCAACAAATACTGACAAACCCACCAGTTAGGACACAACTGTAACATATACCCATTTGTGTGTGTGTGTCTGTTCATTCATTTTTGAAACATTCAGACAAAAAAAAAAGCTATTTAAATGATTTTGTCTTGATACAAACTCCTCAAATCATTCAACATCAAATTGAATGTTAGTTTTCTTCATATACCTTTTGCCTTGTCTTATTTCTGAACCACTTTGCAACATCTCTGCACTTTCAAATGTGTCAGGCTTGATAAAAACTATTTTTGGTAACTATGAGAAGGTTTACCAACACATGAAGTTGTGACAAGGTTTTGAGAATGTTGGAAGTGTTTTGCCATTACATTATAGTGTATAGTACAGTAGCATTGTAGTATATGTATCTAAATTATAGGGCTGTGCAAAAAAATCGATACAGCTGAGTATTGCAATATTTTTTTCCATGATACTGTATCGATTTTCCAGCCCCTCGTATCGATACATTAAAAAAAATTATTCATGTTTTAAACAATTTAAAATGTCCTTAAATTTTCCTCAAATCCCTTTGAATTAAATAGTTTTGACTCAATTTGTCCGCTGAGTTATCAATATAATGTGATGTACATATTAGACTACCCAGGTGGTACACAGCAAGTTGTATTTTCAGCTCTATTTTTACATTTTTTGTAAATTATGTAGAGTATTGCAATATATCGCAATATGTATCGTATCGCAATGTATCGTGATACAATCGTATCGTGAGGTCCTTGCCAATACCCAGCCTTACTAGATTACATATAGCCTATAGAACTAAAATCTAACTTCCCAAGAACATGTCTCCACCATCAGGGACTGAACCAACACTCAGACTGTCAGGCAGTGAAGGATAAACCAGCTGCGCATCCCGCTGAGCTACTTCTGAGTTTAAGGGCTCTAACATACTCCACGTAAGGAACGCATGCGCTAATGCG
This sequence comes from Centroberyx affinis, assembly GCF_046629955.1. Classification (NCBI taxonomy): domain Eukaryota; kingdom Metazoa; phylum Chordata; class Actinopteri; order Beryciformes; family Berycidae; genus Centroberyx; species Centroberyx affinis. The sequence continues at coordinate 44,717 of NW_027279723.1, forward strand.
AGTACTCCGCCTACGCAAGCTGTTTGCTGGCATAGCAAACGCGCGTAGACGGTGTCACTTGTCACTTGTCACTTGTTATAAATCGCTAATCCACAAGGGGAAGCAAAGCCAATCTGATGCTGGAGCGGGGTATGTAAAAATGGCTACCGTGGAGGAATTTGTGCTGCTTTACATTCTCCATCACCGCAAAAAGAGAGCAATGAAAAGAAGATGGTACATACGTCTGACAGCCAGCTGTTCTTCCAAATCTGCCGCCACTGACATTTGTTTACACAGGAAATGACTTCTTCATTGGTAGTTCCTCCTTTTGTAGTGATTTTCATTTAGCATCCCTACCTGACACGCGTGATATTGCAGCAGACGTTTGTGTCGCGTTACAATTTTTTGCCCTACACATTTCGCTACGCAAGGACGCGAGACACGTCCCGTGCGTTGCCCTTTGCGTTGTTGCATGCGTTCCTTACATGGAGTATGTTAGAGCCCTAAATGAGTTCACCTTCATCATCTTATTTTTACAAGAGTTCACACTACTGACATCAATAACATGGAAACACTTTTAGAGTGAGAGGGCTGAGAGTCAAACCAACAACCTTCTACATGACAAGCATCTACTTATCTCTCTGAGCTATAGCCAAGGACTTCCTCCAGCTCATTCATCATCTTATTTAATAAGTGCTCAAACTGCTAATGATTAGGTATATGATTGCAACTCTGAACAACAACCACATTGTTTGTACCTTCATTCATCAGCTTATACAGTAATTGTTGTTGTTACATGGTGTGAACATGAACCAGCATCCTGGTGCATTAGAGACATCCTGGGTTTGAATCTGGCCTGGTACCTCCATTGCATGTCATCCCCCTCTCCCTTCTAATTTTTCCTATCTCTATTTTTAACTATCAAACAAGGGAGAAAAAGCCCCAAAAAGAATCTGCTGTGCATAAAGCAGGATACACGTTATAGTGTTTCAATGAACTGATGATGTTTGTGTTGTGTTTTCAATGTTGTATCAACAACATTTCAGGGTGCATCAATGCTATATTTCAACATTGATTCAATGTTAGTTGCATTGATGCATTAACATTGATTCTACATTGATACAATTTCAGTTTGCTGTCTGGGATGCAATCCAAAATAACATGCTCAGCTCCACTTTAAATCTCCACTGAGTGATGAACCTTTGGATTAATACTCAATCATTAAAGAAAACAGGATAGTATTCCTACTTGACTCTTTATTGCCAGCGGCAAAACATTACAGTTAAACGGGGGTGCTGTACTGAAGTCATTATTAATTGACATATGAAATAAAAGATTAATGAGCAGAGAAATAAGCCAGTTTTGTGTACAGAGAGTTCAGCCTAGAATGATCTCAACAGCTAGCACCACGCCACAATAACAGCGAGGGAAACTTACAGGACAGAAACACAGCTATAAACAAATTAAACACGCAGAAACATGCAGAAAACAAATCAAACAAATCAAAACATGCATAACAGTTAGCTGAACATAGTTCAGAGTATTGGATGTGTCATAAGCACAATGCCATGAAGAGGCATTACTTTGGGCCCACGCTCAAGTCCCACACTGACACACAGTGCCAGGAGGCCAGAGCGAAGGCGCTTCTTCAATACACAAAAAGGTTCTCTCTCACCAGCAGCACGTGTTGTTGCACAATTACTAATCTCTTGTACAATGTGGCACGTCTGAGTTTGGAAAGAAACCAATGGGCTGTACGTCGCTGGCTTGTGATGAATTGTACAACGAGCTCACTCAATAGATCTTATTCCCACGGTGGCCATTTTGAACTTGCATACCACTCAGCCCAGAAGAGCTATACAGCTAAGCTAGGTGCTACTGTTGTTTACCAAGATGCACGTCAGACAAACTTTGAGAACTGAACAAACATTTAGCATTTGACAGATTCCCCACTGAAAAACCCACTGGAAATGACTCTAAAGAATCCAGAGGGATACAGGTTCACATTTTAAGGTAAAATATTTGGCCCACTATAGCTAGCTATCAGAATCTAGCCTAGGTAGCTAGCTAACTTTCCTGCTAAATTCAAGCAATTGTTGTAGTTGTTATTAATTAGTTAATTAACTAGTTAATTGCTAGCTAATTTGATGACTCTTAGGTAAACCTGAGTCTTCCCTTATGTGTTGACGTAACAACAGTTTTAAGTCAAATCTACTGGGTGATGTAAATTCAAAATGGCCACCATGGGAACAAGGTCTACACCTCAGATGTAGCACTGAACCCAAATATAAACCTTTACCCATGTAACAGGGTTGGGGTCTGTCCACTCAATTCAGTGTAAATGGAAACAAAATATCGGTTAATGATAGAATACTAATTCATTTATTTCACGCATAGGCTATATAAAGTTTTCTAATTTTTGTATTTTTAAGAATATCCACTTCCTGATTGGAGGGGTTGAGAACAATAGTTACATGTGTTGAAAAATGAGTTGACCCCAACCTCGCTGTAAAAAACCTTAGTCACTTCTCTCTTCATAGAGGCAGGTTGTGAGGCAGGTTGTAATGCAGTAGGATGTCTGTCACCAGCAAACCACATTTCTCACACATCATTTAATTTGAGCTCCTTTAGGATATAAGCCAGCCTCAAACCCTAGCGCAGATAAAGAAGTTGTAATACCTAAACAAAGTAGGCAGACAACTCCTTTTGTTTCATCACATATTGAAAATAATTGTCTCAAAGCTATTTCCACAAGATAAAACGTTGGAACATCTCGATTGGAACATAACTGTTGTCAATGCACTTCATCATATAGCAATACATCAACAGTGATTGATAAATACGGATCAACAAGTCCATGTACTGTATATAACATCAGCGACTTAGTTAATGATACAATTTGTATCAAACAAGGTTTTTCTCTGTCTAGCATGGATTCAGCTGGGATCTGCTACAGACAGCAGTGGACGCTGTCGGCCAAAAGCACAGCGGGCCACCGAGCCGCGGGGAATCCCTTAAATATATTTACAGTACATACATAGGTTTTATTTACTGACGTGGAAATGTGCTCTGTCTGTAGCAGATACCAGAGTTGACCCAAAATAAAGGGCCAGAGAGAGATAAAGAGAGCAAGAGATAGAGATACAGAGAAAGAGAGAGAGAGAGAGATGTCCCTTACTAAAACTAAGGTACACACGACAGGGTCACCCATCTCTACAGCTACGACTGTGACCAAAATACTGATGTCATCTCAAATAAGACGACTATCATTCAGACACCTATTATTACCATCATGAAAAAACACAAACAGCAGCACAAGACACACAAAGAGATTGATATAATACACAGACCTTGGTCAAATAGTAGTTTCAAATCATTGTTAGCATTTGTTTTACGGAGTACCGGATGGGAGGTTTGCCACAAAAAGTAGACGATCATAGGAAAATATTCAAAAGTCATTTTGGAATACTTTTCTGACAAACCCACTAATAAATATTTGCAAATACTATTTGACTCAGGTCTGAGAATAAGTACAATGTACAATGCACATAATGTATCTGCATATCCCCTAAAACCACAAGCTGGCCATAATGGCAGGGGAAATGATTAATCACATTTGATTGATGTGATACTGATTCACTAAGTGATGATAAGAAAAAAGTGCCTTGTGAATCCAATGCATAAAAAGTCCTGCCTGTGAAAGAAAGACAAAATTAATTAGCGACTAAATAAATTAACAAAAACCAAGCAAACAAATAAGCAGGTGTGTACCGATCTTCACAAGTCGCACTTTGTCTCTGTCATAAATCTTGTCAGTTGACTCTTTCCAGGTTGAGACCGCTCTCACCATTCGCTTCATAAGGTAGAATTGATTCAGTCCCCCCTGTCCCGTGACCCGGGCTGTATTTGGATTATCTACAGCATTTTATTTCTTGAAACTCCTGCATGACCTCATTAATGTCTTTAGAGAAGAAAAAGCACATTTTGCAGACAGTCCGAATGTATCCCAGTATTTCCGATTTCCATCATGCAAACCATGCATGCTATCAAGCTATGTTTTACCCAGGCAAACACCATATTTTACTGAGGATACACAACTCCCATTGATTTCTAATGGGAGATTAAAAAGTTTTCCTCAGTAACCCGACTGGGCTTTCTCTGCCAGGATGGCGGCTGCCAGCTGCTGGGGGTCGGTGATGTGGGGGCTCCTGGCCATCACCCGGCTCACCAGCTCCGAGGGGAAGATGTTACACAGGTTGACGTACACCTTCTCCCTCATGTCGCCGTAGTGACCGTGCGCAGGGGATTCTGGGTGGTGGGGCATGTAGGAGGGAGAAGCGTGGGAGGGCAACGTGAGGTGAGTGCTGGGAGGTGGGTAAGGTGGGAGAGATGCGCTAGACGGATGAGGCGGGTGAGGAGAATGGGACGGGGGCGGCGGGTGGTTTAGGTAGTGCGTCGGGGACGGGTGGAGAGCCGGGTGAGAGGAGTGGTGCTGGGCGTAGCCGTCTTGCGCCCAAGGTGGGGCGTGCCAGGACGACTGGCGGGTGTCCGGTAGGCTCTGGTAGGCCGACGGCTCGTACCGGGGCGGCTGCGACGGCGGCTGCCTATAGTACGAGTCCCAACTGGGCAAAGCCTTCGGCCGGTGGTGGTGGTGGGACGTGGAGAGGTGCTCGTACAGACGCGAGTCCGACACGCTCTCGGTTCGCGTAGGGGCCAGGCAGCGGCCCAGGGGAGACCCGGGGGGGTGAGGGTTGGTCTGGGGCAGGGAGTGGTAGTCTCCCGGGCAGCTGGAGCGGGCTGCCAGGGGCTGGTGCTGGAGGTGAGGGGGCAAGGGGTACAGAGGGCGCTTCGGGGGAGCGTCCGGAGGCTGATCGTGGGCGCAGCTTTGCCCGCGGGCCAGGCTCATGTGGTAGCTGTGGACCCCAGCGTTAGCCGCGTGGCTGTGCTGGATATTGGTGTAATCGGCAGGATGAAGGCCGCGGGGCTCGTGGTTTGCTGCGGCATGGTGGGGATACAGCCGGCCGTGGTGATTCGCGTAATGGAGACCGTCTTCCAGTAAGGGGTCCGGGGGGCATCCGGGACACGCCCTCTCGCCGTAGTCGCAGCTGCTCCCGCAACTCACGCTGCTTTCACTGCCGCATTCGGAGCCCGCTGAGCCCATGGAGCCCATGGAGCCCAGCCGCAGGTCCGTGTCGTTGGGGAAGCGGCAGTCCGGGCTCCGGCGGGAGGAGAGGCTCAGGCCGGAGTAGGCCCTCGTTACCGAGTAGTAGCTCAGATCCGGGGACTCACAGTGAGGGTAAAGGTCGTGGCTGGGGGCCGGCAGGAGCCCGTGAGGAGTGGCCGCTCTGGACGGCTGATCCTGGAGGAGGCTGAGGCCGGACGGAGGGCCTCCCGGTGCCGGAGACATGGTTATACTCCCGCCGCAACCGCCGCTGCTGCTAGCACTGCTGCTGCTGCTGCTGCTGCTGCAGACGCTGCTCTTCTGGCCTTCCCTCCCTTTCGCCAGCAGCTTCTCCTCGGCGTCGCTGTACGACAGAGCGCGGATGCTGGGGTCCGACTGCCTTTTCGGGGCGCCTTTTTTCGCCTCGATGCTGCCGGCCGGCACGCTGTGGCTCTTCACCAGCCCGGTGTCGCCCTGGTTCTTTGTGGTGACGCAGGTCTTGGCGCTGGCACGCAGCTCGTCCGCCACAGCGCGCTGCGGCTGGGCGCCTCTCTCTGGGTGGTAGTACTTACACTTGTGGCCGTAGGTGCACTTCTTTCCTAGAAGAGGACAGAAGATACCCGTTTGACCACAGCTATAGAGGGTGTCATCAAACTAATGTCAATATGCAATCTTCACATTTTGGAGACACACTGTCATCACTAGAGACATACATGCATATTGTGTTTACAGTCAAATAGTTCAATTTTCACTTCAAACATTTCCTTGTTTGTAAAAGGCAGACAAAAAGAGAAAAATAACTTCTGTCTGGACTGTATTGGAGAGCTTTTTGGATGCAGTTTCTTGCGCATAAGACATACAATAGTCATTACTTTAATGTGCATGCATGGGTGCATTTGGGCAAGTTTTTGTGTGCATCTGTGTTCTCACCGTATGGGCAAGGCTGTTTCTTCTGCTCAGGCATGACAGGCCTTTTCCTCAGGAAGTTGTCTAGACTGGGACCATGACGACCAAGCGGGTCATCTGGGGGCATGAACCTGAGAGAGGGTTAGAGCGGTTAGAGAATTGAGGATAGTAATATTTAAAGGATAATATCAGTGTTTTTTTGTTTGTGCAAATGGTCTATGTGTCTGCACACAGTCAGCACAGTTGGCGATATCTGGGCCCGTTTTCCTCCCTTCAGAAGAAGCCATTTGCAGCCGTTCATTTTTTTACTGTATGCAAAACAGCTTCCACAGAACGAGATAATCCATCACAGTAAACATGAAGCCTTAATTTGGATTAGTCAAAGTTCCTGTTTTATCATTATTTCACTGTGCCCGAGTTGATATCACATTGTCAGTCACCCGACACCCACAGGGAGAAATGGAAGTCTCCACCAGGAAATAATCCCTCAAAACATGTCGCCTTACAAACTTTATTGTCACATCCATTTGGGGCGTCTTTGTTGCCAAGACAGCAGTTTATTTTCAAGCTAGGTTTGTATTTTAAAACAGCATGCATTGCAAAATGACTGGGGGAAATGTAAGCTAGATGCTGACAGAAGAAAATGGCACTCTACATGACACCAGTATTTAAACCAAGTACAAGTGACAAATGTCAGTTGCATTTGTCATCACAAATGTCACAGCGGTCATAGTCACAGGTCTCAGTCACAGGTCCCCTTTCCCATCTCTTTCATAATCAGAAAGGAAAGAAATGACCCTGAATTAAAACGCCTACTTTGACACATAACTGTCTGCCCTATCCTACTGAAATAATCACATGCAAACCCGTCTCCCCGCTCTCCTTACTTGTCGTTGACGAAGGAATACATCAGCAGCCGCTCGTCGATGAACTTCTTCCACTCCGGCTTCTCGTTGGCCAGGTCGCGGTAGTTGTCGTTGGAGACGATGATGCCGTCTGACTCATAGGCCAGCTTGACGATGAAGCGGTCGTCATAGCAGACCACGCGCCGACCCTGGACCCGCCGCGACGGAGTGAACACCAGGATCTTTTCCTTCTCCAGGCGACGCAGGATCTCCTGGTCTGTGGGCGGAGGGAGAAACGTGAAGATAAGAGTTGAAAAAAATGAAATACATATATAGCATGATTGTAGTCGTGTGTGTGTGTGTGTGTGTGTGGACGTATAACACTGACCTGTTATAGGGGCGTCGGGGCGGGACTGCTCTTTCCTCCAAGCGGGCACAAACACTGTGATGTCATGGTGACCGCGCTCCAGGAACCAATCGACAGCCAGCTGGATGCCGTGGCAGGAAAACACTTCCTTGTTGCCATGGCTACAGGCCACAGCGGAGAGGCAGCAGGTGTTAACAAATAAACATTTTGGGGTTTGAAAGTAAGCTAAAATGTCATGTGTTGTTTTGTTTTTTTTCACTTTAAATCCCAGCTCAATATGTTATGGTTGTGTATTACAATTGGTTCATTATAAGTAATCAAATTTAACAGTAGCTTGGAAACAGCTTCATAAGGCAAAAGGAGACATAAACTTAAATTCCCAAGATGAAAAAAACTCATTAAAGGGATAGTTCAGTTTTTGGGGGGATTTGGCAAGTAAGTAGGAATTTTTCCTATTTACCCAGAGTCAGACAAATGTTTATATATATATATATATACGTATATATCTGAGAAGTTACCTCAATTGCTGGAAGTCTAGGGGTTCAAGTAGCAGTTCCTAATGGGTAAGTAGGAAAAGTAGCTAAATCCCCCAAAACCAAACTCTCCTTTTAACAGAACCAGCAGACGACATTTCAAGCTCTAAGCCTTGATGACAGTTTCCATATTCTGCTCACCTCATGGCCACATTACTGCCGTCCACCACAACGGGCCGCAGGTTGTCCTGGTCACACAGAGAGTCTGCGGGACAGGGCGAGTCCGACCGCTGGCCCTCCAGCGAATCAGAACAGCCACAAGAGGAAGAGGAGGACGAAGAGGATGAGGTAGAGGCTACGGACCCGGCCGGCTGCTCGCTGTCTGACTTGGTGCCCAGTTTGACCAGCTCTCCCAGTATGTCGTTGATCAGGGTGTCGGGGCCCAGCTTGGACAGCACCAGCCGCACCGTCTCCTCGGAGTAGCCCAGCTTCAGGGCGAACTCCAGCTTGGCCTGGTACTCCTTCACGCCGGAGCCGGGCCTGGGCTCGTCCCCCGACCGGGCCTCGGACGCCGGCTCGGACGCCGGCTCGGACGCCGGCTCGGACGCCGGCTCGGACGCCGGCTCGGACGCCGGCTCTGACACGGAGGAGTCGGGCGGGAGGCTCAGACGGGGAGTTGTGTTCAGGCTCGGGGGGAAGTTCGGACGGGGGCTCGGGAGGCCCCTCCGTCCCCAAGTCCACACACTGGGCCCGACAGAGCGGCTGGTGTGTGTTCTTACCGTGAGCCGACCCGCCCTCTCCTCCGTCCGGGTCAGAGCCGGCGGCTGCGGCCGGCGCTGACTCGCACTCGCCGTCGGACCCGGGGTTCTCCTCTACCTCGCCGGGAGAAGGGGAGCCGGCGCCGCAGCTCTCCCCCCGCTCCTCCATAGCAGGGGGCCCGTCAGCGGCGCCAGCCTGCCGCTCGGCCCCCGCTACGTGGAGGTACTCCAGATCCAGATCCAGATCCAGCCCCAGGTCGAGGATGTGGCCTGCTCCAGTCTCCACATGGTCCTTCTGGCCCATGGATCTGTCACAGACATCCAGCGCACTGGGCTGACTGCTGCCCGCTCACAAAGCTCCACTCATCGGTGCCTGGAGAAAGAGAGAGAGAGAGGGGAAGAGGGATGGAGTGAGTGAGAGGGATAAATATGGGCCTCTTTAGAGAAGGGAGGGATGGAAATTAGGTCCTGACTGACGTTATCTGAGTAAGTTTGGACACACCTGATTGAAAGTACTATGTTTTTCATAAAGCCATTTTGATCTAAAGGCTTATGCTTAAATGCTTGAAATGTGTTTTTTTTAGACAATATAAATAGTGAAGTGGATGCCTATGTATGAATTTCTTTCCAAAGCCTTTCCTTCAAGGCAAAGGGCGGCTACTTTAAAGAAACTAAAATATAAGATCGTTTTGATTTGTTTAACACTTTTTTGGTCACTGCATAATTTCATTTGTGTTATTTGATAGTTTTGGTGTCTTTACTATTATTCTAAAATGTGGAAAATAGTAAAAATAAAGAAAAATGCGTGTGTCCAAAATTTGACTGGTATTGTAAATCACTAGATATATTGAATATTTGTTATTTTCTTTATTAATGAACCTTAAACTCTTGTGCCCATAAGGCTCTAAAAGATAAGATGAAACTTTAATGATCTCTGTGGGGAAACTGGGTAAATGCCTGAAGAGCAGGACTTACATAGACTAATATTTAGACTAATATTTTATTATAAAACATCAGTAAGGTGCCTGCTGCTATCAGTTAGCAGGTGGAAGGAAGTATTGAACTGCCTAGGGAAAACAAGCTGCAAACCCTCAGAATACCATATAGTCAAATGAGTGAGAATTTGCATGGAGGCAGCAGTATTTGTCACAACTGAACATTTCCAACAGCGAGTCTGTCGTTTTAGGAAAGTCTGACTTTTCACAGGTGTTTTCCTAGGAAAATCTTGCCTCAGCCGTCCAAATACCGGGAGGCCCTGAGCTGCTGTTTGCATTGGCTGCGACTGGCTGCCTCGGGCAGCGGGGGCGGGGTGGGGGGGGTCTCCAGCGGGGCACAGATTGGCTGAGACAAAGAGCCAGTGGGGGCCTCTCACCCTAATTAATGGACTCCCGCTTTTTCAGCCTGGCCCCAGCGTGTTTTTATAGGGCCACGCCACAGCACATTAATCTAAAGGGGGAACAGAGGGTGAACCGTTTGGAAAAAACACACCCAGCCGTTAGCTATGGGGCCGACAACCCCCCCACCCTCTCCTCCCTCCTCACATTCTACCTGGTAATTAAGGCCCATATGCTTCTTCCCATCGGGCTGGAAGAGTCACTCGTTAAAACACTGCGGGGCTCTGGGGCCACGGAGCCAATCAACATGTTGCATTCAAGGACCCGGGGTGTGGGATACGGTTACGCTAATCTGATTGGCGTCAAAGGTTTAGGATAATTCCATACAAATTACAGGAAATACCTTGGAAAGTTAATCCAAGATCAGGAAAGCGATATGTTAATCTCCTGAAACCAAATTATAGGCGCAGTCTCTTGTGACTGGGCTGAGTTTGAGACTTCCAAGCCTCAGTTCAGTGTTTCAACGTTCAATCTCCAAAGGCTTTAAAACGAACACCCACCAGTCATCCAAGGCAATATATTTTACTGTGTCCAATTCCTGTTACGTGTCTACAAACAGACCAGTTACGTCAATGTTTTAGTTCTACCCTCCAGGGGGGAATAATATTGGTTAGTTCTCCAAATGTAAATAGCCCACAGCAGATCAACATGATGCTGTGTTCATATCTCTCAGCCCAATCGCCCAAACCCACGTTATCTGGATAAAAACAGATGATGGGAACGGCAAGTGACTTAAGCTGGTGGGAGGGGAGCAGAGAGGAGAGAGGAGAGAGGAGAGAGGAGGGAGGAGGGAGGAGGGAGGAGGGGGGTTGGAGTGAGTGAGTGCGCATTTTATGAAAAAGGGCTGCCTAGCAACGTGGCCCGAGCTACTGTTGCTAAGCTACAGCTGTTGAAAGCATTTCCCCTTCCAAATGCCAAGACAGAGGCTGTGGCTAGACAACCCCTCCCCACACACACACACACACACACACACACACACACACAATACAGAGAGGCCTGGTGTGGAGGCGGGAGTGGAGGGAGGGGCTTAAGTGTGTCTGACTGCCCCCCCCCCCACACACCCAACCCCCCCTTCACCCTCCACCCACACACCCACCTAACAATGGACCTGCAGGGGTGATTAGGACTGGGACCTTGGCATCAACCACTGTGGGCGTTCATGGTGCCCGCACACACACACACACACACACATACACACACACATACACACACACACAACCTCTCCCTCACAAAGTGACTCATACGGCTGTTGAAGGAGCGATGGCAGTGGGAACATTTTGTGGTACTCTGCTGTTCTCAGCTGATTCACCCAAAGCCCAGTCTTTCATCTGAGCTTCTCTCCCCGGCTCTCAGCATCCTCCTGCCTGCTGGAAACACTGGAGCACCAGCAGCACTGCAAACCAACACAGACGCTGGGCCTAATGCTGGTTCTAGTCTGCCACGTAGACTCTATATCTCACCATATCTATAGCTTACCATATCAGACACCTATTCAGGTTTCAGGAAAGCTGGTAGGAGAAGTAAACTAAACTGACTTAAAAGACTTTCCTGGGAATAAACTAGACTAAACTTTATGGCACTCATCTTGTTGTCCTAGCACTCCAAGCAGCACTGGAAATAGAGAAAATCCTACTGGAGATAGTGGAAAAACAACAGACCAAGTGGAAAGACCTCATCAATGTTTAAGTAGAATAAATCCAATGCATTTCACGCCTTCATTGCAACATGATGCATCTGCAGCGGAATGATGCAGCAGTAACAGAATCTCTTATTCGAAATGATAGAGATCAATGCATTCAGCGCATTAACTTAGGCCTACTCTTAACGGACACACACCACCTCCAGACCACCATGCTGGGAGGGTGGTGGTTGGTGGTGTGTGTGTGTGCGTGTGTGTGCCCCAGATTGATCTGTTAGCATCTTTCAAACATCAGTGGGCCCGCTCCCGCACACAGCAGCATTGGTGGCGTGCTTTGATGGAGGCAGTAATGAATATGTAACACAGTGCTTACAGCGCTTTGTGTTTGGGAGCTTTGTGTACGTGTGTGTGTGTGTGTGTGTGTGTGGCGGGGTTGGAAGGGTCCCGGGTTCTCCAGTCTTAAGGGGCGAGCTGGGAGGGGCCATGCTTGCCACTGTGCAAAAATTATAAAAAAGGGGGCTGGCCCAGCATAATCAGCCGGGGAATACTGTGTGTGTGTGTGTGTGTGTGTGTGTGTGTGTGTGTGTGTGTGTGATGCATCTATATGGAAACACAGAGGCGCGCAAGGCTTTCCCTGCCAGCAGGGCAACAGATGTCTGCTGAGCGGTGCGCGCAACTGGTGTCCCCCCCTCCCCAAACACACACACACATACACACACACACACACAAGCACCGCACCCCTGTCCCACACAGCCGACAGAGTGAGAAGAAAGACGCAGCGGGACGGACAGGCAGCACCGACACACACAGAGAGGACAGACGGTCAAGACTTACGCTGTGAAAGACACACACACACACACACACACACACACACACACACATATCCTTCAGCCAACATCTCCATAGGCCAAACTGTGCTGCTGCAAATGTCCCACTAGCCTCTTGTGACCCAGATTAAAAGAGGCCTCCTTTTTTGTAACCCCCACCCCCACCCCCCACCCCATAACATTAGCCCCTCCTTCCATCATCTTCATATCAACACAGATTCAACTTCTGGTGATGCAGCCTGCATAGAAACCTTTTATTCCATGAAACGCAACAGATTTGGCGATGTTTGGTTATACAAGTGCCAGTATAAGAGCTGAAGACTCGACAAAGTCTTCATCCTGTATCTCATGCTGCTACTATGAAGCTTCTCTATGTGTACAAGTGTATTATAGCGGTTTAACTTGAGCTTTTGCTTTGACAATCACTTAGCCAAAAGCTGTGTTGGGCCTCTCTCGCCTCATTTCTCCCTCATCACTGCTCAGCCACTTCATAGCGGCGATATTTCACAGCCAAAACAAATATCAGCAGAGAGAGAGAGCAGTACAGAGGTATCCCACTCCTCTGTCACTCTTTAGGTTGTTCTGGTAACATAAAAGAGGGCTGGTTTATGATGTTGGGCGTACGCAGCCATGCTCTTCAAGGCCAGTGGAGGTGGAGGAGGAGGAGGGGGAGGAAGGTCAGAGGAGACTGGAGACGCAGGACCGACCTGTCGTACAGGTACTGTACCACAGCTGCAGGTAGGACACTTTCAATAAGTCACTTCCTCCCATTCATCTCAGTGGCCTTAGATCCAGTGAGAGCACTAGGTACTAAAAGCTTTTTAAAACCCAGAGTGATACCAGCTACAACAAGGAAATTGTTTTCAATGCAGTAGTGAGGACCTAGCTGGTCTAAACAGTAAAAAATGAAGTATAAAATTGAGGTTACAGGCAGATACAGGTGGGGAGTTGATCATACTTACCCTGACTTCAAAAAGATCACAGCCTACGAAACAGACAAAGTAGAAAAAAAGCCTTAAGGGGGTAAATTGGCTCATTCCTGCATACTGAAATCCTTGAAGCCCAGATTCAAAAACTTTGCACATCAAACTGACATAAAAATAAGTCCCAAAGTTCTCTCACTTTCTCCCACAGCTAAATCCAAGGATGATATTTATCCTCAGCCTCATGCACAGAGCATCCAACTCCAGCCGACGGGCCTCTGTCCTCCGCGTCCGTGTGTGTTTTCCAGAGCTGTGTTTTTTTTTTCCTCTCAGAAGCAGGCAAGTTGGACAATGAGTGGCAGAACAGATGGACCGACAATGTCTGCTGTTCCCCCGTTTGAGTGGCTGCTTTTCCACCAATGGGAGCGCGGTGATCGTACAATGAGACGCAGGAACGAGGAGGAGGAGGAGGAGGAGGGGAGGGGGGGAAAGAGAGGGGCGGGGCTTGGAGGGCAGATGCCTGCAACACCCAGTCTCCCCGAGGCACGCGTACTCAATGTGCACCAGCAGCACACACACACACACACACACCCCTCCTCGCGCTGAAAGGGCTTCCCCTGTGTGGCCGATGAATCAACGAGGGGGTGGGCGGCCGAACAATAGAGCCGCACAATGGGAGGCTGGGGAGGGCAGCTGCAGTGTGAGGGGCTGCTGCTATTACGGCCCGGGGCAGCAATGGAGAACACCTGGCTGTGGAGAACCGCAGTCACTCTCCTCTCTTTGTCTGGGACTGGGAGTTAGGGGGGTGGGGTGGGGTGGGGGGTCAGGCAGAAAGAAAGGGCCGAGGCGCGCTGAAAGCCTCGCCTGGCCTTTAAGAGAGTGCTAGAGGAAAGAGGGGAGAGTGTGGCTATAGGCTGAAAGGGAATGAGGATGAGCGCGGGGGGGCGAGGGACATCAAAAAGTTTTATGTCCCGAAGAGGATGAGGAGGGGGACGGGCGCATTGTTGCGGCACACTTAAGGGCAGATGACTCGGAAGCACAAAGGACCTGGCTTTCTTTCTTTCTTGCTCTTTATGGGATTTTGCAGCCCGTGTGCATGTTAGATATGTTAGTTAGTCAGAACTGGAATGATTTAGATTAGACAAAATACAACGAATGTGCAGGAATCTCCGCGTCGCTGGAGACCAGGGATGGGACGATCTGCTGATCTCACGATACGATTCGATACGCGATATGGGGTTCACGATTCGATAAAACCACGATGCGATTTGTAATAAAGAAAAGTTAAATGACAAGAAGTCTGACTGTGCAGAATTATGTTTATTTCTGAAGCACAAATCTTTCTAGCGATGGCATTGGCTCACTAGAATGTAAACAACAATTTAAAAAATTTCATTACAAAGTATAAATAATATAATTTGGATATAGAGCTTGTGAAACTGTGATGGACAAGCCATCTCATTTGTGATTACTACAGCAGAATAAAATGGAGCCAACATCACCATTCATTTTTCCGATACGTATTGCCACATTTTTGTATTGCGATATGTTGAATTTCGATATATCGTCCCATCCCTAGCAGAGACGTATTGCCAACTTGCAGAGTTTCACAGCACATTCTGACACTCGTGGTACAAGGGCAAGACTTCAAATACAATGCAGAAGGACAGTGTGTGTATGGGCTGGGCGCTCTAACAACTAGGGCACCCAGACACCCAAAAATAGCAAATCCCGCTTGGTGGACGCTTTACCCAAAGCGTGTATTATACCATGTATTTATATCATGAAGGCTTACATTTTTGGCATACGTGGCCCCTGTCAGAACTGAACCTCTTTCCCTGGCCTACTCTGATGGGGGAAAGTAGCATCATCGGCTTTTGGAAAAAGCCAAGGAGGAGATGAAACAAAATGCATTTTTACCAAGTAAGCCAGGGAAAAATATTTAATAGCTTTGCATCAGTCTAAATATTTGGGACATCTACACCCGTCGGACTCTGACAAGGATGCACCTTGTCCCTCCTTCTGTTTGTGATACTCATGGACAGATAAGGTAAGGTAAGACTGCACTTTATTGAGGATATCAAGGTGCAGTCGAGGTCTGGAGAGCATCTGGTTTGGTGATATTAGGGCGGCATCTCTGCTGTTTGCAGATGATGTCGTTCTTTCGGCCTCACTGGACTGTGAACTCCGATGTGCATTGGAGCGGTTTGCTGCGGTCGGGACTGTGACGCAGTCAGGATGAGGGTCAGGACCTCCGAATCGGAGACCGCGGTTCTCTCGGAAAACAGGGGCCTGTCCCAACCAGGTGGGGAGGTTACGAAAGCAGGCGTGTGAGGGGAAGGCTGCCATTATTAAATCTGGGAGAATGTGTGTGTGTGTGTGTGAAGTGGCCAACTACTCAGTGGCCAGCAGTACAGTATACAACACTGTGGCTACTGAGCCCTGCAACTACTAGTCCACTGGTTTACTGAGTTCTTGAGCCCCTCCTTCAGTTTTTAGAAAAATACTAAATAGAAACACATCTACCAACAGGAAAGAAAGAGAAACATGAGGTAAAACATCCAACAGAATCTATCTAGGCAGCAAGAAGTTATGTAATCAATGGAACAAAAACTTGGTCTAACTGTGTGTTCTTAGTCAACTTGCCTGGTTAAATAAGTGTTGCTAGTCAACTTAGTGGTGAAACAGGAAAATCTTCTGAATCAACGTGCCTGATTAAATAAGAGTGTGTTCCTGGTTAGATAAGGGGAAACAGAGGCGGACATGCAGCAGACCGACTGACCGACTGCACAGCACCTCATGTAACCAAACACACTATGGGCGTCAGTTGACAGAGAGGGACGCTCTGTAGACCATCTGCTGTAACGAACAGGTGTGTGTGTGTGTGTGTGTGTGTGTGTGTGTGTGTGTGTGTGTGTGTGTGTGTGTGTGTGTGTGCTCAAAACAACTGCAGCAGCCACAGAGACTCGTCTTTCTCTTTGGAGACAGATAAACAGGCGCACACACAAGAGTTCAGTATGAGTTCAAACTGCAACCTACTTCTTTACACCTCCTCCTGCAATTTTAACAAGAGTTTTCAAAGAGCAGGAGGAACAGCAGAGTCAGAAATATTTTGTTAATGATTTCAGATATCCTAAAGGTAGGCGGTGTAGAACTGGGTCAAATAGAAGCAGGAAAATAATTCTTAGCTGTTAGTGCTGAAAGTCTGAACTTGTTTAAGTCACTTTAGTAGATTTTTCAGTGACTTATCGGACACTATCTGAACCCCACCCATCTGGTGCTCTGAGTAGGTTAAAACAAATGCTAAATATGATTGGAGAATACTATTTGACCAAGGCCTAGGCAACAGAAGGAGAGCTTATGACCAGTCTGGCCTGTCCTCTGACCCCGGCTTTAGCACTTAGCACTGCAAACAGTGTGAGATAATAGGTTAGGATATCATGGCAGCACTCACCAGTATGGAGTGTGAGTGTGTGTGTTGCGTCCAAATCAATATTCATACAATGGCAAACAGAACAGACAAAGCCTTGATGGAAAGTCAAAGGGCCAACAGATCAGTGCTGCAGTTCTCAAAAGGTCAATTTGGTTTTCACATCTTTAAAGTCGCCATGAAATGAAAAGAAAAATGCCTCTTTCACCTTCATTCCCCATATCATTACACAACTATTTAACAATAAATGGCAAAACAATTTACATTTTTTTTTATTTTCACATGTTTTTATATCAAAATCGCATTACTTTTACTTATTATTACAGATTTTGAGTGGTTGGGCACTAATAGAAAAATCCCCACCAATAATTCCATCACAGATCTTTGTTTTTCTTTTGTTTGCTACATCAAAAACCCTGTTTCCTTTTCCTACGACACCATGGAATTTATTCATTTTGAACAATCTGTAAATTGTGACTGCACAAGATTTTGCACCAACCATTTTGAACAGTCCCTTCCTGCGTCAAGTCCAGCCCCAACACCCTGTTTCAACTGGAAATACAGCAAATTATGGAAGCAAGACCCCATCAAAAAGCTGTTTCCTTCTGACTTTAACAAACAAAATTCTGAAAATGGTTGCAAACAGGGTCTCATGCACACATCATAGGGGTTCTTTGACTTGTTTAAGCCCTTGAAACAAGATGAGTAACTTCAGTCTCACCTTAAAAACTAGACTAAAGGCCATGTGGGGCCCTGAACCGCAGCTTTAACACACCCTGACCTGGAGCTTTGGACCGGACAGAAGTGCAGCCAGAAGCAGCAGCCAGGAAGAAATGCTGATCTCCAAGCCAGGATTTGGGGTGAGGGAGGAAGGGAAGAAGAAGAAGAAGAAAAGAAGGAAGAGAAGAGGATGGAAAAGCCTCATGGGACAGAGGGGGGACAGCTGCTGGGCCAAGCACACACACTCACACACACACACACACACTATCAAAAGCTGTGGATCCAAATCCTGGACAGCTTCTGGTCTGATCCTCAGGGAGCCATGACATGAACACTAGCAGTGTCAGGCAGAGAGACAGCTGACTGTGTGGAGAGACAGATTGCACGTCTCTCTCTCTCTCTCTCTCTCTCTCTCTCTCTCTCTCTCTCTCTCTATCCGAAACGTTTCCCCATTTAAATTCACAACAGATAACTAGTTGAAGCCTGTATTTTCCTCAGGCCTCCTCCACTCCAACACACACAAACTGTCACTCCCCCTCCTTTATAAAAATAAAACAACACAAAACACATTATCTAGCTGAAAGGTAATATTCAGTCTGTCTGCATCGTCCTCTGCCTGTTGAACGGCCTCATCTATAGAAACTCCATATGATGGATGTTGGGGGGCGCGCGCAGGGGCGTGCACGGTCACTGCAAACCAACACCGTCACGACCTCGGTCCAGCTTCACCCAGACCAAACCGCCGCCCTCCTCGGTTAGCGCGCCCGGTCGATTAATGCCGTAAACAAACACTCACCTGACCAGAGCCACCGGCGGAGCCGCAGGGTAAACGGTGTGTTCAGATGGACAAATGTTCCCATCACATACTGGCGACGCAAAACATCCGGCCAGGCTGCAGCGTGACCCAGCCGAGCTGCGTCAAGCCGCCGGGAACTAGCGGAGCGACTTCCGCTCTGACGCTGTTTCAAAATAATGGCATACACATGTGTCGAGTTTAGAATTAAGTTTTAGTGGTGTAAGCAGAGGTGACAAAGTATTTACCGTAAAGTTACGTGGAAAGTGTTGCTATCTGACGCAGCGTGTGTATTTTTGTGTTTTCTTTTCTTTGTGTTTTTTTGTGTGTATTTCTTATATGTGGGGATTAGGTGTTGTGTTGATGGTCTGTTGATCAGCAAAATTTTATATAGGCTATGTGATTCACAAAAATATTACAATAAAATTCTCAAGCTTCTACTTCCCCCGGAAGCCAAAACAAGAAACATTTTTGTTTTAATATTTTTAAGATTACTAACTTAATATAATCGTTACGTTAAGTAGGTAAAGTAATAATAACTTGATGTAGAATAGGTTATATAGAGCTCGCTTCTGTAGGCTAAGTGTGTCATTCTGAAATACAATACAATTCATTGCACACTTCACCAATATAACGACAGAATCTTCCATGCAATACCTTTGCTATTTGAAAATGCAACAAATTTACCATGTCACCATATAAGTTTCAGGTTATAATAAACACAACAGTGTGGTATCATAGCTCATGGTAGCTGATTTTTTGTCTCTGGCTGCTGAGAATCGCTGGCTCTATTTGATATCCAAATAGCTGATGGTGACTTTATTCAGACATTTTAGGATCTCGGGGAATCAGTGGTTCCTGTTTTGCACACACCTTGACGTCCTTGCTGGACCTTTATTTTGAAATGTTTTTACGCCTCGTAAAGAGGAAACAGTATTATGGAGTATCGCGGCTAGCTTGGATCTGCTGGAAGTGGTGGGAAGTGGGATGGGCAATTACAGGCACTACAGCGCCATCATGCGGTACAATGAATAATGGAAAATATTTTCTATGCTATATTCACATTTTTTTTTAACTTTTAACACACAAGAAGTGCACAGATTGATGAGTGTTACATTTGTATATGAGTGACGTGCTTACAGTCAGGTAATCCATATTTAAGTAAGAAATTGTGACTATCAACTATAGGCCTGTCAGCAGCATGTTTATATAACCCCACAATTGGTTATATCCTATTTTATTGCTTCATTGATGTCTTAACTATTTTTATTGCTCATTTTCTATTCTATTATGTGAGTATATTCCAATTTTCTTTTTTTCCCCCGGCTTGAACTTCTTACTTTTGCTGCTGCAACAGCCTTATTTACCTACAGGGATCAATAAAGTTTCATCTTATCTTATGACAGCTGCATGCTGGACTGATATCTTTCTTTCTCCCTGTCAATCACACTGCAGTTTACACCCAGTGCTTGCTCTGCCTTTTCCTCTCCATTGCACCATTTGGAAGTCCAGACAGTCAAAAATCAAAACTAGAATCAAAATATACCAAATCAATGTGATTCTGAATGTGGGAGGGTTGTGAAAGCCAACATTACATCTATTTTGTTTACCAGTTACCAGTATTGGCCCAGGTTCTTTATTTGTTCTGGCCGTAGCGCACCACTGTCAGGCCAAAGTTGTTTCACCATGCAGATGGAAACTGACAGACTACATAAAAGCAAGTGCAAGCAAATTGCAAAGCAGCTTATTCATACATTTATTGATATGGATTCCCCCTTAGACATTCGACAAACCAAACCTCTTCTCTGTCCTTGGTTACATCAGACAGAACATACCCTCCTTCTGACCACAAACTCTGAAGGTCAGTACAAGATATAGAGAACATACATACAGTATTTTCCACTTTTGATTGTGGCTGGAAAGGGGGGAAAATGCCTCTCATCTGGGCCATAATCACTGTAGCTGATGATACTTAAAAATCACAATATTTCAAATGACTGAGGGTCTATGTCTGCATAGCATGCAACAAGTCATGTATTTTTTCCATACTTTTCCCAGACCATTTGCCCTCCACACTTGTTTTCCATACTTTACTGTGCAATTCCCAAACTTTTCAAGACCTGGAAATCAAATAAACTTCCCATATTCTTCCAGATTGCACAGCAACCCTGTGGCCTGGATAGTGTAAGAACTGAGGTCAGCGCATATGGAACAGATCATATTTATGGTTCAGACACTTCTAGCGTATTAAAGAGAATGACACCACACTGTAAATTACTTAAGATTTTATTCAATGGAAAAAAAGACCTTCAGGAAAATACAATAATTCCCATAGTACACACAGAGAGGACATAAATTAGAGAGGCATGGCAGAGAGACATCTGAGGAAAAAAAAAACATGTCGCCTGGCACCTGGGTGGTAGAAAACATCTGATCAACGTTGCTGCAACGCTGCCACACAGCCAGGGGCGCACTGTGCACTATGCAGGGTGGAGGAGGAATCAGTGAAATCACACTCTTGAGTTGTTGAGCAAAGGTCGACGGTTATTCCTGTACACGAACCTCGAAATGATAGTACAAAAAGGGAATAATACAAAATACAAAAAAAGGGAAGAAAAAAAACAAACTTGCCCTCAAAATAAACCATAAATATTCATATCGATGCACATTGGTTTAACAAAACAATTGCTTCTGTAAACATTTTCAACATAAGGAGTGTGCATTACAATTTAAAAACCACTGCAGTCGCATACTTATCTGAAGGGTTATACATGATAAAAAACAATTGCAGAAAACAAAACTAAAAACTAAGTCTCCCGAAGTTCAACATATGCCGCTTAGTTCCCGCTTTCTGGAGTGGTTTTTTGTAACACTGTTATTAAAAACGTGCGACTTCTTGCCTTTGCGGCTTTTCACAGAAATCATCAGAAAGTGAAAAGCGTCTCGTTCCAAAAATGTTGCCCAGCTCTCACCCAGGACGTCCCACCTTGGACAGGAAAGGCACCGCCTTGACTAAGAGGAGGGTCAAAGAGTCGAGTTTAGGGTGGAGGGGTGGGGTGGTGCAGGGGTGGGGGGGGTGAAACCTTGGGTAGTCCATTTATTTTATGAAGTTGTCACATACACACACGCACATGCACACACAAGTCCAGGATGGTCTCTACATTTTGATAGTGGAGTGAGACTGTGTAACATCCAGGAGATCTGTAAAGAAAAGCCAAATATTGACAAACAAGTGCAGTCCTGTCATTCAGGTTTCAGAGAAAGAGGGGAGGAGGAAAATATAATGCAGAGATACAATACAATTCTGGGATGTAGGTAACTGTCCAGTTATAGAAGCGTGTTCATCTCCTCGATCCAAATCGGATCAGGAAAACAAACTAAAATGTAATTGCCTGTCTGAAGCCCCAAAATGGCAAGAAGAGGTCCAATATTGAATCACATGGCTGGTTCAAACTAAAGTGTTCCTACAGTACGCAGAGCCCAGACTTCTTCACTTTTCACCTGTCAAACCCCACTGTGGGTTTTCTTCAGCTGAAGACCTTTCTAAGGCAACTGTTAAGCTGAACATAAAACTCATTCAAGATACAGAGTTGTATGATCTTAGATTTCTCGGTGCTCCGAGCGAGCGCCATTTTACCCAGAGGTCTTTGCACGCTGCGCTCACGCCCCTTAACGTCACTTCTGCCCACTGGCCCGTGATGCTACCTTAACGGCCACCTGCTAATTCTGCATGTCTAATTCACAGTTTATCCTAGCCCTACTTATGACTGAGGCTGAAGGAAAAATAAAAAAAAATCCACCCTAAAACACCTAAAACTATTGGTGTTGTATCTTGCATTTCTGGACCCATTTTGTTGTGTGGTATTTTTCATTTTCCACTGGATAACTGGCCAATAGTAGTGCTGCTACAATGGAGTTTGACAGCAGAAAATGTTTCAGCGATCTGAAACATCAACGTCTTTCTAGACTCCCCATTTTGTACCGCCATTCAACAATCATACAGGTAGAAATCCATCGTAAAAGAGGCAGAGAGACCAATTTCTCCACTGACAGAAGCCTCAATAGACCAGAATGCAATGCAGTAACAAGACATGTTGCGTTCTGAGTAAGGGGCGCCAATTTTTCTCAACAGAAAAAACTTGCCATCTTGCACTTACTCCACTATCAATATCGCTCTCTCCACCTACATCTATAAGCCACAGCTGGAAGCAACAAGTTCAGGTATGCTCTCTGGGGGTTGTCAAAAGGCATTCTGGGAAATGTAGGAAATCACTAACTGAAGTAGAAATAGATGAGGCAGGTTGAGGGAAAGTGAGTACACACAACAACACTGTAAGAGTATTTGAGGGTGGATTTTTCCTTTAAAAATTCCTTTGAGGGTGCTTCCTGCATCTTAAGTGTTATTTACGTGCAGCAAGTCACATACAAAACGTACAGTGTATGAATGACTGGGGATAATTCTGCTGATGATACGAATGCAACATTCGGTCATAAACAGGGCTACTTCTGTCCAACACCACCCATGCGAGGCAATGTGGCACGTGGAAAAAGAAAGAAAGTGTCTGGGAAACCCTGGGGGAGTCCGAGTCTGCGGCCCGCAAGGTTACTGCAGTGAGTATGTACAGTACAAGCTAAACATACAAGTCGATATCCAATACCCTGTATCTGATGGATATATCAAGGAGGTTCCTAAAAAACCAAAAACAACATCGATCAATCTTCACTTTAAGGAGAAGAAGGCAAAAAAGTGAAGAGAGACAAAAAAGCAGATTTGCATGTCAAGCAGGGGGAGAAAACGGTGGCTGTGATGTTTTGATCTAGTGTGTATCTAAGGAAATGCTTGACATGGAAATCGACCCTGGTGGGAAAACGGTGTAAAGTTTACCTGAACATGACCTGTACTAAACACAGTAACGAACAGCTAGGACTGGCTGAAGGTCTGGCACGTATTCGCCTTCTGCGATGCATCAATGGCTGCGTCTAGCCGTTCTATTTTTTCCTCTCTCGCTTTCATCTCGTCTTTCTCACTCATTCGCATGCTCAGTGTCTCTCTTTCTCTCTCTCCCACACACAGACACACACAATGCTAAATTTTACTATGACACATATAGGTTTACCATCAACAGGCAACGGATCCCACGTCCCACAGTGGAAGAGGAGGGGATTGGCTCAAAAACGGAGCAGCGGGGGCCGGGGTGCGAAAGACCTGGAGGCTCGTGGGGGTTTTCTGTCGCCCTACTGTAATGGACTAGCACTCGATGGACTTGTGACGATGCACACAAACAGAACAGCCCCCCCCCCACCCACCCACCCCTACCCCGCCCAATGGATAACTCACGCCCACCCCATCCCAACCCTTCCCCCTTCACGATTACAGTCCAAATATTGTTTTCATGCCCGAGCCGGCGAGAGGAAGACATCCCTCCGTCTCCAGGCTTAGCGAGGGTTCGTTTCTCCGGTTCAGGTTCGAGGTTGTGTACTCTTCTTCTTCTTCTTCTTCGTCGTCGTTGTCGTCGTCGGTTATCGTCACAATCGTCGTCCGTTGGTCGCTGCTTAGGTGTGTGGTCGTCGTGGTGTCCGGCGCGTTCCGTGCGTTGAGCGTCCGCGGCTCGGCTACCAGCTCATCAGGGAAGTGCGTCCCAGGGTCATGAAGTAGACCTGGCTGGCACCGCCAGAGCGCACAGAGGCAAAGAACACCTAACAAGACAGGGGACAAACAAAAATACACAGCTGAACATATTTAAGGAAAGCAGGCAAAACATTTTAAAAGACAGTTGGAAAGTAGAGAGGGAGACAGCAGGAAAGAAAGCCGGGCAGAAAGCTAGGGATTGGGTCAGTGGGGATTCAGAGGATTTTACCAGTCGACCATCTGTGACCGCTGCTGGCTGGGACGGGGTTTGTTCTCACCTTGTCATTCCTCTCACAAAGGAACTTGAGTCTCTGCGCTCTCTTGTGCATGAAGACGCCGTCCAGGTGGCCGGTCTCCACAGAGCGGATCTCTATGGCCTTCTCTCCCCAGCCCATGATCTGGTTCGACCTAATGTAGGCTGCACAGACACAGAGGGAGGGTGTGTGTGAGGTGTGTGTCATTGCTGCACCCTTACATAGGTCTCTGTGTTGGGATGTGTGTGTATGCACATGCTCATACTTCTACAAATAACTAAAAGTATGGCTTCTTTTTATTGCTTTCATCCGCCAAGCAATATAGTTCCATTACCAGTAGGAGTGGTGAATTTCGGTTAGCGCATTAGTAACACTTATGTGGTCACAGATATGCATTTATTGGGTATTTTACAGTGGTTTCCCAACATTCGTACGAGCGGGACCGTCCTGTTCTATAAATGTCCACCTACCCACTGAGGTGGGCATCTCTCCCCACTGCAGCACCACGTCCTTGGTGATGCGTCCGTAGGTGTTGACGTAGACGCCCTCGTCCTCGTAACACACCAGCAGCTCGATCCCGTCCGTGTTGGGCAAGATGATGATGGCGTGCGACTGGATGTTGGTCTGGATCTGAGGAGACAGAGGAAGGGGTGGATTGGAGAGGAAGAGGGGGAGGAACAGGAATGGGATGGATAGAAAGGGGTGAGAGGTGTGGACAGGAGGGGTGAAGGAATAAAACGGGGAGAAGGTGAGAACAGAAGAGAGAAGTTAGTATGATAGAAGGCAAAGTGAGAAATTAGACCAGGGGTTCCCAAATGTTTTAATGTCAAGGACCCCCAAATAGATGTGCATTAGACCACCGTTTCAAAGGATCATGTCCCAAATATGAAGATTTTTGCAGTGTGATATGATTTAGCGCAGGATTTCATCACTGTCTATACTGTGAGAGTGAAACATTTGAACAAAACAGTCTTGTGACTCTGTGCACCAGGATCCTTACATGCGTGGGCAGGTAGATGTCGTAGACGGCTCCAGAGTCCACATCCACAGCATGGAAGCCTGAGCAGGAGCCGTAGATGACCTTTAACCTCTGACCCTCCTCCACCGTCAGGTCAACCAGCAGGGGCTTGTGCACCAGGTCACCGAAAGACTGAAACCAGCAAGTAAATTAGTTAATTAGGTCGACTAGCAGAGACTTACAGACCAGGAGGACGTAACAAATAAAAATCAATCAATAAATCACTTGTTATTGATTGTATTCGAGGCATTATTGCTTCCAGGTGGAATGACTAAAAAATGACCATGCTTACCTTGAAGGCCATGAATTTGTGGTAGGGCTTTGGGGCCCAGGCGTACACCTCAACAGAGTTCTTCAAGGCCAGCACCAAGAACTTGATCCTCTCGTACTTCACTGGAATGAAAAAGACAAGTGGGTCAATGTAGGGCTTGCAGACAAAACGTGGCCCTGCACAAAAAATATTTTTGGCCCTCCAAAGGGTTCAAGAAGGTGAAAAAGTTTGGGAGTAACTGTTGTTTTGAGTGTTGCTGTTGGAAATTTGGTACTTTTTACCATCAAGATTCATAAAATATTAAATATGCCATATACAATGATAGAGAAGTACATTATGGAATATATTAGTATATATTACCTTCCAAAATAGTGAGTTACAAAGTGCTTCACAAAATTAAAAGCATAGAAACAGAAAACAAGGGTTCAAAGTGCATCGTTACAGTATAAAACAGATGGATATAACACCAAAACAATGTGCAGTGGAGCCACATATAAAGCTACAAAATGTTTAGATTAGAATCATAGTAAAAAATCTTTAATTTCAGGTCCAGTGGCATCTTTAACCCTAAATGACAACCAGTAGGAAGGGGAACATACCGACTTTGTAGTGGACGCAGCCCTCCAGGTCGCCCACAGTGACCCAGCCCTGCTTCTTCTCCACCTCAGGGTCGTTGTGCAAAATCTTGTTCCTGAGCCACGACAGGTAGTATACTCGCAGCTTGTTCTTCTTACCTGCAGAGACAGAGACAGAGACAGAGAGAGAGAAAGAGAGAGAGAGAGAGAGAAAATGAGGACACCTTGTACACATTTGAACATTTTCTGAGTTGTTTTAAAATGTTTTTCTAAATGAAATGTGGTTTTCCCAACTTTCCAGTCACTGTGCACTGTAGACAAGGCATACTGCACATACCAGTGATGATGCAATGACAGCAACATCGTCAAGGAGGCAGGCACAAACAGAGTTTCGATACATTATGAAACCTTCCTCACTGTTTCTACACTACTGGAAACAAAGGAGTCTTCATGAACAAAAAGTAATTATATATTAAAAAAAAAAAAAAAAAAAAAGAAAAACTTGCTATCCTGAAGTACCAATTCGGTAGTGTCCCATGGTGCATTAGAGGCGGTGATGTTTGGTTCTTTCTGAATCCAAAAAGAAGATAGTGGGAGATGTGCTAAAATTCACAGCTGAGGTGTGAACATCCATAGTTAAAGTTCAACTTCCTCAATAATAGAACTATTACTTCCTTTTACCAACTAGAGACTGCTCAAAGAGACATGCTTTGTAGAAAGCTATTCTCTGGAGTGCTGTACACCATGACCTCAGCTCTGACAGTGGTAGCCAATAGCAGCATGTGTACCTGATATGGTGACCAGGACGTTGAGCCCCTCCAGGACGTCCATCTGCTGGATGCGTCGGCGGTTGATCAGGGGGTAGACCTTCCCCTGACCGCTCCGGTCCAGCAGCATCAGACCGCTCTCTGTGCCCACCAGCAGGTTCACGCCTGGAGCAGGAGCAGGAGCACACACACACACACACACACACACATACACACACATACACACACACAGTTAGTAGAGGAATGAGAACTTCCCACCTGTGATGAATAAAGTCTCACCTTATAAATAAGCAAAGTCTAAATATAAACCACTTGCCAACTCCAAGTACTAATCCAACTTGATCAATATGATGCATAAATAATAAGGCAATGAATATAAGGGAATTACTGCAATTTAATACACTGTAATATATTCATCTTTTGAGATACACTCACCCCAGAGTGCGGCACACAGGATCTCAGAGTTGAACCTCTTCTTGTACTTGCGAATCTCCGGTGTGTCGCTGGGTGGGCGCGTGTTGACCGGGTTGACGTTGACCACCGAGCCTTTACGGGACGGGTCGGCCCGCAGCGCGTCCGCCAGCCGTCCGTCCTGCCCGAATCCAGCTGGATGGGGCACAGACAGTGGGGTCAGAGCTGACGCTGGATGCCACGATGTAATGAAATTAGTAACGGGTTTGGGTCTGGGTCTGAACGCATGGCTCATAATGCACTGTCTGTCACTCTTAAGCGTATAAATATGACTCATCAAAATTGGCGTGATGCATGCTAAAACTGAAGGGAATATGAGGGATTATGTTGCTAATACTCCATAACATAACTGTGATGTACAGTGTGAATCTGGGGTCGGCTTTTTATCTTGGCAAGCTGACACAACTTGACTAATCGCCTCAGCAACAGGCACAGTAATCAGGGAATGCCAAACACATCAGGGGGTCACAAACATGCCAAAACTGCATGATATAAAAAATAATAATCGCACTGTAATTCTTTTTGCTGAACATAGCCATTGCAATATGAATTGCAGTACATGACACAGCTGTTTCAACATTTCTTTATCAGCGCTGGGAAAAAAAATGTTTAAAAAATGTGTGTGGGGGAGAAAGTTAGAAGTTCAGAGTCTCACTTTCATTTCATTAAAGATAAAGGCAGCCCATTGCCATTTGTAATGGTTTCGTGTTCAACAAGTTTTTACTGGTGGTGACTTACCCATGTTGTTGAGGGAGCTGCCGCTGGATGGAGAGATCTGGAGAAGGCGTGGGTCGATGAAGGGAGTGAAGGAAGAGGAGGACTTGTGTTTGGTCATGGTGTTGCTGGCCGACTGGGTCTGACAGAGACAAATGGGGTTTAGAAAACAGACAGAGACATTCAACGTCCTCAACCTGAATTAAAAAGAATACCATCTCATGTTTGTAGAGACAACCATAACAACTTTAACAACATTTCTTAGCATTTCAAAGCTGTAGATCTCCATTTTTCTCTGGAAAGATAGAGCAGTGGAGTCAGGAGACATTATGGGCCTTGGTGGTTCTATATTGTCACTGAGAAACACTGACAGTCAGCAGGCAGCGTTACAGGATCAATGAATAGGCCTTTGGTCCAGACCATGACATAAATACATCATCTACAGATTTCTTATATTGTTCTCAGGACTCTCTGCTGTTCAGATTTACAGCCACAGCTAACGTAATAAAGCCGACTGTGATCTAGAGCCGTTAATTTAAGTTCCAATAGAAAAAGGCCTATGAGTTACAGCTCCACCTTAGGGGGCTCGTAAAAAAAACAGCATCCAGCTTAACTGTATTCAATCATATTCTAAACAAATTGACACTTAAATTACATTTTTGTTATGACACAACCAACTGAGAATGCACAGTTGGCAATAAAAGCCAATTAAAGTTAATAAAACCCAAAAACCTATGACAAATTAATTTGACAAAATGCATGAGGAAAAAAACTGACATGCAGTTTTAGTTATGTGAGTTGTTTTGAAGCTAGCAAGGACAGAAATGTTAGAAAGGAAAATCACCATGTATAACAAAGGGAAATGTGTTGAAGGGGAATGAGAAGTGACCCAAACAGGGACTATTGTGGAATGTCAAAGGAAAAGCTGCTAGTACTAAAGCACACGGAGAAGATCTGATCATAACTCCACCACCCAGTTGTATCACACTCATATGCTGTAAAGTAGGCAAAATCATCCCACACATCCCTAGGAAATTAAGAGAGACTGGTTGAAAACTGAGACAAAAGGGGCAGTATGCTACGATCAACATTAAAAATCATTGGGATTTTTTTATTTTGGGGTATTTGGAGATTTGCAGTCCCTTCCATGTTCAACACTGCAAACATAATGTGAATCAAGCAGCCTATTTCCCCCCATGATGGACAAGCTGACACTGCAAAACCATCACACCAAGCATACCACCACCAAGCACAACTACAAATACTCAAATCGGTTATATTACGATGTACTGCTGAGAAACACTTGTACCGTGGCAGGTCTACCCTGCAGAAGCACATTTAGTTAACTCCATGCCATGACCATGTTCCACCACCAGGAGGCACCAGGGTTAGCAGCGCAGTGCAGTGAGCAGGAGGAGGACAGAAGGGGTTGCAGCAGCCCAGAAGATTCAAACCAGTTGTCAGCCAAGCCAGGAGGGGGCAGAGGAGAGCCGGAGAGAAGCCAGGAGGAGAGCGGAGGGGCAGGATAGGGCGCACAGCGGCTTGGACCAACAATCAAAGAATGGGCCACGGGTTTGTACAGACTTAGACATGGAGGTATGTTGGCTAGAGGTTGAAATGAACCCGATCTGGTTAAAATAGCTGAACTGAAAAGATGATGCTGCCAGATCTCGGTCAAATAGCGTTTGTAAATACTTAATGTCAGATGGGTGCGGAAAGACATTACAAAGAGTGACTACACCACCACAGGAAAGTATCTGAAAGTCAATACTTCTCTATGATGGGCAAAAATGCAGTAAACCCCACCCATGTGGTACTCCACGAAGGTTAAAACAAACACTAAGAATTATTTGCAACCGCTATTTGACCCAGATCCGGTTACTGCACATCTAAGCCTGTACACTTCTCAAAGGCCCACTCCCAGGTTGTTGGTCTCAGTGGTGTGAAGGAGACATACCTCCATAGCAGTGAGCTTGTCCAGGGGGTTCTGGGGGGACATGGCAGGACTGGCATGGCTAGATGATGAGGGGAAGGAGGAAGAGCAGGAGGAGGAGGAAGGGATGGATGTGGAAGAGGAAGGGGAGTGATGGCTCTGCTGGATAAGGTCTGGTAGGTGGTGTATGCGGCTGGCAAAGCCATTTTTCTCCGGGTGGCCGTGGCTGGGGGGGCCAGCCGAGGAAGAGGAGGATGACATATTGACCAACCGCTTTATGTCACCGGTGCTCTGGAAGCAAGAACAGGCACACTTGGGCTCGAGCAAGCAGGTGGAGGGAAAGAGGGGCTGTACCTCTGGCCGCTAGCCTGCTGCTTTGTGTCATGAGTTACCCACATTTCACATCAAGACCCTCTTATCCTGACATCATATAAAAGACAATTCATCAAGTTCCCTTGATTTGATCATCTCTGCAGACCTTCAATACTGGGCTTGTCTCTTAAAATGTAATCTACTCTAATCTAAACTATTAGGATGAGACTAGCCTGATGTGTGCAGCAGAAAGCCTACCTCAGCCTACAGACTGTTCTTGTTCACAATCTGGATAATAGGTGGATATATTAGGCTTTAAGTAAATTGAAAACAAGATCTAGATAAACAAACAGAAAAATATACAGGGACATAGGAGAAATGATAGAGGATGAGTGGAATGACAACAGCATTAACACTGGACAAAAGAAAGAGAAAATGTGATTTTCTAACAACTAGAATGAGCCTCGTCTATGAAGAGTAGTCATTCACGAACTGCACTTATGGCCAAATCCAATTTCCAATTCTCATGGAAATATCAAACGCAAACTACATTAGCTTATCAAAGATCTTTTTAAACAAATTCTTTGAAATAATTGTGCAGTCAAATTGTGCAATAAAGTCAGGCTCCTGTCTCCTCCTACCTGTCTGATGACCAGGGTGCCGTCCTTGGAGGGGGTGGTGGCTTGGTCGCTCTCTGAATCTTCAGCCAGCATGGTCTTAAGGGACTCTGTCTCTCCGTTACTCAGCCTCCTGCAGAAGCCATGGGAATATCTGACGTCCATAACCAGACCGGTGTTAACAACCATGCAGAAAGTCATGCAAAGCTTTGATGAATTCAACAATGCACATTCTCTAGGGTCAATCATTGCAGTATAAATGATCATGCTGGTGCTATGTAAGGCCGTGATCAGACAGGACGCATTTCTCTCATGCTGTAGCTCAAAGCACAGCTGTGTATCTAGTGACAGTGCAAGAAAGAACACAAAGGGCAAAAGAAGCATTAAGTCATTCTTGTTGCTATGCAGCCATCTAATTAGCGGTAGCGAGCTAAGGTGAAGTACCAAATGGCATAATGTTGCTGAAAATACAATGGAAAGACAACATTATCAATTGCTCTGCTTGTAATGTGCGGCTAAAGTTGAGACATGTTCAACTTGAAGCGTCCAAAAACAAAACATGTATAGGCCGGCAGAGATGCACGCCTGCAACCAAAACACTGAAAATAACTTGGAAAAAAGACGTGCGTTCAAAAATGTGTCCTATGTGATCACAGCCTGAAAACTGTCATGTAAATATTTTGTCATGTTTCATATTTTGTCAATATGAATCTTTTCGGACACAGTGAACAGCGAAGAACCATGGATAGGTATTTGTACATCACTGGTAATTTCTTACTAACAAAGCAGAATGCAAGCGAGGCAAGGCGGGACTGATGAGCCAACACTGAAGCTAGATTGATAATCCTAATTGTACCCACCCAGCCCTGGAGTCCTCAGCTCCTGAGGTGGACTCCTCTCCTGCCTCCTGGTCCACCTCCTCATCGTCGTCTTCATCGGTGGTGCCCGAGTCCTCGCTTGAGGAGGAGTAGTCAGTCACCTTGTGGGGTGGCCGCACGTCATCTACCGCACGAAGCTCCTTGGCCAGAGCTGTCAGGTCCTGAGGGAGCCACAGAGGGCAGAAAGGTCAAAGGTTAGGAAGGACCCGATTCTGATATTTCGGATAAAGTCAGATTGTCTAGAATGATCTCGTCCCCTGTCTCAAAACTTGGTGCATTTTAGGTACTAACCAAATCACAAAGCAACCAAGCCTGAAAAAACATATATTTTAATGTTCAAAGAAATTAATACATCTTTGGAGTATAATTTTTTGTCATTCCTCTCACAGCTGGTCACGGCATAACAATAAGGTTTTCATTTTCTAGACAATTGGAAGACAGCATCCCTCCTCACTTCATATAAACCTTCAGTGATTTACCATGTCTTGGGGGGTGAGGTCGGTTCTCCGACATTATCATTTAGACTTACAGACCCAGAACTTAAGGTATGACACATATGTAGTAAAATATTTTGCCCCTTAAGTGCTTTTTACACTGCTTATTCTTATTCTTAGGATTAGCTTTAGCCCTAACCAAAGACCAGGCCTTGGGCTAATTACGCCCCTCGCTGCACTCCATTAGTTAGCCCTCCAGATTCTTTGCAGTCAGAACTTACCCTGCTCTAGTGTAGGGAAACAGCCCTGGGCTTAAGTAAGGGTTAGCCAAGGTAAGAAAAATACCAGTTTAACCCTTAGTAAGCCCAGGACTAAGAGCCCACTAAGTTCTAGGATGCAGTCAGCCCTGGTTAAGTTTAACTGTGTAGGAAATAGGCCTAATTCATCAGACCGTTGAAATTCTCAAGTGAGTAGGCTATGTGTTGTACCCTCTAGTTCCAGGTCTTGTAACCATTTTGCTGGCTTTCCTGTCTAGACTAATAATCCAGTCACGTAAGGTAGCGACCAAGATGTGAAAAGCAAGGAAGGGAGGAGGGATACTTTGTCGAGTTGTCCAACACAGCAAACGGGACACAGTTTGTCCACCAGCAAAGCCAGGTGAGGTTAAGTGCCATTTCGACAAGGAAACAAGAGAAGTGTTTTTGCATTCAAATGTGTTTGCATTCAGGCTCAGGAAGCTGCTGCAGAGGGTTAACCCTTTAAGTGCCAGGTGTGTTTTGTTGATGAAAAGCAAGTGACTGAGAAAGGGACTGTGCAGGCAAGAGGCCAGTAGTAGGCAATAACATCACAGGCACAATAATAACCAGTGACAGAGCTAAAATAAATACTGAATTAATCCACATTTTTTCCAAAACCTTTTATCACATAATGCAATGAGTAGGGCAATGGTGCAAGCATAGCATAGGTGTGATTATGTAATCTTGTTTAATAGGCTTACCGCATCACCCTAAGAAATTCCCCAAGAATCACCAACCGTACGAGTCATGTGACGTTGCACACAGTAGGTAGATGAATAATTAGAGCAGTTCATAGTAGAGAAAATAGAAAAAAACACAAGTGGAAAACAAAAATCAACTCAGGTCCCTCCAGGATGATTTCACTTTGCTGCAGCAGAACAGTTGCCTGGCTTTTGTCAAAATCTTTCCTGAGTAAAGGGAAACATCTGGGAAGCCTCTTAGTAGTGAGGTGATTGATTTTATTCCAATTGGGGTCCCAGCCCTCTAAAAACAAGCAATCACAGATCATGTTTGTTGACACTGCTTGGCCTTGCCACACTATATAAAATCAATTTAGAACTAATTCATGTAGGTTGGAGGAAATTAGATTTGAACAAGAGATGACCCCCACGTTTTTACCTTGTAGCTGGGAGTAAGAAAGGTTTCATTTGCCAGGCTAATGGAATAGGACTTAACCATCTGGGGCCAGGCTAGGAAATCCATTTTTTGTTTTGCCTCTAAATGGTAATCGGTCTGCTACAGTGTCTAGTAAGAAGACAAACTAAAAATAAAATATGAAGAAAAATGCACTCCTCTCGCATTTGAGAGTTCACCAACATGCCAAAAGTGCATTTTTTTTTGGGGGGGGGGGGCACTCTTTTTGAGAGTCTAACTTACTTGAGTAGACAAGCTTAACAGCCAAAACCAAAACTTACTTGGCTGGTGGCTGGGGTTAAACATTTTCCACTATGTCAGCAACCATAAAGGTATAACCAAGGACTCACACACACTTGAGTTAAAATGGACTTACAGCTGGCCGGCTAGGTCTGGCGAGGTTCTTGTCGTCAGGTTTTTTGGCTGCATTCTCAGGCCGCTGGAGAGGTGAACCTTCAGACTTGGAGGAAGCTTTGAGGGGACAAAAGGAAACACTAACTGTCAGCAAGGGGAAACACAAACTTGGGCCAGGACAGTTGGCCTCTGACAGGATCTATATGTCTTTAACTGTTTGTGTCACACCAACCATGTCAGCAGAAAACACACACTAGAGCATTCTGTGCATATAGCCAACCAGAGGGTCTTAAAGGGTAAAGACAGCAACGAAGGCAACCTTGCCTCAAATAGAACCACAGACAAACATGTTGCTGGGTACAAATGTGTGTGTGGAAGTGATGTTAGTATGGAGCTGTAAACAGAGGCAATCAACTGGAAAAGGAAATGGATATGCTTTCCTCCCAGGGCAACACAACCAATCATGTGATATTTCAAACCAATTGCAAATGGTCATGCACTGGTGGGTGGTGTACGAAGAATTCCACTAGCAAGCCTGAGCCAAAGCCAACGCAGCGCTTTGTTTTCTCCGTGAATGTGTCTTTTTGTTCATACAAACTAGCCAAATTTTGTTTCTGCAGCAAGTATACTGCCAGCATAACACCACTCACTTTAAGAAGTCATCAGTAAACACACTGAACCCGTAAATTCCACTGGAAAGGGCATTGTTTAGTACAGTGACGTTCAGGGTCAAACTGCGTGTTAATCAACAAAATAAGCACCGAGGTGAGAAACAAGAAAATGGCTTTGGCCTGTTTCTACACGCCTGGTGTTTAGGAAGAGTGACGTCAATGGTATTAGTCATGATGTGTTAATAAAGAGTTAGTAGAGTTAGTAAAGTGCAGCCGAGTACAGTACCAGGAGACTCACAGCGTGGCCTGAAGCGGTCCCCGGAGCTGGCCTGGGAGCTGGAGTTGGAGGAGCCGGAGGAGCTGCCGCTGCCCGGACGGGGCTGGAGCTTCTCCACCCGGTCCCACAGCGGACGCTGCTCCGCATTACTGCCGCCAGGAACAAAGCGATGTTAGCACACACACTGGAATGGTGATATCACTCAATCATAGTACACTCTGATGTGATTTCTTTTGTTGTTTTTCTCCCCCAGGATTTCAGGTTTTCGGCACACTTTCATTTCTAATGATAGCTTAGGGATTTCCTGCTTTGTTGTTGGATTTTTTTGTGTTCTTGATCACACTCTGATACCAGAGACACTGACATCCCACTGATCCAGGACCATTCTCATGTTGGAGGCAATCCACAGCCAACCTTGCACACATGAATTTCACGTGTGGCTACCATTCACACCGCCACCGACAGTAGAATGGTGTTAGGTCTCATTAGCTTCTCTGCTTCACTTGCGTACCGGAAAAAATGAGTTAAGGTTGGCCTGTGTATTTCCCGGGTCACTAGTCTGGTGTGAAAGGGGTATAATCATCTCGGAGCTGGTGTGCAAATTGATTGTACGTTTTGCTTTACAGGTGAATGAATGAGATCATGGGGATTTTATCAAGGATCACAGATCCAGAGCCAGAATGAACACATACACAGGCATGCAGTTAGCCCCTTGGAGACCACACACACATACACACCTAAGCCAAGCAGGCCTGACATTATTCTTTCAACCACTTGGGACTTTGTTTTAATATCAGCTATAAAACTACTGAAGGATTTTGGCTGCAGATGTGTATACAAGGAATGATTTCAATTATTACTCTCTCTGTCGTGTGATGCAGACTTGCACACACTGTACAGAAGTCATTGCAAACTTGTGTCAATAAATGAACCTGGTGTATTTCTTTTATTTGGTAAATCTACCAAATCTGTGGAACTATATTTAGATGTGTGAAGTTTTCTGCCCAATTAACACTTTATGACTGCTAGCGACTTGTGAATGTGTTTTCCCACTTTCTAAATGTGTGTAATCGCCTCAGAATTTTGAAAACCACTAAAGCTATGTCTCCAAAACAAAACCCGTTTAAAGGCTAGTTGGTATGTGACAGGCCTGAGAGGTCTCCTTATTTACCTGCCAGCGTTCCTCTGTCCACCCTGGTTGCCAGGTTGTGTTGGTAGAGGCGACTCTCGGCGTGACAGGACTGGAGACCTGGATGTTGTCCTCACCGGGACCTGGAAGAAACACATTCACAGGTTCTGACATTGTGGCATGTATGTGTGTGTCAGACGAACCCATTCAACTTAAAATCACATCCATACAAAAACATAAAATAAAAGTGGAAAAGAGAAATCCTCTACCTGCACATACACAACACGGTCAGAACACAAAGGGTGAACCAGCACACTCCTTTACCATATTCAGATCCACAGTCATGACAAGATACAGACTGCATAACTGCATCATCAAGTATTAGCCTCACCAAGTCAGTGAGTGACAATGTAAATGATCTGATAAGACCATGATGTTATGAGCAAAAGCAGAAGTGTCTCATTACATTTATCAATTGCAGACAGTGAACATAGCATTGGGGATTACAGAAGTCCAAAAAATACATATCTCAAGAGTGTAAAGCTGCACTAGGCGAGATATTTATGTAAAAATGACCAAGATGAGCATCCCATCCACTCTAACTGAGACACCATAGATTTGCCCTATTTCCCCGAAATTCTGGTGTTGGGTATGGGAAGTCTTCTCTGTGTACAGAAAGTGACGAATCACAACTTATGAGCGAAATACAAAAGCGTCTCCTAAACAGCAGAGAGTGAACGCTCCGTCCAGAGAAAGCTGGACTCAATTTACTGATGTCACGTTACATCATTTCTGGGATTTGAAGGTGCAAAATTCCTTTCGCTGCCATTTGGGGCTGCCATGTGCAAAGTCACCTAATGTAGCTTTAATACCACATACAACCAGAAAGGCTTCCTAAATCATAGCTATCAATCCCAAAAACCAAAATCCTGAAAACCATCAAAGTACTGGTGAGCCAAATGCAGTTCACTATTATTCAAACAATACCAACAAATGAGACTGCACACAGCAAAACAAACAGATAGACAGACAGACAGAGGCTGTGGCTAGCCAGCGTGACGACTGAAGTGACTGGCATGACAGGAAATGAATGAGGGATGGGAGAGTCAAGGAGGGGGTGGAGGTCGGGGGGTGGGGGTCTCCGATTGGCTCGTCCTTACCCTGGGAGGCACCTCCTCACCGGGGGCCGGGTGCTCGGCCCTGGGCTGGGCCTGGGGGTGGTGGTGGTGGTGGGGAGCTTGGGGCTGGGGGTCAGTGCGTGCGGGCGATGGGTGGTGGTGGTGGTGATGGTGGGGGTCCTGGGAGCGCAGGTGGAGTTGTGCAAAGCTAGAGGCCACGCCGCCGGGCTCACTGAAGGACTGGGAGCGAGAGACCACGGGCGGAGGAGGAGGAGGAGGAGGAGAGGGGGCGGCGCTGTTGCTGCTCTTTAGAGCGGCCAGGTGGGACCACTGGACCTTTCAGGGAGGGAGGGGAGGGAGACAGGAGGAAGGGGGAGGGGGGTTAGGAAGAGGAGGAGGGGAGGTGAAACAAGCAGACAACACAGTGAGGCATGAGGGAAGATGAGCGTGGCTTTTCACATACATGTGCTTAGAGATACACACATGCATACAGCAGACAAAGCACAATAGAGACGTCACATAGATGTGTCTTTAAAGTTGACAAAATATATAGAGCTACAAAGCTCAACTGATCAACTATGGAAATTTATTGCAAACCAGAACTATAGCTATATTAAAGGCTCCATTTGTAACTGCAGTGTGTTGCATTGAAATACTGTAGCCCCACTATTAACTTCATTTATTGTACATTTTTGTAGTCAAGATTTTTTTCTGTCATTTCGCTCATTTCTTTCATTGTCTGAGCTTTTGATTCATGTATTAGATGTAATTTAAGGCTGTAAGCGCAAACAAACACTGGAGTAAAACAAACCTAGACTTTGAGTTCTGATTGTCTAAGAAAGTCCTAAAAAGCTTATTTCCCATCTACTTGTCAAACTATTCCAGAACATTCTAGTCTAAAATTGAAATGGTTACATAAATTCCTCATTGTATCCAATTGTATTCATTTTGTAGTTATATTAATTGTAGCCATTACTTTGCCAACAAAATATTAATGACCTGTAGTTTAGGATTTAAGTGGCATAAAGAGCAAGTTACATAATTTATGGATTCATCTGTTCTTAGATTCAGATGAATAAACTCACAGAAAGGGGGATACAATCAGTTTATTGGGGATCTTTACTTTGCCTACAGTTTGTTTGGCGGTAAGAAACGTCAAGACAGTCACACAAATGAACATTCAAAACAGTCAAAATACAAACAAAGGTGACGTATTGAACGACATGGTACCTAGACGATAAACAGTTAATGGTGTGGTGTGAGAGGAGCAGGGTGGGGCCGGGGATTGATGAGCTACTGTGCAGCCAGCGGTGCACAGCCTCCTCTGGAATCTTGGCTGAATTTCAAGTCCAGAGTTTGAAGACAAAACCTCTAAACTTTTGCCGCTAACTAACCCAGTGTAGAAGGAGACAGCACTATCAATTTCAAGTCGTTAGAATACCAGCTGTAATACACAGTATGTCCACAGGGAGGTCAAAGGTCAGGTTCAGCTACAGAACAGTGGTGAGAAGGGCGGTCTCCCAACGCAAGTAGTGGAAGTAGGAAGAAGACAGGAGTAGGAGGAAGAGGGAGAAGGAAGAGGAGAGGAAGGAGGGAGGAGTTACCTGTGGCTCCATGGGCCGGTGCATGGCGGAAGCCTCGGAGGAGCCGCCGTTGGAGAAGGGTTCGGAGGAGCGGGGGGGCAGGGGGGGCTGCTTGGGAGGCGGGGCGATCTGAGGGGAACCCTGAATGTTCTTACGGTACCGCTCATCGGCCTGGGATGGGGGGGGGGGAAATGCACAGGACAGAGAGGGACAATTGGAATGAGGGTCAGGACAAAGATTCCAGTGACAGAACTAAAATGGAGACCAAAAAAAGGTCAAGAAAATAAAGTAGAGGGGAACCACTTCTAACAGGTAAAAAGAACAGAGCACCATTTATTCAAGCCAATAGTCACAAAGATGAAAATGGAGGCATAGACCATGTGCAACCACTTAAAACATGTCCATTTACTCTTCCAAATAGTTTTCTTTTTGTATTAAAAATGGTTCCCGTCTCCTTATTTTTCTAATATTTTACCCCCTTGGGAATCCTTCGCCATACTCCAAAACCTTTACATTTGACCAGTAAAGATCAACACTGAAGACAATTGGTCACAATATGAGTATTTCACATGCTTGAAGCCCATTCAAGGCAGCCGCACATACACAGATACACATGGACAGAAAGACGTGGACAGAGGGCTCTAACAAAACACACACAATGTCCCTGAATTTCATTTGACTCATAAAAACAAAAAGGCAGATCCAGGTTAATGACACGAAACGGCCCCATCGGTGTTGGGGCTTAACACTTGGGAGTCCTGCATGTTAGTATGGGCCTCAGCCATCCACATGCAATGGCCCACTCCACACACACTGACCGAGTCAAAACACAGCCACATTGCACATTTCACAGGTCGGCAATTCAAGATCAAGAGAAATTCCTGACAGATTGTGACTGTATAATGTACTGAAGGGAAAAAAGACAAGAGGATGAAAGGAGCTGTGATGAACAAACTGACTGTTGCTGACAATTTCTTCAACACCAGCAGTTTCTCATTCTGATGAGACAGGACTCAAATGACAGTGAGTGATGACTATCAATTTTATGCAAAAATTATGAAACTCAAACAGTTGAAACTGCAGCCTATGGGGTAATCACGCAAGCAAGATTGTAATCTTGCTTATTTTTTTCCCTCAGGAGCTATCACTTCCTACTAAACCTAAGAAATGTTTATTTCTCTTTTTCTTGCTCAGCCTGCTTGAAGTGAAAATTAAGGTGACAAATTAATCCTCCAAAAGGTTTTAGTAGTCAGGAAGACTAGCAACAGTGCAAGCGACAGTGAGTGCCAAGAGTGAGAGGAGAACAGCTCTGTTTTATTCATGACATAAAAAGGCTGGTTGCTGGTGGTTGCGAGCCTGTGGTTTTCCATTCTCCACCGTACCCCCTACTTGTCCCATACAAAGGGCTAGGCTGAGTAGGCCGGCTTTCTAACAAATTGGCTATTCCTTTGGAATAACACCACAGCATCCAAAACAGAAAACATCATGTAGCAGTTGTCTGAACACAGTGAGAATAATACGTTGGTCTCCAGTTGCTCTGCCTTATGGTCTGTAGCCTGGTTGTGAACCGTCTATCCATTTGCACTGGCTAAAGAAAATAAATTACACATGAGACTGTATTTTAGCTATTTGTGCTTATTGGCGGAAAAAGAAAACCATTATTTGTTGCTCGCACCACCTCTATTATCATGGCTGTGAGAAGACAAGCAAGAAGAAGCCGGAAAGAGCAGGCAGAAGAAGTAGGGCCGGGGCCAAGGAGGAGGTTCACCTCTCTGACAGGCTGAGGAGGATGACCGACAGGCTCGGCGGGCCTATCGGGCTCCAGGCCTTCTGCCTGGGGAGGTTTAGGGGTTTCAGGGGGGGTTTCAGTCTGGGGGGGACTGGGACTGAGGCTGGCTGAGAGCTCGGCGGCACAGGCCTCATCAGAGTCGGTCTTCTCTGGGACTTGGGGCTGGGATTTAGTGACGTCTGAGGGGATCGTCTGCGGGGCTCTGGAGGGCTCAGAGGCGCCTCTCGCTAGAGGAGCGGGACCGTCGAGGACCTGAGCTTGTGGGGTTGCGGTGAGGACTCTGTCAGGGGGCGCGGTGGAGGTCTGTGGGGGTTTGGTGTGGTCGGAGGGCGGGGGTTTGTTTGAGTCTTTGGCCTTGTCGCCGGGCTGCTGCTGTTTGCGTTCGTGCTGCAGCGACAGCAGGTAAGCCTGCTCCTGCTGCAGCCGCTTGTGGAGTCGCTCGGCCTTACGCTGCTCCTCTAGCTCCCGCCACTTGAACTCCTAGTGCAGAGTGTGGGGTTGAGTCGAGGGGATAGAACAGAGGGGAGAGCCGGCTGCCGGTCTCTGCCTGACAAGCTTATGCTGGCTAAAATCAGTGCCATCTTTAAAATCATTTTCTAAAAACACATTTATACAGACAGGCTTCGACAGTATTCGTCTGTTTTACTCTTCTTTAACCCCATTTTTAATTTATTTCTAGATTTTTTATTGTATCCTTTTTGGCCTTTATTGATTATTTTTTTGTCTGTAAAGCACTTTTGAAAAGTGCTATGTTGTTTATTATTGTTACTATCAACTGGACTGTGATAAATGGTCTGCTGGTGTGTGTCAATTAAAGTGGTGTATGTAAACATATGGCCTATTGTTTAGATGGCTTTATATATATTCTTCATTCATTTGAATAGATATATTTGTTATAGGGACAACACATGATACAGCAAAAATGGAATAAATAAATCCAACAAAACAGATGTGCATGTAGAATTTGAAAACTTTGGCGCATCAAATCCTTAAGCAAATTGAAACTAACAGATAGGTAATTTCAGAAGAACATAATCATATGGTTAAGTTTACAAAAATATAGTGAAATGTAATGAAACAGGATGCACCGCCAAAATGGTGAATCAGTGAAAACACAAATTCCTTCTCAGAAGGTTAAATAGAGAAGAAGACATTTGATCTCAGTGTAAATCATTCCTCCCTTTGATGAGCAGAACATGACTCAAAACTCGATGACCTGTAAAAAAAAGAATTCTTGTGCGGGATTTCCTGATGACTTCATCCGTCTGATCATTGTCATCCTTTTGCAAGTTTTAGAGAAAAAACTGGGCAAAATTCGAAGGGTTTCATTCCAAAACACTATGTATTCATTTTGAGGAAAATGAGCTACCTGAAATTTACAGTCAATACTTGAACACAGACGTATCCATCTTCAAATCATAGTTATTTGGTTAGATTAAGTCTTAAGCCAACTCATAACTAATAGTAACCCACAATGTGCTTTACTTTCATGCATGATTTTATATAAAAAAAATTCTTAAAGTTTTCAAATGATGGACATCTTGTTTTGGAATGAAACGCTAAGGTTGATTAACTACACACCCCATTTTAATACAAATAAATCTGTGAAGAGAAAGTTTGAGCAAATCAGGCATCAACTTCTCTGGTTAACTCAACTAGGATCCACAGGTTAATCCTGATCTATGTGAACGGCATGTTTTAGCATATATATCGCATCTAGTAATAGTAAAAAACACATTCAGAATACAGAACCATAACACTGACAACATAGGCAATGGCGAGGAAACACTGTTTAAATATTCTGGGGGTTGTGTGTGTGTCTCTCACCAGCAGCATGGCCTGTTCATGGAGCAGCTGCTGCTGCAGCATCTCCAGGTGCCTCTGCTCCTCCTCCAGCTGGCGACGGATGTACTCCTGTCAATCAAAACAAAGCAATGCGTGTGATTGGTGGGAATCCAGGAAGAGAAAAATAAGGGTTGGAATAGAACGTCCAGCTTTACATCCTGAATGTCTTTTTGGTTTGGGATTTTTTTCTCAGGTTCCTTGTCTGTCCTGTTCTAATGAGCCTCAGAGTAGAACCATTTAAACACGGACCTGCTCACGGTCGTTCCTCCTCTTCTCGTCCTCGGCCCGCCGGCGTTCCTCCTCTTCTTTCCGTCTGCGATCCATCTCCTCGATACGCCTCTTCTCCTCTTGCTCACGGCGACGCTGCTCGCGCTCCTGTTGCCTCCTCATCTCCCGTTCGCGTCGCTGTTGCTGTGGGGTAACAGGAGGGGGAGAAATTTTATTTCATTTAGAACATCTGCTGTACATGAAAATAATTGAGATTGATATAAAATGCTTGAGGACCTGTAAAATAATTTTGTTCCTCAAATCATCAAGACTAATAATCATTGTTAATAGTCATAATATCTAGGAAAATACTCTATTATGTGTATTATTATGCCATAATTAAGAATGCTAATATGCCATAAAAAGGCACACTTGTGAAGCTCCTCCATCCCAACCTCTGTGAACCTTTTCCTCTCGCCCCATCCCTCTGTTTCTCTCTAACCCTCTGTCCTCCCTCATCTACCTCCTCCAGCCGCCTCCTCTGCTCCTTCTGCTGCTCGATGCGTTTCTGCCTCTCGGCCAGTAGTTGGCGCTTGTACTCCTCCTGCTCCCGGAGCTGCTGCTCCTGCAGGAGCTGCTGGCGGCGCAGCGCCTCCGACCGCTCCTTGTTCTCCTGCTGCAGGCGGATGAAGTCGCGGCGCAGGGTCGACTCGCCCGGCACGTTGACGATGGAGCTGGACAATGGGAGGAAAGGTTAGATCAGAGAAACGCTGGCTTCAGTTTCAAACGTCTTTCAGTGAGTCATCTGTCCTTAGATACACCTCAAACTGTTTTTGGGAAGATCAGGCTCTAAACACTCGGCCATGCTGCTGCATTCAACAACATGTATATATATATATAACACCATAACACACCTCACCAGCTCCTAGTGAATATGCTCTGTAACTATTTAATTTGTTGCAATAGCACAGTGGTGGAACTACAAATATCCAAATGTGCTATCTATTTAGTGTCAGTTTGGAAGAATAGAATAAGATAAAATACAACATTATTGCTCTGCCAAGGCTGGAAATTTGCTGTTGGTCCACTGTTATAACTCATCAGTCAAGTGGGTAGTAAGAGTCAAAAGAAGAAATACAAAATAGGGAAATAGACCGCCCATCCCTTTAGTGATGATAAAAAGTCACACTACTAGACCGTACCTGGGCTCTCCCTCCTGCTCTGGAGGATCCTCTTCTTCCTCCTCGC
Organism: Centroberyx affinis; assembly: GCF_046629955.1. Classification (NCBI taxonomy): domain Eukaryota; kingdom Metazoa; phylum Chordata; class Actinopteri; order Beryciformes; family Berycidae; genus Centroberyx; species Centroberyx affinis. Next base: position 88,396 of record NW_027279723.1, read on the forward strand.
TGCCACTGTACTCATACTCCGTCTCATCTGCACATGGAAAAATTACTGAGTCAGTCATGATCAGAACCACTCATCACAACTATAAATACGCCAGAAACTGGCTTGAGAGACAACAAGAGTTATCCTTTATGAACCGTAGACTCTCTCACAGTGAGAGAGAAAGAGAGAGAAAGAGACAAACTAACAGCAAGACTTGCAGAGAAAGAGATACAGAATCCGTGACTACTGCATAAAATGTAGTGCAATTCCCATTTGCAAGAATCTATATCCAAATGTCACACGTTTTTCTGAAAAGCCACTTTGAATTTGACTACCGCTATCACCGGGGACGGTGGAAATTTGTAATTTGGTTTACCATTCATTCAAAGGCAGCCAGATCTACGAGCATTAAACATGCTTGATGCGTTGAGAAAAATGAATGAATACATTTCCATAAACCTGGATATATATGCATGTATATAATCAGTTCTCCAGGACTTTTTTGGGGCTGGAAAGCAATTTTTCAAATTCACATAACTTGCCCAGGTTTTGTGTGAAAATACCACAGAAAATACAAAAGACGGAGATACAGAGACAGACGTACCCTTCTCTCCCCTCTTCTTCTTGGTGCGGTCAATGTGGTCTTTGAGCTGGATGCGGACCTGCCTCTCGTTGGGCTGGTCTCGGATGAAGGGGTGCTTCAGCAGCTGCTCTGTGGGGGGGCGCTGCGTGTAGTTCTTCACCAGACAGCTCTCGATGAAACTAAAGAACTTTTTGGACCTGGGGGAGGAGGGGTGGGAGGTGTAGAGGGAGAGCAGGGCGTGCAGAGTTAGTGAAAAACAGTCAAGGGAGAGAAACAATGCATAACAGAGAGGATGAAATATAAAAAGAGACAGTGAAAGCCAGACAAGGCACGCAAAGATAGAGTGCACCAAAACAATCCTAAATAAAACAGACATTTCTGCAAACAAGAGCTCCCCATCCAAATTATCCATCAGCCGTGACAACACCCCCTCCCTTCCACACCTCTGAAACACTGCACAGCATGAGAAGAACCTCTTGTTTTGTGCGAATTGAGGTTTATACATGTGGACAGGCAGCATCGGGCCTTTCATAGCATATATACAATGACAACTCTTGAAATACGGGTCTCGGGAGAATGACATTATCATCGCCATTGCACCTGCTGTCATTCAGGTTAGGGGTCAATTCACTTCAAATTAAATCAGTTCAAAAATCCATGTGTCACTGCTTAACAGTACAGAGTCTGTTTTTTATTTCATGCAAGATAGGATTACATATGTGTTTTTAAGATAGATATTTTAATTTCTGGAAATACAAGGGAAATCCTCTTCCAGAACTGGTTGAAATGGAAGAAAATTCACCTCAATCCTGGTGCCAGTAAAAAAAAAAAAAAAAACAACTCAGAGGTTTGAGTTTTTCCTGCAGTGTGTCCGGAGCAGCACTGCAGTGTGTGCCAGGAGAGGCTTAGCCTGCCAGAGCAGGTGTACCACAGATGTTTGGCTCAGCAGCAAAACACAGAGGAGAGGCTGAGATCTGGATCGGAGCCTCTGTAGCAGCTGAGTCTAAGGTCACAGATAAGATCAAGGTGTGCAACAGCACACATAAAGAGGCTGAGTATAAAATCTATACATATGAAATTGCAGGCTAACTTGATACACATCAGGATTTGTTAGGGTGGAAAGAGGATTGAAAAGGATACTCCTGGTACACACAAAACACATCCTGTCTGGGTGTTACTCACCATTTTTTAGATTTGAGCCTAGGGGGAGGGTTTCTCGGAATGAGGAAGAGCGCACGCATTGGGTGCATGTCACAAAGCGCTGGAAAAAGACACACAGAGAGAATCATCACTGAGAGGTCAAGAGAATGAACAGACATAAAAAAAATAGACAGTAATAACTGGCACTCACGTGGTGCTCCTTCAGCCATCTCAATAGCCGTGATCCCACAAGACCACAGATCACTCTGCAAGAGAAGAGGCGGCCCATTAGCCCCGCAGCCAGCACAAACACACACGCACAGACAGTCCGAGGCGTGCACAGACACAGTCTGCCCGCTTAATAGAGTGTCACACAAACCAAGCTTTCTTTATGGCTTCAAAACTAACAAACGGGCCATTGAGCGCCGGTGAACGCATCTCTTTGTTGCTGCGGAGGCTCTTACTCTGTAATCGTATGTAGCGTCTGGGTTCTCGTCACAAGCGATGACTTCGGGGGCCATCCAATATGGCGTCCCGATGAAGGTGTTCCTCCTCCCCACCGTCCGGTCCAGCTGGGCGCTCACGCCAAAGTCCACTGGAGAGGCACCAACAAAGGCGTGTGATTAGTGACTCTCCTCAACTAGGTGCTGTACTTTTATGTACTTAAAATCACACCAGTTAAACATTTTCAAGTTAAAGACCAATTTTCAGACTCCCTGCACAATTTCCCTGAGGTTCAATCACAAACCAATCACTCAGCCACTTGACACTCATCAGTAGGAGGTGAGGTGCTTTACTGCTGTGGCACTACGTGCTGCAGGAAGACAGTTTTTCTGAAAAGTGGGGTTGTCATAGACTTTTTAACTTTTGCACATAAGAGTGCATTGGTTTCCTTTCCTTAACACTAGAAAGACCGTTTGATTTTGGGGGTTTAAGAGAAGGCCAATAAGTTATCAACTGAAAAGGATAATTATAACTATTTCCTTGTAGGATTTTGAAATTTTGAACACTTGTACAGGAGGTGGAGGGACATTTTAAAAGCCGAGCAATTACAATTCTGAAATTCACAACAGCAGTCACTTGACAGCGCCTGGCCTTTCTAGTGCGAAAACTGACACTACTCTCGACTGCAATGAACACTGTTTTTTGCAATTTTAAAGATAGTTATTCAAACATAAATCAAGGATGCAATCTGGTTATCACCTCCAAACTTGAGGTGCTTAGAAATCTGACTCCAGTTTCAACACACACCAAGAAGGTTATCAGATGTTACTCAAGATGATCCTGAACAGCTATCAACGCCTTGATCTGTGAGTAAGTTAGCAAATACATAGAAAAGCTTGTACTGTCGCTCACCCAGTTTGACTTCGGCGTTCTCAGTCAGCAGGACGTTCTGACCCTTGATGTCACGGTGGATGACATGGTGGGCGTGCAAGTGGGCCAGACCCTGACGAGGGAGAGAGACACAGAACAATAGTGAGTGAGTGAGTGAGTGCGTGAGAGAGTGAGAGTGAGAGTGAGAGTGAGAGAGAGAGAGAGAGAGAGAGAGAGAGAGAGAGAGAGACCATGATCGTCCTTTTCACTGTTTTGGTGTGAATATCTGTGACTACTTAACTGGAGTAAGGTGAGAGGAGGGGGATAAATATAAATAATAGTATAGGAGAGGAGAGGAGAGGAGAGGAGGAGAAGAGGACAAACTGAGGGGAGAGGACAATGAGCTCACTCTGAGGATTTCTCTGGAGATGTAAGCGATCCAGTCTTCCTTCAGCTGGTTGCCCTTGGTGTTCTTCACCAGGTCTGTGATCGAACCAGCACCACAGAACTCCATCACCAACTGCACAACAGACACAAAATCAGAATCATCAGAAAAATAACATCATAACATCTGAGTGAGCAATATTTAACATTAGCCATTTGGTGGACAGACACTTATTGTATCCAAAGCACATTAGAGTTTAATGCATTTAAGACATTTTAGTGTATATACTCTAGTAAGTCTGGCAGTGTTGGTTCTAGAGCTAACACAACACAGCAGTATAAGTTTATGCACACATCAAAGGGCTTAAGATGATAGAAAAGGAGGGTAGGCGGAAGAAATGAAGAATGGCTGCTACATATTTTCAAAATCCGAAGAATTGAAGATACCATACTTTTTCCTCGACCTTAATTTCTTGAATGGATTTGAAGACTTACCCATAGCTGGTCATCGTGCCCCGGGGGACTCTTCTTAATGAAAGCACCGTAGTAGGTGGCTATGTTTCTGTGGTGGGAATACTTCTTCAGCATATTGATCTCCAGTTTAATTTCCTCCTCTTCATCCTAGACACACACACACACACCACAGAGGTATAAGTATCATAAAAAGAAGACAGGAGGGTATTTGTCCTTGCAGTGGAAAATCATTACAATGAAATACAATAATCAGTGTGTGGGCAACGGTCTTTAATCAACATTGAGCCTTCAGGAACATTTAATTTTGAATCCAAATCAATTCACTTCTATACTTAGGGCCATGGCAAGTGTCAAGCTATGTGACAACACCCTGGTACAGCATCAATCCAGCCTGGCCAGGCCTCATTCATGGTCTGTCTAGGGCTCAACAATATAACAATGTAGTGCGAGTCCTGCGTCTAGTTGCTAATGACTCCTTTGTTTGGGGATTAATGATGCACGAGTGAGTCTTGGTGTGATCTGATGTGTACAGCAGCCATTATCAGTGATCCATTGTAAAACACTACCCCTCCTGGAAATGTACATTATGTCAGGCCTATGGTAAATCCTCCCCAGATACATATTATCAGGCTGACATTATCCCGCCATAGAGCTGTCTGACCAGGATCCTGGATCCTGCCCTGATCATTTATCTGCGAGAGGAAAGACAATATTGAGCAGGCCTACGGTGTGGGCTTACTTTACACAGACCTAATGAAGACTCAAATCAGCTGGTTTCAATCATGAAATGTAACCTAGAAAAAGGAACTGACATGATAACCATACAAAGGCCGATAGATGTATCCAAACAAAACAAAAATGTCCTTATCTGATGTAGCTTATATGTAGTGTATGTTGATTGTTGACATTAGGCTTTAGATCAACTGAAACAAGCAAACCCGGTATCACGTCTGCACAAAAAGGTCATAGCTAGCTGCATTGCTAGCTCCCTGCTTGCACCCAATAGCAACTTGACAATGATTAACAGTGACACACTAATTGAACACATGCAGAGAGCAGCCAGCTAGTGGTTTGCTTTACGGTTACATGGCCTCTCCTATAGAAAGACCGGTGGGAGGAGGGGTATAGAAACCATAGAGGGGGTTGTACAGCATTATCAGTTCAGACTACAATGTGTGTGGTTTGTGGTTCTCTTTATATTATCAGTGATTTCTATTCACTTAGCACTAGGCTGCACTGCACAGTGCTAAATTGTAGTGAAACAAAATGATGAGAGGTGAGGCTTGCTGAGACTACACTGTGTTAAGCCTACTGCTACACACTACAGTGTGCGTGCATCGCTTAGAGCAAGATGGCAGTTGGCTGTCTATGCAGGCGGCCATACTGCTGCATGAGTCGTTTGAGTTGACGTAAGCCTTTCTCTTGCCCCCCCCACCATCTCTACCTCCCCCTCCTCCCTCCCCCATCCACCCCTCTCTGCTGTGCAGCTGTTGGATTATCACACTCCCGACTGTGAAAGCCTCACTGCCACAAGTCACATGGTGAGGGAAAGACAGACACAATCATATGGGGATGTGTGTGTGGGAAGAGAGAGTGAGAGAGAGAGAAAAAGAGAGAGAAAGAGAGAGAAATGAGGAGGAGGGGAGCTTGAGGGTCAACAATGCAGAGGAGATGAGGCAAAAACAATGTGTCAACGCCCAACACAGGCACACACACACATTAAGTGGGTATTGATCTGTGTCATTAGGTCAAATCCTTACGTAATATTCATGCCTTGTTGCTTAAAGATACAATGTGGAATTTTTTATCATCTAATTTTTAAGTAGCCTAGATTCAAAATTATTCTTGAAGAGTTGGAATTGTAGATGAAAAACAGGATTTTTTAGAACATTTTAGTCCATCATGACTCAATATACAGGTTTGTCTTACTCCAATGTTAAAAAACATTATAAATTTGTGTTTACCTGACATGCTGTCAGTCCTAAAACCTACAGCAATAAATGTTGTCAATCCAATAAAATCACAATGTAAACTAAGCCAGTATTGGTGCAAAAGTGTTTCAATGGTAGACACCAAACTGCAAAAACAAACTAGGTCTTTAACAGCTTGTCAATGCGTAGTAGACAGCGCATAGACAAACAAGGACAAAGCCACTATAGGCTCATATCACCCAGCCAACTTAAAGCAGACTTTCAGAACTGCATTTAACATAAACCGAAAACAGAGGATCAAAGGGGGGAGACGTCCATTTTTAGCTTCGAGCCTATATGATGGCAGAGAGGAGGAGTGGAGGACTGAGTGGATTTGAGAATGTGGAGCAGGGATGAGAATGTGGGTCAGAGCGACACCGGGCAGGGCAGCCAGCCTGTGGATGAGCTGTACAGCCAGGGCAGAGGAGAGAGCAGAGAGCCAGAGAACACAGCCCGACTTAACCACAGCTGATGATCGGCTAAAAGTCAGCAAAATGGGAGGAACAACACCCGTGTTCTTCCATTACCTGCTTTTAAAGGCACTAAAAGCAAAGTAAAATCCAATCCCCATCTGCTTTTTAATATGTTATTGTAGATTTTAATAACATTTCTGCCCTGTTGACCGCATACAGTTAAAAATGACATGAAAGTGTGGGTAACCAACACAGAAAGCTACAGTGTCTAAAATACAGTGAGAGTGTTTTGATAGCCACATACTGATGTTTTAGCGCTATACTTGTTACTTTGGATGTGAATTGACGCAATGTCTATGAGATTATATTCTCCATCTGTCCAAATACTTTTGGCATCCTTTAGTGGTGGAGCATGTCCAAAAGGGGTTGTCACTCTTTAACTGTTCATCCAATATAGTTGAAAATGGCGTCAGATTAAAAGCTACACTTTAACTTCACAAATATTGGGTCATATCACATCCAAGGTAACAGGGCCATATCACCTCAAACAAAAGTGTGTCATTGTCCAAACACTTTAAGAGCTCATTGTATAAGGTTAGTCTGCTGCACAATGGAGCATTCAACATCTACTGATTCTACAAAGTCACAGTCACTGCTGTGTGCAGTCTACCGGCAAGCTTAAGCACCTCATTTAAGATTTATTTGCACAGTAGCCAAAATGGAGATGGTAAGACTGGTAAATGGTGAATCATTCAATGATGTGCTGGTGACAGAAAGCAGGCTTATTTAGAAATACTGTCTGTTATGATAGCTGTCTGGGAAGTTTACTAGAGTTTTAAATGAACACACCCTGCATTAGTCAGTTAGGCACTGAATACAGCCAAACTCTACCCCAAGGTGTACTGTCTTGGGCTTATAGCACTACTAAATGATGGACCATTTTACTAAAAAAATACTATGATACCATGATGACAACTAACAATCACTGCAGGACTAACAAAACAGGATATAGGGTATCTTAGCCTCAATGGCATAGTCTGGGCACCTGCTTTGTCTGTCAAATGATTTTCACTCAGTAGAACCAATGTGGATGACAGCATGGCCGGAAGGCACACCTAGGCGTCCCGTCACCTGGGATAGGAAATAGTTGTGCAACATTCTCTATCTATACCGGTTACCTGTGATTACAAATCAAGCATGTGTCTTACTCAGCATGACGTAAGGAAGGGAGAGGAGTGGCAGTGGGCAAGTCAGGGCATATAGACACACTCAGACAAACTGGTCCTGAACCTGAAGTGCCACCATTGTGTGTGTGAATGCAGGTCAACGTGGGCTAGAATGTAGGCTGGTTGGTGCTGCGTGAAACTGACTAGCCTCTTTCAGGCTTATGGTGATCATAAATGGGTCCTTATAAAGGGCGATGGTGCACAGGCAAAATTTAGCTGATGACTTTAGGCTTCGCTCCCCCGGGGGAAGAAGCTGAACTCTAGGCCATAAGTGAAACTCATTCACTGGGCTCCAGATGCCACCAGTGGGGCTTGTTAATGGTGTCTGTGCATGTGCGTGTGTACAGTATGATTATGCCCATGCTCCTCCATTATTATTATGGCTGTGTGGGTGGTTGGCCCCGTTGGCCCCCACTGTAACTCTGTAACATTCTGCTTTGTGTGTATGTATGGATGCGTGTGTGTGTGTGTGCGTGTGTGTGTGTGTGTGCGTGGTTGTGTGTGTTCTTTCATCTCCAGACGGGACCTCCCACAGCTGAGGGCTGCCCGCTGGCCACTAAATGACGCACTTCAGTCAAAAAGCATCCTGTTGCCTCTACCCTTCCCCTGTTGTTTATTATGGGGGGAAAGTACTACAACTGCCTCATTACGGAGAATGGTATTTTCTCCTCTGTAAGCTTAACGACGCACTTAGACGTCAGATCAGATGGAATGTCTGCGGATTCTAATGAGCGGCCATATTGACGAGACAATGAGAGCAAAGACTCAAATATGTCCAAGTATAATGTTCTCTGTCTGTATGAAGAACATTCTCATTTTCACATTTGATTATAGTTGATACACCTGAATATCTTAAGATGTTGTCACTTCACTCACCACAATTGCTAAAATGAAATGAAATGAAAAATCAATCTTTGAAAAATCTTTTGGAATCAAAATAGTCAACAAAGCTCTATGCACCTACACTTGCGGTTTTGAAGCCATGACTAATCTGTAAACCTCAGAGACCGAAAATAACACAATGTGCCAACACAATGGGAAAACTTTTGCACACTTGTTTGGAAAGGCCAACTTGGTCTGTCTTGGCTACTGTCACAAAAATTCCCCATCTCCAGACGTGATTCTGACATCCTCTCCTTGTGTGTGTGTGTGTGTGTACCACTGCCTTACCTCTGTGACGTCCATGACCTTGATGGCGGCCAGCTGTCCCGTCTTGACATGCCGTCCCTGTGAAGAGACAAAAGAGTGGTGAGCATTCACACAGCCAACTTAGCAAACTCATTCTGCTCAACTGGGTTATCATGATTAATGAATTGAAAAAGTGTGTGTGCATGTTTGTGTGTGACAGAGAGACAGAATGTGAACGTGGTACTTTTATTCCAGTGCATATTGTCAACTCCCTAGACAGGACTAGCCTACATCATCTGTCTACAGTCTTATAACTAGTAGGGATGACAATTTTGACTAATTTCACTGGCAATTAACCTATTCCAATGAAACCAATGAGACTGAAACCACATAAATACCAAAACTGGACAGAATTGACAGTTCTATTCTGTATATGCCTGACAAATGTAACCGCTATTCAACTCAGGTGATGGTTATAACAATTATTTTCCCAGTAAGTTAAAAAAATACAAAATATACAAGCTGCCAATTTGTGTCTATGAAGCATGAACATTTAAGTTAAGTTATTTTTACTCAGGGTACTCTGAGTAAAAGGTTCAATTTAGTTTAATGGAATAGCATTACTATTGTCAACTGACACCCAGCAATCAACCAACTAGTCAGTTAATTGTTCCCATCCCCAACGATTACCATGTCAAGCCTGCTGTATCCCACGACGTATATAAACTTACTATAGATACCATAGGCAAGCATATCATTCCCAAGCTATATAGTCCCAACATTCCCAGAGTTCTTTGCTCTCCCAGCACCCTACTGCCACTCCTTACATAAACAAAGGACCGAAATAGAGGCCTCTCTCCAACACCCCCCCTTCCCCCTCGACGGGAGATAAAACGTGGGACATTTTTGGCAGCCGGTCCAAACGGGTACGGGTATTCCCCTACAGTGTTTCCAGGACGACCGGGGCTAAAGGTTTACAGCAACACTGCTGCGAAACTGCTGCTGTGTCACTGCTGGCGATGGCAGCGACTGTGCCAAATGAACACAAACACACTAATTCTCCCCAACACACATACACCCAATATACTGTATAGAGCCCATATGCGCACTTGCATAAGGAGGACACATGCAAAAAGCGCACAAAAGCACACTCACTCCAATACAGATACATTCCATAGTCAATTGAAACTGTATGGATTATGACAATAAAAGCCACGCAGGCTTAGGGGCCCATTCTTTTCGCTGGGCAGGAGAGGGGGATGAGAGGGACACTTTACAATGCCTTTAATCCTCTCCACTTTGATCCCAGGGGTCGCCACTACAAAAACACTGGAGCTGACGCTATGGCTGCTGGCTCGCCGTGTACTAGCTGCTAGCCCCAACGCTGCCCCCTTCGCTGGGTTTAGAGGTCACAGGTGTGTCCCAGAGGGACCCAGTTGTCGACCCCACGCGTGCTCTAGCTTTTATCTGTGAGGCCTGTGTCTCTGTACGTCTATGTCAAGGGGAGACTGTGGCATTTTGGAAAGAGATTGCACAATATTACTGAATGAATCGCTCATAACTGGAGATGTTAAGGGTAAAATGTGGAAGTAAAACGCTCCACGCCAATCATCCCACACACACATGGCCTGACAATCAACACTGACTCATTGACACCGCGCCAAACCTTTCTTATGTGACATGAGTCAAGCCAATTAGCCTACACCCATAATGTCAGGTGGTAACACTGCACCTGTGGAGGTTTACAGGGCTTAACCTTTGTTTTCCATCTCAGCTGACTGATTTCTGGATGACTTTCTCTCTCTCTAGAAAGTGCTAGAGAGAAATGAGGTCTGGAATTGGAAGATGATCAAGAAGCCAATCCTAGTTCTCCAGCATTTCTCCCCCTATTAGCACTACAACTCACTCTGAAATCAAAACTTATTTTACAGACAAAGCTTGCCTAATCCTTGGCTACAGTTACACAGAGGCCATCCAGATACTTGCAGGGTAAAGCTAATTCACTAACAATACTATCAGTCTCTCTTTTTGCCTGCTAGGATTACAAAGTTGTTAATTCTTACCATTTTACAGTCTGTTGACAGCCACTAGATATGTATGTTTAAGCCATGACAGCCGAACAAAAATGTATGCTTACACTGGATTCACTGACCCTTTAAAGATATGTGGTCTGGAATGGATACTAGGAGGGGAAGATGAATGTGGAAAGTGTTTTTTTCCTGCTATGCCTCCCTCTGTGTTTATCTAAAGGCTTTACGCTCACATCAACCCAAAGGTCTGGCAGCTTTTGGGTGGAGACAGAAAGCTGAGGGTTAACTAGGTTATAAGGTTATTGCATTTTTGATACTACAAAACCACCACATTACACAACATTAGCACATACGTAGAGACGAGATAAGTGCCTGGATTACACACAAGATCCCTGAGGTGCTCTCACCCCCTCACAACATTCACCTATTGTCCTCAAAATAAGGAAAGCACTGGAGAATTACAGTGGCACAGGAATGTAGTGCTGTGAATCACTGGGAATTAGAGAGACAAGTTTTTAGAGACAAGTTTTACTTTGGAGAAAAGATACTGTCAAGTCTGCTCAATAGATCCTACAAATCTACTATAAACTAGGTTATTCTAGGATGGGCTGGCAATCAAAGTGCTACAGGGAGCCAAAGTCAACATCACAGCCACAATAATTCTCAGCCTCCCATTCTCAAATACATTTTTCTAACAACTAAAACAACCTACATGGTATGATTAGAAAAGAAACAGAGCTGTGGTTTTCAATGTAGAAGACTGTTTATTGTGCCCTCTGCTTCTAACAAGTCCCTCCATGTTTTCTATTTATTTATCCTTTATCTAACCAGATAGCCCCACTGAAATCGAGTAGCTCTTTTTCAAGGGAGAACTGGCCAAGAGAGCAGCATTTGATTTGAAAACGCAATCAAAGTCACAAAGAGAGAGAGCGCCAAGCCGAATTTGGAGCATTGGAGCTAAGCACTCCATTAGGCAGTAATCCAATATCAAACCAACAGGTTCATGGGCCAAACCCATTTAAATCCTGACTTAACAGAGCAAAGTCAGTTCCTTATCGAGTCTACCACAAGAGCTTTCATTAACCGTTTAAACTCACTAAGAGAGTGTTTCAGTCAGATTTAAATCATTTTGCACTGAAGTGGGAGCACAGTGAATGAAGCCTCTTTTGCTTAATTCAGTTCTGACCTTAGGGACAGATAACAGAAACAAATCATGTGACTGTTAACAATAATATGTAATGTCTACTGTGATCTAGGCTGACATGGCTGATACCATACTATCAGAATTGGCCAACAGCATGACACTGACTTCATCTCCCTATTGAAGTGCCCCCAGTCTTGTAGCTGGGCCCCGGAAACACAGTCACAGACCCGTGAAAATGCAGGAGGGATCGGTCCTGGCCTAGGCGTGGCCGCGGAGGGGTTATCTGAGGCACTGAGCTATCACTGAGGCCTCCCTGGCCTCCATCTCCACTCCTCCATCACGGCTCTTCTTAACCATGGCCAGATGTGCTGCTGGCCTCTCTCCAGCTCGGCCTAAACCACTGACTGACTTACTGCCTGTAGAGCCAAAGACATTAAGCGAAAATCCACCCTAAAACAAAATTCACATATTCTTTGAGGGTTCGGGTTCAGCGCTGTTAGTGAACACGAACAAATCTCACTCAAAGACTTATAGAATTCGAGCTTTCCTATTGAATGAGCGTTAGGCTATTTCAGCACATAGCCTATAAATCATGAATCATAAACCATGCCCACTATACCTATAAAATCACTCTAGGAACTGTTACAAAGTCCACAGATCAGATTAAGATCCAGATTAAGATGTCTCTGAATGACATCAAGAGAATCTTGCCTCTCTTGTTTCAAGCTTTAGCAGAGATTTGTTCATGTACATAAATCAAAACACAACTGTACAAGATCAGCATCACAAAATCTGTGAATTGTGTTTTAAGATGGATTTTCACTCAAAAGAAGTGAGTAGTAATGCTCAGCAGTATCTTTAGTGGTCTGCCCACAGAGTCTGTGTGGACCAAGGGGGGAGAACGGTTTCCCATACTCTTTTGCACAAGGCTATTTCCCACTGCATCTAGATGGTCCAGAAAGCCTGGGACCCCTAACTTCAACACTCACATTCATTCATGGTCAGTCAAATCTAGCAACTGTTTCATAACTCTTGCTGGCAGCTAATAGGTCAACCTACCAAAAGACACTAAGGTCACGCTGCCTATGAACAACGTTATGCTGAAATTGAGCGACACCGGGCAAGCGGTCACATTCAGCCACACTGTCATAGCTAGCCATGTTGGTGCAAAACAAATTCACTTGGTTTCATATTATTAGTTCACACAGAGAGGGAGAGAGAGACCTGCTGGGTGCCATAGCTTAGTTCATCAAAGGTCACTGGTGTGTGTGTGTGTGTGGTGGGGGGTTAGCTGGTAGGCTCGTGGTAATGAGGGATGGACGACCCCCTGAGGGGTCAGATGAAGATCTAAGGTGACATTTGAACTGGTAGAGAGAGTAGGTGGATGATGAACAGGCAGGTCACAGCCCCCATCTACCTTGGGAAACGCTACATAAGCGCACACACACACACACACACACACACACACAATCCTTCAGACACAAATATAGGACCATTTTAGGACTTGAGCACATAGCTTACACACACAGACACACTTCCGCCTGTGCCTTCCATAACACACACCAGATGAGTGCTGGGGAGCGCAACGACCAATCAGCAGTAAGGAGCAGCACATGACATTCAGGGCTGAGCTTTGCCCCTGCCTCTCTAGGCTCTATCATTTAATACTGCTGCTGCATACCAGCACACTGACCCACTTCTCACACACACACACACACACACACAGGCAGCCTCGGCCCTGCTGCTTCCACTACAGCAATCCCCAGAGAACTAAGGATGGAAGTGGTGAAGGCGGAGGATGAGAGAGCAAAGAGGAGAGATGGAGGCTGAGTGTGAGAAGTAGTGATGAGAATGGACGGAGGATGAGATAGAGACGGAGTAGAGAAGCTGGGGCAAGGAAAGGATGACGCAACACACTGAGATCAAGAGAAAGCATTAACGGGAAGGGCGAGCGCACGCGAACGGCTGAATAAGATGGCAGGAGCACCGCCAATAAAGAGAGAGAGAGAGCAGGAGTGGATAGGACAAGAGACGACTGGAGAGAGAGGAGTGGATGTTTGGTGTGACAGAGCCAGGGAACAGGCTGATGAAGTGGGGTAGGGAAGCCTGAGAGGGGAGGCAGGTCAATAACAGTGTGTGACTATTGATCACAGTGCAGTAGTTAGCTGCTATGAGGGGCCCAAGATGATCCAAGATGTGGGGCCTTTACTCATGACTCATTTCAAAAAACAAAAACACCTGTATGACGCGAGGTGGGGAAGTAACATCAGCCAACTGCCAAATGCTGTAACTTATGGCTGCAGTTGGTTGGTTTGTCTAATTTACTAGCCATTTGGCATTGTTTGAGTGATTCCACTCATATTTAAATTGGCTGGTTAAACGGCGAAAGCGGCCGGTGAGTTTTGAAACCACTAGCCACTGTGGTCAATGAATGAAAACGTTCCCAGCCCTGGTATGATGTCATCCAAGTGAGATAAAACAATCAAGGAGGAGGATGAACTTTGTTTCGGAAATGGGCTCCGACTGTATTTGGTATGAATGGGAACAAGTGGAGTGGGTCTAAAAAGGAGGAATTTATTCTTGTGAAAATCACAACCCCCGAATAGGACTTGGCCATTACCGAGGTGCAGCCATTATACACAAGGCCTGATTCGTCTCTGCCTATTCGCACGTTAAAACAAGAAATTTCTAAGGGAAATGTGATCCTGAAGAGAAGAGAGCTGTCAAGTAGAGGCAGTGGAGAGAGACAGGCTAGAGACTGTCTCGTCTGCCGGGGCTTTGTGTCTCATCTCAACACCACTCGGATAATGAGGTGGCTCAACGAGCTACACACAGAGGCGTGCACATGCACACACACATACACACAAGCATACACACAGACACAGAGATGTTTTGTTCAGGCAGTGCTATGGCCAGCCAGGGGCCGCTGTGGGTCTTGTGACACCCATTAGGGAGAGGGTCAGTGTGGGGGAGAAAGAACAAAAGAGCTGGACACTGTGTCAGCTGGAGAGGATGCAGAGTGGAAGGGTGTGTGTGAGCGACTGTGTGTCTGATATTCACTGCTTCAACTTGAGGTTGAAATGTTTCACACCAGCGCTCCTTTCAACTATTTAAAAAGAGCACAAATGAGTGTACTTGCAAGCACGCACGCTCACGCACTTTGTGAACAGGGAGAGGATAATGGATAAAGAGGGTGAGTGTGACACGGGATGGGACCCTGGCCCCCGCTGCCGAGTGGGTGACACATTCAACACCCCCAGGCCCTGACCTCAGAGACACATAGCCAATCAGCACCCAGGCTCCCAGGACCTTTACCAATGTGTCCTATACAGGAGGAGTTATTCATTTAGCCTAGTAGGAGAGACCTCCACTGCTGCAAGGTCTACCAATGGCATTGCATCCATCGTTGTGCAAGTAACCAGTCATTTTTTGATTTGTTAAACTCAATTCAGCTGGCAACGTATTCAAATTGGCTGGGGAATATTGGAGCTAAGCCACTACTATCAAGAGACAAGAAAAGTTTGCGATTACAGCTTAAAAGAGAATTCCAATTATTCTGCTAGATACTGCTATCATGATTATTAATTGCAAATCAGTCTCGATTTGGGGATGATGTAAAATTACACACAGCCCTTCTGCTCTGCCCACTTGAAAAACACTGACCAGAGGTGTGAAGATTTTAAATACAATGCTGCCGCTCCCACATTATCTGACTCCTTCTCCTCTGAGAAACCATTCCATGGCAGTCTTAAGTCTTACATTACTAGCTATTTCCAGTCAGGGGAGAAATGAAGACCATATGCTCGTAATCAGCCTGTGTAGCTTTGGTTTCCTGTGATAAGTTTTATTTAATCATTATTATTCCTGGTCCAAGTCATCTCTGCCTCCTCCTCCAGCTAAGGCTTGCCAGTCAGCAGGGAACTGGCACACCCCCAGGGAGGGCAGTGGATCTAAACCCTTTTCAGAGCCACAGCATATTTTTCAATGTATGCAACACACTAAGTTCTATCAATCTTTTGTGGCCAGGGCACTGTACTTTGCAGTGGCGTGCTGAGGAGGCAGGCAAGATGAAGAAACTGGTGGAAAAGGCTGGTTCTGTTGTAGGGCTGAGCCTGGACAGCCTGGAGGCAGCAGCAGAGGGGAGGATGAGGATTAAACTGAACCCAGTCTTAAACAACACCACCCACCCCCAGTATGGTGCGCTGATGCAGCTACGGAGCATCTTGAGCCACCGCCTCATCCCTGCAAGGTGCAGCACGGAGCGTCTTTGGCTCGCTTTTGTGCCGACTGCCATCAGACTGTACACTGCTTCCTGCTCTAGCAGCCCCAGCCTCAGCCAACTGTTCCATCAAATCCACAATCTTCCATTTCTTTATGTTTGAAAAAAAATTCAAGGCACATCGATGCTTTACTATAACCGCTGCCCCGAGGTAAGCACTAGTCTAGCCCGGCACCATATGGCACTGGTGGGCATTTAACAGATTGCACGAGAGGTTCCACTCCCTCCTCAGCAACACCTCCCACCCCCTGTGCCCGTCATGCGTAGCTAGCCCCCTGAGGTGCCCACAGAGAGGCAGGCAACTTCATGTCCTGAGGGCAGGGGCGAGGCTGCCCCTGGGGTAGGGGGAGACAACAAAGGAAAGAGATGGAGGACAGTGCTGAGAAGGGAGGAGCTGAGCTACAGACAGACAGTTGCTCTTGCATTAGCCGGGTGGGGGACATTTGTCTTTATTTTTGTTAACATCCAGTCATTTTATGTCCGAAGGAAGATTTAAGGCTATTCTGGAAGTCCGTTCAAAAACATCACATGACAGACTGGATGTACACATTAAAAATTAAATATTTTGCCATCTCAGCTACATCTGTTGAAAACAAGCAAATACTAGCCTATTACAAACACTCCTGGATAGTGTCAAATGAGGCTATGTGCATTATAATTTCTTCATACTCCGAGTCAGCGCTTACTGCTTGGTGAGACTGAGTATTAGGCCTAAGCCATATGACCCTGCTAGTGATGCACCACATAGTCCCCACTGTATCTAGTCAATTCCCCACAGATTACAACCATTGGATGAAGACACATGCATGAGAGAGATGCAGAGAAGCGACAGTATGGAAGCAGCAGTGGGTACTGCCTTGGCATAGCCCATGGATGTGTAGCAGGCGGGGGAGGCAGGTCAGCAGGGGCTCTGGAGCCTCGGGCCTGACTATATATGGCCATTCTGTAGAGCAGAGGGAATCTTCCCTGCATACCACACACAATTTGAGGAATTGTGTCTTTTTTCCATGTTATCATTTCTCTCGCTCTCTTTTTTTTTTTTAAATCCCTATATCCACAGCGAGGCACCTGAGATAGTCTACTGAGCCAACTGGTTCAGCGCCAACTGATAAAGAGGGAGAGAGGGAGGGAGGGAGGAGGGAAGGAGGGAGGGAGAGAGAGAATCTCTTTGTGCGATGCAAGAGCAGCGCTTTCAAGGAGTGCAGGGAAGAATGCATTACTTTAACATAACGAATGACTTGCGACCAACTGTGTGATATGTAAAAGTGACAGACTAATGTAGCATAATGATAACAATGACTAGTTATTATTTAGATCAAACATGAAGGCCAGTGTACCTTGGGCATTGGCAACGGCCGACATGGTATATCCACTTGTTCAAAACAATGTTCAGTTGTTTTCTAATGGCATGATTGTGTGCCAATTTAAACAGAGGTGAGGAATATACCAATACAGATGGATGTCAGGAATAATGCAAAGCAAACCTGCAATACATCAGTGCTTACTGTGACTGACCGTGCTAACCACACCAACCTAAAACTAATTCACCAAAACCTTTACTACCAAATGTTCCGCTTTCAAATCAACACTGTGGTTGAAAATACTGGTATTACAACAAATCATGTGTGAAATCAAAGACTACAGCGCCTTTCAAAGCGCTGAATTGCGGCTGGTGATGTGTACTGTATGCGAGTGTGTTCCGATCCAAGCTATTCCCATCAGCAAATTGGGCCAAACAAAATTAAGTCATTTAAAAAGGGCATTTTAGCCATAACGTCATTTTCATTATGGGCATCAGACAAGTTCTGCTGTGCTGTGCTTTCTGAGGTTGACTGTAATCTGGCAGGTCTCCAGGGCCAATGGCTGCCCTCTTGGCTTGGCTCCCATGACCAGCGATCACCGCTAGAGAGCCAGCAGCATGGCTTGGCCACAAGAACCTTGACATGGCATTTCAGGTCTTAGAAAGCAGTTCTGTGATAGCTGATAGCTGAATAACAGTCAGTCTTCTACCACATTGATGAAAAAGACCTTGGTGTCATGTTTTTCAAAGGATGCTGCAGTAAATTTTCTGAGATCAAAAGCAAAGTTGAAAGAAGTGCAACATAGCGGAGGCATACAGGAAGGTCCTGGTGGGATTTGATCCTGGACCAGCAGAGGTCTTCACCATTACACCATCTCTGAGCACTGCGTTTTAAAATAGAACTGCATTTTCTTTTTGAACAGTATTGCACCAAAATTTTCTCAAAAAGCTTTCTGCCTGGCAGTCAGCAAATATTCTCTGATTCAAAGAAGATACTTACTGAATGATGTGGGCCCATTATCAAGTGGCTGAGGACCAATTTAGGATAATTAATGACTACATCATCACTAGCTTAATGGCAAGGGCATCAAAAGCAAATCACATAAGTAGCACTTTTATTCTGAGATACTTTGAATTCAAAACTTATCAGACCAATCTTTCTAAGGAGCTTATAGTTGTACTTCAATGAAAGAAAAGCCAAGGAGAAACGTCTCAAAAGAATCAAAAGTCACCTCAAATCAATGAGTAAAAAGGCCTGGCCGCATTGTCTTATCTAAAAGGGGCTAGCAAACTGTGACCAAGTGCTTGACAAAGCAGAAAAGGCCTCAGAGGGAGAAGGAACTCCACCCCGTTTTCAGTTGGGGGGCCGGCTTGATTATTCAGTCGGTTGGCGTTTGAAACCCAGCAGACAAACACCTCCTTTCTGTGGACCTAACTGACTGGCTGGCTGGCTGACGGGTCGAGGGAGACCCAAAGAGCGAGGAGACAAACTCAGCTTTGTGAGTGTGGAGGGCAGGTTCTGTCTGGAGCTGGACAGCTGCTCTTCTACCAGTTGCAGCACCCCCTCCTCTACCCCAATCCCACCCCCCCACTGCGTTCACCCCACAGGGCACATGCTCATTCAACTAGCTAACATCGCAGTCACTGCACTGACCGACAGCTGATCGACAGGAAGCTACCACAGCACGCTGTAGTATCAGGCTATACCAAGCTATGACCGCGGTATCCTCTATTTGGCCTATCTAGTGCGGGCAAATACAAGCATGTCTTTGTGGCAACTGTGGGCTAATCTGACAGCCTTGTCTCGTACCAGCTCCACACCCACAGTGGCGCTCTCAAATAGAATTAGCAATGGACAGTGAAGAGAGCGAGAGATTAGGGGACAAAAAGAGAGAGAAGCGGTAATTCTCTGTCCCGTAGGCCCAGCTCAAAACCATCTGGTAGGAAGATAGCATGCATGCAAGCGAGCATCTCATTTCCTAATGACAACCGTCCACACCTTCTCTTTCCAAGTCAAAACGCTCGCTCCTGGCCTCAGGTCTGGTGGTCATTTGAACAGACGCACATGCACACAGATGGGTTCTCCTCAGTGAGTCGGGGCAGGGGAGATCCTGGCCATCCAGCGCACTGGGGGAATTGAATGCAGGTCACTGGAGCACTGCAGGCTGTCAGAATTAAATACTCAGCTTAGCTAGCCGCTTAATGCACATCCAAATTGATGTTTTCCAGCTAGCCTGCCACTGCTAGCCTATTACCAGCCTGTATTGTGCTTAGGAAACTAGCTGTCTGCTTAACATGTAGGTTTATGGTTAAATGTCATCTAACAGTCTAGCAGAGGGCAACAAAATGGAGTGCAACAACAACACAAGAAGGACGACTACAGCGGCGGACGAGGACGGATGGCTCTCCCAAGGCCATATCCTTCCATCTTTGACTTTTTGTACTCACTCTCTCCCTCCCTCCTTGGCAATGTCTTTCAACAGCCGCAATGTTAATTTTCAGCGGAGAAATGTGACACCGAGAAGCAGATGGCTCATAGAGTGGGATTCCCATCCACTGAACTGGAAAACTCCCGATATACTAAACAGGATATGAAATTTGGTTTTGCAAGAAAGTACGCTGTGGAGTAGGCTGTGGACGGGGAGGTAAGGCCGACAGGATTAGTCGTATGACAGATATGGTTTCCCCATCCTTGCCTCCTCTCCTACTTTTCAGGAGGGGATGTGATGTAAGGTAGGTGATGCATTGGACTGTAGGCTGACTGATTCATGCTTTACTCACACCCCCCGAATGAACAATTCATGATAACATCAGCTTCACAAAAGACACTTCTTTAATCAGAAGGAGACCAAAACAAACTACTGCAACATCTGCAACTATACCCCTCTGTTCATCTCTGTTCCCATCAATTTAAGCAGCCTTAATATATTGTCATGGCTGCATCCGAAAGACATGGCAGTTTTTATGTGAATCCTATTGTTCCTAGCTCTACACTAGACCTGATTAGGAGAAAAACATTGGCTGTGCTCAGCCTCCAGTGTAAAAACAGGACAGGCCATGCACTGCGCCTCCAACCAACCTTGTATACTTGTCCATAGGTGCCATTTCCAACCACTTCTACCAATTCAAAAATCCCCGCTGGATCCTGAAAAGCAAAAGACACAAAGACGGTTTAGTTTTCAGTGAACGTAAAAAGCAATGTTAATATATTTCTTTTAAAAACAATGTCCACTTTGAGCCAGCTGTTGCGCCCTGATCTACCCTACATGCCAAATGCATCTCGAACAAAGGAAAACCAGACACTGGCAACACCTCGCTATGGCTCAACGGTCATTTTCAATACTTGTGTTATAACAAGGGGGGAAACCTCGGGGAAGAGGTTCAAACTTGGTCATATTAGTCAGGTTGAAGGACATGCGTTTTATCGAGCTGGAAGAAATAAATGCTATTTTCAAAACAACAAAAAGAGACAGCCTCGGTCCGGCAGCACTCACCCGCAATGAAGCCAAGTCTATGTCTACCAGACTTTTAGCCGGAGAGTCGTTCGCCATCTTTCAAATAAAAGCCGATCTTTCCTTTGCGTTTGCTGACGATGTTTGCTGCTGTATCATTTGCGGAGACTTCGGGGGATAAATAAAGAGAGGCCGCCGCGTATTCCTCTTTGTGGGATCCGCTCCTTAGCCGTGAATACTGGGATCTCGCTACTCCATGTTGAGGTGGCAGCAGGCTCCCTGTTCGCTCTCCCTCTCTCTCAGCTTGTGTGAGCAGTGTCAATTTCGCCACAATAAAAATAAGACTTCCGGTTATGACTTTCAACATAAAAGCCTAACATAATGCAACGTTTTTGAATACAACCCACTAAGGTAAAATTAAGAATGCGGTCAAGGAGGAATATGTGGTAAATTCAATGTTTTTATGTTTTCAAATATAAGCTGTTTATATAATCATAAAGGCCTATGCCAATCCGGGTGGCCTACTGACCGTCC
Source organism: Centroberyx affinis (assembly GCF_046629955.1). Classification (NCBI taxonomy): domain Eukaryota; kingdom Metazoa; phylum Chordata; class Actinopteri; order Beryciformes; family Berycidae; genus Centroberyx; species Centroberyx affinis. The sequence continues at coordinate 109,746 of NW_027279723.1, forward strand.
TGTAATTGGAGGGTCCCAGGTTCCCTCCCCATAACAGCTGTGTCCTGGCAAAGTACTTTAGAGAAGAACAGCTAAAATGCTTAAACTGTAAATTGCAATGCATATATTCTCACATAAATTCTCAAAGACTGAAACACAAAACGTATACCAGACTTTTACAGATTGAGTTTCACTTCATATTTAATGTAATGATTTCACCGCGTTATTTGATACGATTTCTGTTGTTCTGTACACCCAATATCTAATTTTTCTATTTTCACTTAAATTTTATTTTGAAGGCTAAACCGCCCAATATCCGGTCTTTTCCTGTCTGTCTCTGTTTAACTTGACGCAGCTGGGGTTGAGAACTGCACAAACACAGGAAGCCGGTCGGCTAATTCACAGAAAGAAAAGGGCTGGGTCTCAACACATCAAGCATGGATACTGAGATGATAGATACAACACTATTCCTCACTGACTCACCTAGACACTTATTTATACAGTCTGCACGGAAGGATATAAACGATTCAAGCAAATAATAGCCCAGCAAAGAGATAAATATGCACAGAGCTGCGCGGACCCCCCATCACAGCATCCTTGTGGACATGCGCATGTGAGACATCACTGTCAATATTGGTAATCATGGGTGTGGCAAGTGAGCAATCTCAAGAGGGAGGCTGTGCATGTTAGTGCAGTGGTTCCCAAAGTGGGGTCCAGGGACCGGCAGGAGACTCTAACGGCGTGCCAGAGGGTCCCCCAGAAAGATGAAGAATGATTTAATTTCAGCATGACTTCATTCCCTTAAAGAATAAAGAATGTATAATAATGACTATTATGATCAGAGATTTCAGCATCTCCACTGTTACAGTAGAGACAGTTTTCAGACAGTATTCAGGAATAAATCATTCATTACAAAAAAATCTGGAAGTCTGAGGTCTAATGTGGTCCTTGACATGAAAAAGGGGAAATTAGGAATTAGTGTTTTGTCAGTGGTGTTTTTTTTAAGGTAAATTTACATTATTTTGCAGGGTCCCTGTCTGTAGTGTGCACCCCTGTTCCCCATCATTTCCAGTTGACAGTGCCTCCTTCCTATATCATATATTGGGTCAGTGCCTGTGTCAGTGCCAGTGCCCCAGTAACAATGTAGTGCAGGGTAAACTCACTTATTTGTGAAATAATTTAGGCATGTTTTAAGACATAGACTCACCATATTCAGTAGAATAAGCAGTATCAGACTTGTCTAATTTACATAAAAACAGGGGTTTTATTGACATGGCTACTCCCCAGTATTTATATCCCAGACTGCTTCCTACTCATACCAAAATAAGAAGCAATATCTGAATCTGAGATGTGTACACAAACAAGCCCACAGCCAAGAAAATGACATCCCTGAAATCCCTTCAGTGTCAGTTATTTATCATGACTCCAAAATGTCAAACAGACAAAGGTAATCTGTTATCTGTTAAACAAACTTCAACTCAACATTGACATGACAGAGCAGGATAAACCAGTCAGACAGGATGAGAGAAGTAACCCAGCAGTGTTGTGGAGACACACACACACACACACACACACACACACACACACACACACACACACACACACACACACACACACACACACACAAGGTCTTAACTTAGGACACTTAATGTAATACTTCAGACTTAACTGACACTTCAACCCACTAAGAACTGTAAAGCCACTTAAACACATTCTGACACTGACATTAATGATGTAAATCCTGTTCCATCCTCTGCTTACTTTAAATGTTTGGTGTTTGCTTATGGTGATGAAGTCAGTGATTTGCCTATATTCCTGTGTTTCAAATGTCAGTTCAACAATCATCAATGGTGACCTATAATCCAAGAGTTAAACAAGGATTGCACATTGTTACACCAACTAGTCAAATGTTAAATGTTTCACTGCCACCCTGTGGATGTTTGATGTTATTGCAGTAGCTTGTGTGTTAAAGGGGGGTCACAGCCAAAATTGTGATATTATACCGTCCTTTAGAACAGCTCATTTCCTTATTACAGGTGGGCCTTTGTGTGGCTAGAGCCCACTAATTTGTTTATATATATACACACACATTACCATTGATTTGGAAAGCCATCAAACCCTTTCAAACATTACAAAGCTTTCTACTAGGCAAGAAAAAAGGTTAAAGGGATTCAGATGATCAAGAAAGCAATAAACAAATATGCAACAAACAGAAGAGTGCATTTGTTTTACATAGAACTTTATTACTTGCTAGCGCTGTCCTTGTATTCTGAGCGCCTGTCCAAAAGGTCACAGGAGGTCGCTGGGCAGCAGCACTGTCTCACAGTCCAGCCACTGTTTGTCTGATGAGTCAGCAGGTTAATGTTCCATATTATAAATATAAACATGTTATACAAACATGTTGGAGTTACAAGTCATGTTAAGAACATTTACACAGTACATTTCTGATAATGAGGATAAAAACAGGATCCTTCAAGTTCAGTGCTAAGCTCGTTCAACGTACCTGTGCTGTTTACAGTCCAACAAACCGAGGAGACAGAAGAAGTTGCTACCTTTCGTCCATTTTAGCCGAGAGGCAGAACCTCTAGTACAACAGCTACAATATAGATCAGGGCTGCCCATACTCCTCTTGGCCCTCTTTTCAGAGAGTGACAAGACATTCTGTTTTGACTATTTTGATGCAATTTCATCTGAGGAATGATTTTGCTTCTTACAAGACATTTATATGCCTTATAATAAGCAAGAACAGTCTAAAAAGCTAATGCTTACTTGTTACATCTCATTGAAATATCAATCAAAATATCAATGTCCAATCTCATTTTGCCCTCCATCCACATTATGTTCTTGCTCTTGACCCTCCTTGTCAAAAAGCTTTGGCAGCCCTGATAGAGATTGTCTTCACCTGCCTCTAGCCTGCTGGCGAGAAGAACAGAAAAGACACAACGTGTCAAAACGCATGGCATTGTCCATAGCTTTCCTCGACAGGACGGTACATTGGAGCCAATGATCCATACAGTGCAATATAGTAGCTACATTACAGGGTAACAGGCCTGTATCCGCTGCAGAGTTCACCTCTCTGCCATACAAGGACAATTCAAGCATAAACATACAACATGAGCGAGAGTTTTTATTCCCCACTTAACCTCTACAGTCTCTTTACAGCTTATTCTGTTGACCTACTCCTTGTTTTCAACAACCTGCCTCAAATACTGCAGCTGTTAATACAGTTGAATCTCCTCATGGAGACTCTACTAGTTGGTAGATGTTGGCTACCATATAAAAGCAGCTGTATATGTTCAAATCCTTCCATTTGCTGCCTCTCCTCACTGTATTCTATCACTACATGTTAAAATAACCCCCACCCACACCCAGTAAAAATACCTTAATAGTAACGCATTGTTAAATAAGAATATTATGCAGCACTTTGTCAGTCATCGCCAATCCCGGCAACACAGCCACAATCAGTCAGTTACTCCAACACAGGAGGCTAAACAGTAAAGAGGTTACAGTGCATAACTACCGCATACCGGCCTTGTACGTCTGCCTGGTTGGAAACTTGCAGTGTTCACTGTTCTATGGCACAGTCAGCTACGATACACCTTCGTCTCAGTAAACCAAACACTGACTAAGATGCATGTTAGAGAGATCCGATATGAAAAAATGTCTTTTAGTCAGCATTCGTCATTTAGTTTAGTAGAAAGTTTGGGCTTGGGTAGCCAAAGAGGTGGAAGTCGCCCTGGTAACGGGCGTAGAGCCGCCTGACGTCCCGCTTGCTGATGCCTGAGAAGTAGTGCTCCACCTTGGTCCTGTTGTAGCGGGTGATGCCCGGCGGGATGGCCGGGTAGGACACCAGCTGGTCGATACCCGCCGCTTTGAGGATGTGCGGGGCGTCCTGCTCCAGAGTCTCGTGGTGGCCCACCACGCTGTAGTGGATTTCGCACGGCGCACACAGCTCGGCGTAAGTCACCCAGTGGATGATGTGCTCGCCGAACTGCCGGTCCATACGCCGACGGCCTTCAGCATCGCCCAGGTAACGGATGAAGTCCTCGAAGCGCAGGCCGGAGCCGGCGTGCTCGCTGTCGCGGTGGCTCTTGCGGTACTTACGGATGATGGCCGGAGCGATGTCGTGCTTGTACCAAGGCTCGAAGCGCGGGTTCTTCACAAACTTGTCCTTGAAGGCAGAGATCAGGCGCTCGAAGGGGTCTCTCACGATGAAGAACTTAAAGTACGTGCTTAATCTGTTCAGTGACACAGCAAGTGTTTATGAGTAGGACTACAGCAGCTGTGAAGGGTGAAAACATTATCAGGCCCCTTCGTTTGGGGGGCGACCTCACTAACCACTGAAGTATCCTGCCATCTGGCCGTGACATTTATCACATTAACCCGAAACTAACCTTTCTGTGATTTCCTGTGGAGTGAGCGACGAGAGGCGGGGCAGGCCGTTCTTCTCGTGGTCATGAACCAGGTTCTCTGGGATCTCCTCCACTGTGGAGAACGCTCCTGACACAGACGATAACACAACAGGAAGACATCAGAGTAGGAGCCTAGGTCATGAATCTTAAAGGGAAGCTCAAATACCATCAACTACCATGTGACATTCCTGCCAGCTTAACAGTATGATGTGAAATAACATGCCATTTGATGAACCCTTTTATTCAAGATGCCTTATTCAAGTGCTTACATTCAGTTATATAGGACTAAAGGGTTTTCTTAAAACACTTTAGTTTTCTTAAAACATTGGTTTAGCTTTAGTTTACCATCATGAAGTTTATAATGTGGGCAAAGATATTACATGGCCAAACAACACAAAACAAAAACCAATCACAAAGATACATTTTGATTAATGTAGTGTAATAGCAGAGGGTTGAATAGGAGTATTGTAACTGAGTGAAGCATTGCGGTGAATATACAAGGTCACAGTTGGAGTTGGTCAGCCATGCCTCATCATCATTACGCTAATCATCCTCTGTGTTACTACCTCCATCCAGCCCACACTCACCATTGAGCACAATGAGGACCTTTTTCCATTGTGTGTTGCCCACTTTAGGGGTCTGGCAGAACAAGATCTTGTGTTTGTCGCAGACGAAGATGCGGTCCAGGACGAATTTGCTGATGGAGACGTGAGTGAGATTCCTGAGGGTGTTGTTCTTACACACAGCTGAGAGCAACTCGATTCGCTTCTCCACCACCGACTGCCAGTCTGCCACCGAGGGGACAACTGAGGGCTGAGGCACACACATACAACCCTAATGTTACAGACTGCCTGATGTCCAATATGACATAAAGGTGTAGCAGAGAAAAACTGATCTATTTTCTGTCAAACCAAGCCCAGTGATAGTGTTAGATTTGTGATGATCTGTATTTATTACCAGATCTGATGGTTTTGGAGCTGGTTTTTCTGGGTTGGACACAGGAATGGACTGAACCACCTTGGTGCCTGGCTCCGTCCAGCTCTGTCCACCAGTCCTCTCTCCATAGTCTGAAGAACATACATATTACAGTGGAATAATCAAATTTCCCCTCCGGCAGTTACCTACAGTCATCATCATGACGAATAGCTATAGTAAAGTGTACCAGCTTACCGTCTGCAGCTCTGAAGTTGATGAATTTGCTGGCAAACATGAGGATGAGCAGCACCCAGCCGCAAGCCCCGAGGAGCAGCCAGTGGTGCCGCATAGTTTTAGACATCACTCGGCCATTGAACCACCAGGCGCTCCCACCTAGACACACAGATGGCTAACTGGTGCTAGCTACATCCACTGGCTAACAAAAACAGCATCTGTCCGACTTGGACAGCAGGCTTACGTTATTAGTTAGCCGGCTTGCAAAGTTAGCCTAACGTTAGATCTGTTCTGCCGTGTGTTGCTGTGTGGCTAAGATGGGTGTTTGGTGTTATAACGAACCAAATTAGCTAATGTTAGCGTCACATAAGCAAGCTAAAGGCTACTGTAAAGCTGTACAAGTGTAACTTAACGGTAGTGGCTGCGTACGATGTATAGCTAAAGGGTGGTCTGTTATAGCATTGAATTAACATTATACTAGATAGCGTTGCCAAGAGTGCTTTCAGTTTGTCCGACATGGGTAGCAACGACTGTCAAGCAAGTCAAAGAGCTAATTATCTAACTAATGGCATGTAAGCTAGCTGGGCAGCCTGCCGTGTCCAAACATCATATTAGCTTAGCTAGCCACACCTGTCCCTGACGTTGACCAGACATGATGTAAGTTAGCCAACTTTAGCCAAGTTACGCTCTGTCTCAGCGAGCTGAATTCAGTATATCAAAGCTGGCAGAGCAGTGGAGCAGTCTTGTAGCTTACCTTCTTGTTTAGCTATAGCTACTTCATAGCTGCATAATCTCTATGTAAAATGCTTCATAATGATAATGCCATGATTGTAGCTTGTAGCCTGCGTCCCTTTACGCTCCTCATAGCATCACGCTGCTAATGTGCTACAAAACAAACCACTGTCGCCGCCTAGCGGTTGTATCGTGACAACGCACACACGTCTGCAGTTTGCAGCTCGCAAACAATGTGTACCTTATAGTAGGTATCCCAGTAATGTAACCATGATCATCAGAATGTGGTACTTGAAAGGTAAACTGGGCAGCCTAGTTAGAGACCGTCCCATTATCCATTCACTCTGGGTAAGAGCATCAACTATATGACTAAATGTAAATTGTCCACTGCTAATTACAAAATATAGCCGAATGTTACCACGGCCTGAAAAATACTGCATCGTGGCTTTACTAGCACCCCATTTGAACTAGAAAAACATTATTGCCCTAAGTTACAATGAAGATGCCACACATACCAGTTGTAAGCAAAGTGCCAGACAGGACTATCGCTGCGGAACAGTGTACTACAGACAGAAAGATAATCTCCCCTTGATGACAGGAACATCATCTGCCTCACTGACACATGCTATTCATTGTGGGATGGTAATAGCAGTGGAGAAATACACATGCAGCCCTATTTTAAACCATTCTGGTTAGAGGACACAGAATTACCTTTTATCACATTATTAGTAGGGAAAGAAGACAGGATTTCCATGAATGCTGCTCACCTATACAACACTTACATTATAATAGCAAATCCTGAATCTAAGAAACATCACCAATTAAACCTTTGGTTGGGTGCAAAAACTGTGAGAAATAAAGACACGAGACAAGAGCTCCTTTTATACATTTATTCCACTTGCAGAGAAGACAAATTTAGTTTTCATCCACATTGACTGTCTGTAGTCCTGTTGGGGAAAAGGGAAAAATAATATTAAATAAAATCACTTTATTGCTTCAGTAATAGTTGAATGGTAAAATGTCTGCTGCATATTCACCTTTGCATGTTGTGACAGGAACATACGTGACCAGGGTGTACAGCTTGTTAGGGGAGTCCTCGTCCTCGTTACGCTTCCTGGACAGGCGCACACGTATCCTGTACGGCACGTTCCTGCACAGCAAACAAGAGACAGTTACCAGCTGTACTCAATCCAGTCTGAGTTACAGAAACAAAACGTGTGTGGTTTGTTGCCACAAGCCATAGCACAGGGATGTACCTTGGAGTTTGTGTGAAATTAAGTGTCAAAACATTTTGGTTCAAAAGTGTAGAAAATCTGGATAAAAAAATATACTGAACAAGAATATGAATGCAACATGTAAAGTTTTGGTTCCATGTTTCATAAGTTAAAATATCCCACTAATTTTCCATAAAAAGCTTATTACTTTGAAATCTTGTGCACAACTTTGTTTACATACTTGTTAGTGAGTATTTCTCCTTTGCCCAGAATTTCTGTAACCAAGTAAAATCTTGGAAATTGTTGCATGTTGCGTTTATATTTTTGTTAAGTGTAGATATTTATCTATTACAATTCAATCAATATTGTTATAGATCACATGTATTTCAGGTTGACTCATTTAACTGTTTTGGGCATTCACAAGCATTTCTGTTTAAGGCTTTGTGACACTGGAGAGAATGATTTGGTGTGGACCAAAGCGATCAGAAATGGTTGAAAACCCACTGCTCCTAGAACATACAGGCTGTAATGCAGTAGTTGAAATCTTTTCCTCATGCCTCGACAGCTCTGACAAGTCAATGAGAAAGGTCAGAAAGCAACCAATCAAAAGGGAAGAACGTTGAGCTTAAACTCCCTCAGATTCCTCAAGAAAGCTACTTCTTTGCACACATATAGCCTCACTGAGCAAACAGTATGTGTTGCTGAATCATGCATCTTTCAATCATCCTAAGTGTTCATCCATCATTCATCACAGCACAGCATGCAATGAGCATTCAACATCGAGTAGTTTGCCCCTGAGATCAACTTCCAGCATAGTGACTTCTCAGGCTTGATCTTACAGAAAGCATTTAATTGTGGAGTCAACCTTGTACTTCTACGAAGACAAAGTGTTCAGCAGCTGATCTCCTCACCTGACACCCTTGCTCCACACTGCCTTGTTGAGGCGAGTGTCGATGCGGACGTCAGGGGTTCCCATCTCTTTCACGGCGAACTTGCGGATCTCATTGATGGCGCGTGGGGCTCTCCTCTTGAAACCCCTGCAAGAAGCCCACAGCACAGTTCATGCATCAGGATCAGTGAGTTAAAGATGCTGCTGCAAGTCATGTCACAAGTGCAATATCTGACAGAGGAACAAAAATGCAACATTTTGTCCATATCATGCTGAATGTTTTTCTAAATTACTGTGTAAGCTTAAAAGTTTGTTAACTTATTTTCCTTTGTCCCAGTGGCAAGTCAAATGTAAGACTCCTTGTGATCAAATCAAGAATATTTATATTTCAAAGAACAAATGCCATTTAAACATCAGTGTGAAGGTGAAGGATATGGGATACTTAAACTAAGGAAACAAACTCAAACTACAATCATGTCGCAAAACAATTTACTGTACACTTCAGTTTGTCATTAATAACAAGCAGTACTATCTTATCTTGCATGGTACGAGGTTTGTCTGCGATATGACAGAGTTTTGGCTCCAATAGGGAAGTTGCAGTTTATGGACACTTGACATAAGAACACAGTAGTGTATTAGACGGATCAGGCAGTAGTACTGGGCTTTCCAGAGCGTCTTGTTTACATGCAGTACTCACACTCCATGGATGCGCTTGTGGATGTTGATGGTGTACTCCCTGGTCACCACCTCGTTGATGGCTGAGCGCCCCTTCTTCTTCTCTCCTTTCTTAGTTGGGGCCATCTAGAAACACGTAAATACTGATGAGTACAGAGGCTGATGCCAAAGTGTGAAATCCCGCTGCACAGACCGACTGGTGAAAGCTAGCACATTAGTTTAGCCATTTTTTTTAAAACAGAAAACAAGACGTATTGCAGCTATAACCTGACACTTTACAAAGTACCATAGCAATGCCTGGCTAGAAGCGGTGTTGACCAATTACTATTACAACTAACCTGTTGGGTACTAGCTAACATAAACAGTACAAAAAAGCACTCGGCAAGGCAGACCAATGCTAACACCTATCAGAAACGCCATCGCCAGCATTTAGAGTACAGCTTTCTTAAGTGAATGAGCACAAGACTATAAAGTAGTCTGCTGCCTGGAGTCATTCAAGGCTGAGTAAATCTGACCGTAACCGTTCGCTGATTTTAGTAACCTTTGGAAATCTTCAACCACTTCAAAAACCTCATACGAGTAATAATACAACACTGATGTTTGTATCTATACGAAATATGTACTCATTTACTGCATGAATACTGCAGGATGGTGTTAGATTGAGAAAATATATTCTCCAGAAAATAACTCACTTCGGCTTGCGGATGAAGCGGAAGTTGGAAGGAAGAATTTGCTGCTGAGAATTGTGGGTAAAGGATACCAGTCCGTTTTATATAGTGTCCGCCAAGAACAAACGGACATCTGATGGTTCCTAAAGTGAAACTCCTAGTACTTCAAGCACTGTCCTGTCGGCAAGTGTTTTTGCTTCGCTTTGCTCACTACTGTTTTGAACCAGTTGTAGACAAGATTGAGGCATTTATTAACATGATTAACATCTCATAAATTCGAGTTTGAATGGACTCTCAGGATAATCTGTATGCCGTTTTCCAACCACATACAGTTCATACCAATTCCGTGAAGAATCTTTGCACATAGGCTACTGTACCTAGGTTCTCCGATAATATAAACCTCTCCTTGGGTTCTCCCTTTCTCCTCATAATCATTTACATTTTATTCACTGTTGTGTTCAAATCCAAAATTATGTAAACTGTATGTTTTGTATTAACTGTAAACGTAACGTAACTAACGGCTCAAATTATATTTTTGAGTCTTCGAGGCTCGATCAAACACCGCTATATCAAGCCAGGAAAACAATTCCCAAAATGCGGCCATTTTAATATCGAGCCATACATTTTTAAAGTTGTCTCTTTACAGTATAGAGAATAAGACATACCGACGTTTAGAAAAACAACAAAAATCAAAGCATTTTTCAATTGTTGCATTATTTCCTAAACTTACCACTTCATTTGCTCTACAGATCTTCTCCCTTAATGAAAGACTCATTTACCAAGGCAATGTAGCTCTAAATTCAAGTGAATCATGAAGGCAGTCGATGTCAAAATCAAGGGAAAACTTACCATCAAAATCAGAATATTGCATCAAGTGGTTGTCTGCATAGTTGTAGGTATGATAATGATGATCCAACAAGCTTGATGAGGACAAATCAGCATTGTATTTGAATTATTTTAGGCCCCCACAGTTGTCCTTATTTGGTAAAGTTTCATAACAATCTAGAAATGTCATTCTGCATTTATTTCACAGTAAAAAAAAAATGACGGTGTAGCACCGGAATTCATCCCTCTCACGTCCCAAAATTCACCTTGAACTTAAGACAGAAGAAACATTTACACAGCAGGCAAGTGTTCTCTGAGACCATAGGTCTGTGGTCGAAGTTAAGACTGTGGGCCGTAACATCAAAGCCCAATCTCTTAATGTCTGTAATGTCACTCAGCATTCAAGTCACAGTTGCATGGACAGCGGCAGGCAGCTCTTTGACTCCATCTCTTGGAGATTACTACCTCTTTCCACCCTAATTCTGTACATTAGGCTGTTCAGTAGCATACTGAAGTAAGTCTGTCCCTTAAAGTCTGTGTTCCAGCACACTCAGCATGCATAACCTGCTCTTACAAAGAGTCACTTGTTGAGCTGATTGCTTTGGTGCGACCAAATCCCAGAGAGGTTCAGGCTCCTCCACCTGCACAAGTCTTTAAAGTGTGACATACTGAGGAACGACCACTGGGACACACATAGGAGAGATGTGAAGTTCAAGCTAATACTGTTTTCAGTCTTGTTATCTAAGCAGTCTGGTGTCTTTCCTATTTGGACATTTCTTTTGGAACGGTTTGGCTCCTGTTTGGAGGGTGTGGGCTGGTGAATGTAAAGGACGGGACGTTCCATGCGGCAGTGTCGCGGCTCTGGTACTCTGCAGTCTCTAGTGTGCTGTGCGGTCGTTTCAGTTCATTTCAGGGAGACATTGCCAAACCATTCAAAACAAGTACAAAATTCAAGCAAAAAGCAGTTCTCAAGAATGTTTCCACAGACTAACAATTGTAACAAATTTACATTCAAGGAAGGAATAGTTTGGCAGTGCTTGTTCATGGGAAACATTCATTCAAGTCCCTGCAGGATTTCAGTGCTGTTGATCAGTAACTTTACTGTGACAAAGGCTGTAGATTTGGTCTGTAGATATGTTTTGGAAATGGTGTAAACACAAATAGCAATAAAGACATCAAGTGTCACATTATCTGAAGGCTGAACAGTAATGTCATACAAAGCAAAAGACCCGTTACAAAAATCAACATCTAACCATTTTAATGCACAGTTTTAGTAACCAATGCACAACATAAGAAAACAAAACAGTCATTTTAACTTGAAGACTTGAAGTAGGGGGAGCTGACAATTTAAAAGCTGCTCTAAAATATGTAATTGCACAAAAAACATGAGTCATTTCAGGGTGTGTTTTATGTCTCTCCTGTACATGTTTCATTTAGTTCAACGTACAAGGCTTCTACACACCTCCATAGGCTAGCATGTCCAGTAGTCTATGGCACAGCATTTGCTGATCAATCATCCAAAAAATGTTAAGCATGACTGAGAAAGATTCAGAATTTTGCTCTGTTTTGTTCCCCCCCCCCCCCTTGATGATTAAAAAAAAGGCTATGTAAGGAAAGGAGACAGAGTCAGGGGAGTTAGGGGCTAAAAGAAGTAAAGGCTTAGCTTTCACTTTCATGCGTTTTACTCACTAAGCCCATTTCCTCTCAGGACACGCACACCTCAGGCTGTGCGGTGCTGGGCTTACTACTGCCGGGCGCAGCTACGTCGGCTGCCGCCCCCGACCCGCTGTCGGGCCTCTCCTGGGCCGCGGCCTGGCCGGCCACGGTCCTTCTAAACAGACGCATGCTCATCTGCAGCAGCTCGTTGTCCACCACAGGGGTGGTGGGGTACATCTGCTTGGTCAGGCCCTGGAGAAGAGAAGGGTTAAGAGGGTTAGACACATTTCTCGCATCAACTCTATTTAATAGATACAAATGGTTAATGTCCTGAGAAGGCTTGTAATCTGGTGAAAACATAATTATTTTCAAGCAGCTCTGAATTCTCTCAGGTTTATTCTTTAAGGAGTGATGGGATGACAGCCACCTTCTCGTTTTTGAGCAGCTGTCGGCGGATGGCGAAGTCTCTGCGGGCGCACAGGGCCTTGCAGCAGGGCCCCAGGTTGCTCAGCAGCCCCGCACGCTCCACTCTCCTGTTCAGGGCCGCCATGTTCAGGGCTCCCAGGTCGTGCTCAAACAGCTTGTCAGCATCTGGCAGGACAGAGGGGACAGTGAGCTTCACACTGATGATCACACAAAAACTGTGACTGAGGAGATGGACTAGAGGTTCACACCAACACAAAATGCTAGGAGCACAGAGTTCTGAGTTTGTGTCATTTTGGCTAAAATGATAATCCCAGTTATTTTGCTAGATACTGTGATCAAGAAATCAAATCTTTCTGTATTGTTAATATGCCAATATTCCATGATTATTAATTGTGGAAACTAAAATCACAATACATGATTTAACACCATTGTGCAACCCAACAATTTGTCTGAAATTCAAACTTACAGAAGGATAAAAAACATGTGGTGATGTAAACATAAAACCCTTTAATATTCTAAATGATATTTCACTTGTAGAAACCTCAGTTTGAAAATTATATAGGAAAAAAAATCCAATGTTGTTTGAGAGAGGCAGAACTCTCACCTTTGGGGTCATCCAGCTCAGCCTTGCACACCTCTTTGACCTGCTCCAGCAGCTCAGGCCCAGCCAGGCGCTTGGAGACGCCCGCCCTGAGGAGCACAGCGCCTGGGGTGAACCGGAGCAACGCTGCCCCCGCCGCCCGGGGCTCCTGCTTCTGTTTGGGCATCAGGCTAGACCAGTCCACGTCAATCACATCCAGAGGACCTGCCGACACAGTGTTGGGGTTTAATGTTAAAAGGGAATAACTGAAGAGTTTCCTACCAAAATGAGATATCTGAAAAAATGTACGCCTACTCTTACAAAATGATTGCTGGCATTAAAGAAAAGCACATTACAGGATTCTATTAAAGTTAGAAGTCATCTTAAGCCCTTAGTTCACAAAATGGTTGTTTTTGACCATAGAACCATCTGTGTTTTGGAAATACTGACTGATGAACTTCAGGGAGCAAACTTTTACCTTAGTGATTACATAGTTTTTGGAATAAAACCCTTCAATCTGTCGTCTAGAAGTAAACAAAATAGTTCCACCAGTAAAAGACACAGACAAATGGGCTTAGTTTCAAAGATCTGACTTATTTCTTTCATCAAATTTATGATATTAGAGCAACAGGGGTGGGAAATGTTGGACATGGACTTAATAAAGTCAAGGTATTTCCTTTGTTAATCTATTTTTAGATTTCAATATCAATTTACAAAATTTTCAAACTTACATGAGATTTACATGAGACCTTCCCCAGAATCACTGTTTTTATTCGTACCTGTAATTTTCTCATCGTCCTGCTGATCCTCTTTCTTCTGGCTGTCAGCCAGGATCTCATCCAGCTCATCATCACTGATTGGTTCATACTCCTCTCCACCAGATGCTACTGACTGGCCATCGTCATCCTTCCCATCATCCTCTCCTGTGAACACACAACACAAATGCCTTTAAATTAATTGTATGTGTTACCATGTGATACATATGGAATCAGAGCAATGCTTCCATCTTCTTACCATCCATGCTGTCTGCCTTCTCCAGCTGCTCTCCCATGAGGTGGTGACTGTTGCTGGGTTTCTCAGGCTCCAGGCCGAAGGCTTCTCTCGGCAGCAGGGGCTCATAGTCGCCCCTGTCCTGTCTCATCATCATGTCCCCTCGCAGGTCTCCCCTCATGTCTCCCCTCAGGTCCCCTCGGCCCGGAGCCCTGGGGTCCGGGTGGGGCGGCAGGTCCATCATCAGCATCCTCTCCCTCTCTCTGTCCACGCGGTCCCCGCCTCGTTCACCTCTACTGTCTCTCTCCCTCCCTCGCTCTCTCTCCCGCTCCTGTTCGTGCTGCTGGATGAGCCCTTCGGGGAGCATGCGTTCCCGGTCCCTCATGTCCCGCTCCCTCAGGAGAGGTTCGCGGCCGGGGCGCATAAGCAGGGGCTCGCGTCCCCGGCCGGCCCACTCCCTGGGCTCAGGCTCCCAGTCTCTCTGCTGCTGGGGGGGCTGCTGGAGGAGCAGGGGCTGCTGCTGCTGCTGAGGCCTGAGGTCCTTCCTGTCCCGCTCCCGCTCAAACTGCTCCCTGTCTCTCTCCCGCTCTCGACTGTCGTAGGAGCCGGCGCGAGACTGGGACCTGGCCTGCCTCTCCGAGTCAGGGGAGCTGCGTCTGGAGCTGTGGCTGCGAGAGTCCTGTCGGTCTGCAAGACAGGGAGAGACAGGGACATCGGTTTAGTCCTTCAAGTTACGGTGGGATCAAATGCATGTGTTGCTGCATGTGGAGAGTTCAAACTTAACAAGAAACGTATTAGATGTGGTTATTTGTTAACGTACTACAAATCAGTAGCAGAAGTAGAATAAATCCAACGCATGCATGGAATGAGTAGCAGTAACGGATTCTCTCATTTGAAATGAACAAACTTCTGTCACAGCACGATAGCAGCCCATTCAACCCATTAAGCATGATACCAGCATTAGAGTCTACAATGTGAGAGAGCATCTGTTTCTTGATGCAGTCACAAAAAGGGCTGTAGTGGAAGACTCTATTAGACTCTATTAGTTGGAACTTCATAAGTCAATTTGAAGTTGTTCCTGATTTTCCATAATGTTTATAGATTCTTTATGACATATTCAGCTTTTCAGTGCCATGGTGTGTGCGTGTGCATGTGTGTGTGTGTGTGTGTGTGTGTGTGTGTGTGTGAATGTGTGTCTACCTGATGAGGTGCTGCGACTGGGCTCTCCTCTCCTCAGCTGGTCAATACGAGACTTCCTCTCCGCCCCCGGAGGGTCTGTCACCACCGGCCTCTCTCTCTCCCTTTCTCTCTCTCGTTCTCTCTCTCTCTCACGGTCCCTGTCGCGGGAGTTGGCGCCCTGCAGCCTGCCTCGGCGGGACCGCGGCCCCTGGGGGTCTTCTCGGTGGGCCGACTCGTTGGAGGGTGATCGCAGGCGTCTGGATGAGGCGCGGCTCTGGTTGCTTCCCATGCTGCTGCTGCGTGTCTGCTCCGGGGGAGGCTTGCGGAGTAGGGACTGGGACATGAGGGGCTGCGGGGGCAGAGTCTGTAGCAGCATGGGAGGATCCTGGGGGAGCAGAGGGGCGATGGGCGGGGGGTTGCCCCTCTCCCTGTCCCTGCCCCCCCTGGGACCGCCTCCTCTCCTAAGGGGCTCAGCTGGAGTCCTCTCAGCAGGGGCCGGGGGCACCGTTGTCTCTACTCCTCCTCGTTCCAGGACTTCCTCGTCTGACCAGTCGCTGAAGTTGGCGTCCATTTTGGGCAGCGGCGAGGGCTCCACGTTGCCTCCAGTAGCGCGGTGGTCAGGCCTCATCGAGGGCGGTGGTGTCCGGGGACCGCGCTTTCTCTTACCAGGGGGTTGATGGGCTGACAAATCCTCCTCAGACACATCTGACTCTCCTCCTCGGGACCGCTTCCTCTTCCGCTCCAGCGCCTTCTTCTTGGCTCCTTTCCGGGGGGAGTGCAAGGGTGGTGGCCCGTCAACGGGACCACCGGATGGGGGCTCAGGGTTGAAACGGTCCCCTGCTCCAGCCAGGCTGCTAACACCCACACTCTCCTCCTCCTTGCGTCCCTTCTTCGGGCCCTTCTTCTGGGACTTGGTCTTCTTCTTGCCCTCCTCGTGGGACTGGGCCACGGTGGCATCACGGTCTTCACTGCCAGCGACCAGGGCCGGAGGAGGAGGAGGAGGAGGAGGAGGAGGAGGACTGGCCTCTCGCTGCTCTCTGCCCCTGCTGCGGGACTCAGGCGGGGCGGCGTCTGAGAGGTGCTCCCCTCGTCTGTCACCTCCTCTGCCTCGTTCTGGGCGGGGCTCCAGGTCCTCGTGGCGACTGCGTCCCTCCCTCTTGTCCGCTCCTCCTCCACCTCCTCCTCCACCTCCTCCTGCTCGGCGCTCTTCCTCCTTCCAGCGGCTGGGCTTGTCATCAGATGGAGCGGCTCTGGGTGGAGAGCGCAGCAAGGGCTCCTGGGGCCGAACCACCTGACTCAGCAGACGATGCTTCTCCCCACCTACGCACGCACAGAGACACAGACACACACAGAGAGTACTTTTTAAGCATCAAAGAAACCCAGTAGTAGTAACTGGACTTCACAAAATAAACAAAGTATGACCAAGAATTACCAAAACATCTACATACAGAGAAGAAGTCTGCAAATTTTGTACCAAATTCTGTATTTCCTTTGCTTTCACTTGATATCAGAATGCCCCTCTGTGGCCTTTTTTGGGCTACCAATTGCATTTCCCAGCAGTATACCCAGTGAAAACAGAGTACATTTTCCTTTAAAGAATTATTAAACTTTGGTTATTAATAATTAAATTAGCTGGCCCAGGAATTCATAGCTTTTTAAAACAGAAATGCATAATGACTTCTAAAAAAAAGAAAAGGAATAAAAAAATGGAAGCAAAAAAGTCAATATTAGCTTAGTTGCCCCAATTTAATGTTCAAAGTATGATTTTCATACCAACTCAAGCCAAAAAAGCAAGATACATTAGTGCAGGGACAGCCAATATCGGACTGTTTATGAACCAAAGACGAGGATAATTATGCCAGACACTTTAGATGTTATACCAAAGAGAAATAAAACTTTAAATATTGATGCCTTTCCCTTTAGGAAGGACGTGTTTGCATTATGAGAGCAGTGCATTTTCCATTAAATAGGAGTGTGTCCTTTTAAAAAGAATTTCCCTACTGTCAAGTGGAGGCGGACACACTGGACTGGGAAGGAGGGGCTGAGGGTGGAGCTTGGCCTGTCCCCGGCCAATCGGGCGCTCACTTTTCTCCTCTGCACTGTTGTAGCCGTCGCTGTCTGCCGGGCTGAGGTCGCGCGCCACCCGCTTGGGTGAGGGTCGCGGGCTGGGGCTGCTCTCCACCCTGTGCCTCTTACGACTAGAGGGAAAGGACGAAAGCAAAGAGAAGGAAAGGTCTTTAAAATGGAGTTCAAACATCATATCCTTTTAAAGTACATTTTTCCATGGCGCCGCAACCTTCAAAAGCTAAATTCCGATCAGAAAATGGTGAGACACTTCACTCCTCTATATGTCAACACTATCAAACTTCATCACAATCATTTTTTAAAAAATCATATCTGTTCTTTAATGAGCAGCATTCATTCAAATATGCGCTGTGGAGCTGTAGAAAATCTGTACAGGTTTATTCTCAAGTACATAAAACATGGCTAGCTTTAGCTTGAAACTAAAGTGGAACAGCTGGCCAATAGCCCTGTGTGAAGAGTGCTGTGGTTAGGAGACGAGGGTTTGTGGTGATACTGATACATGCCTCGCCTTGCGATCTTCATGGGCGTCTCGAACGGGCCGGTCGTCCCTGGTGTCCTCCCTCCTTTCCCGCCTCTCCTCTCTTCCCTTCTCTCGTTCCTCCCATTCCCGCTGCCTCTCTCGCTCACGCTGCTCTCGCTCTCGCTCCCTCTCCCGTTCTCGCTCCTTCCTCTCCCTCTCTCGCTCCTCCCTCTCTCTCTCCCGCTCCTCACGCTCTCGCTCCCTCTCTCTCTCCCTCTCGCGCTCTCGCTCCCTCTCCCGTTCTCGCTCCCTCTCTCTCTCCCTGGCACGCTCCCTCTCGGCCTCCCTCTCCTTCTCTCGCTCCTTCTCCCTCTCCCTCTCTCGTTCTCTCTCCTTCTCCTTGTCTCTTTCCCGCTCCCTGTCTCGCTCCCGGTCTCTCTCTCGCTCCCGGTCGCGGGCCCTGTCCTCCCGTCTCTCCTCTCCTCTGTCGGCCCTGCGCTCCTCCCTCCTCTCCTCCCTCTCGGACTCCTCTCCTCTCCCCTGGTGTCTGCTTGGAGAAGCTGCTCTTTGATCTGGGAAAACAGAAAGGATAGTAGGTTGAAACAAATTTGATTCTAGTGCAGGCTGAAAGTACAGCAATATGTAACGCTATTCTTATTTGTGGTAATCCTAGAGATCCTAATTCTTTTTTTTTCTTTGGTGCTAAGCGCTCATTGCTGTGGTGTTTCTGCACTGCACTTCCCAGAGAACACCTGTCAATCAAACAGTGTGTCCAGTACTGTGACCTTTTCAATGGATTTTCTGTTTTGAAGTTTGGGTTTCTGTAAGTACTGCTCTCTTTCAGCCATGGTGGCTATCACTGCTCATGCTAATTACCCAGTTCATCTTCTTTTTATTCCAAACAAACCGCTGTTGCAAGGGAAAGTTGACTCAACTATAATATACAATTTAAAAATTTTCATTTTACCTACAGTAGCAGTGGGGGCCATTCACTAGTTGTGGTGGCCAAATATTTCTGAACGAATAATGTCATATTCACCTATAACAATATATAAGAATATAGGCAATAATGCTAATGCAAAGGAATTAAATCAGAAGGATTCCTAAGTCCCACTGTGTTGAGAGTAAACAATATTAATCGCCCATCAGAAACTATTTTAAATGAGTTACTGTTTCAAGCACGACAAAGCTTCTGGTTATGGTGACCTACAGAACTACAGCCCCCCACCTCTCTCTCGGTTGTCTCTGCGATCCCGTTCAGCATGCCCTCCTCTCCTGTCATAGGAGGAGTCGCGGGCCTGCTCTCCTCTCCTGTCGCCCTCGTAGCGATCTCGGTCTGAACCCCTCTCAGAGCTCCTGTCTGTGGCGCTGCGGTCGGCGCTCCTCTCCGTACTCCTCTCACGTACCGCACTGCCCCGTGACTCCCAACTGTCATGGCCGCTCTCCAGCTGGGAGCCCCGAGAGTTTCTGTTCGAGCCTGACGGAGGAAAACAGGAGACAAGGTTAAAGGAAGAAAACAAAGACACAAACACACACTGAGGAGAGTATAAAACTTTGAGTACAGCAATAATAACCATGAGGGTGTTCTTCAATGTGATTATGGGTATGACAGTAATGCAACAGCTATAAGGCACAGCTGGGCGTTATCAAAGAAATGTCCTCAACACCCTCAAGGGTATTATGGCTTAAATACAAGAGTTACCAATGCATGTGTAGGGTCTGAAACGTTTTTCGCCACAGAGGTAAACAGCCCAATAAAAACAGGAGAAAAGTGTCAAGATCACTAACTAGCTCCGTGGTTAGGAAAAGAGTTGGTATAGCAACCAATAAAGCGAAGCTAGCTATGGGCAATATCAGCATGATCGTTCTTGCCTTTATCAGACGTCTCGTTAACGCGGCCTCTCCCTCGCCCGTTCCTCTCAGCTCGGTCCGTCCTGTTCTCCCCCCTCCCCTCAGCTCTCCCCGCATCCTCTCGTCCGTGAGGTCTCCCGTAACTCCTCTCCTCCTGGGCCGGCTCCTCCTTCCTGTGGGCGTCTGTCCTCTCCCTCTCTCTCTCCTTCTCTCGCTCCCTGTCTTTCTCCCGCTCCTTCTCCCGCTCCCTCTCTCGTTCCCGGTCGCGGTCACGGCGCTCCAGGGAGTCTCGGCCGGAGCGCGTCTCTGTCCTGCTCTCCCTGGAGTCCTTTGGGTCCCTGTTGTCCCGGTGGTCGCGAGACTCCCGGTTTGTTTCCCTTCCCCGTTCGCGGCCGTCCCGTCGCTCACGCCCCTCTCTGGTCTCCCGGTCCTCGCGGGCGTCCCGCGATGAGGCCTGTTCAGAATCATAGTCCCGGTCGTCACGGCTGCTGTCCTTCTCTCGCTTGCTGCGGCTCTCTGTTTGCACGAGAGAAATAGCTTAACAAATAAAAAACACAGCAAAACAAATAACTGTCTAATAGCACGAGAAGCTTGTGCATACTGGATTTGTCCATTGGCTTCAGAGAGAAGAATTTTATTTCACTGTATTTGTGAGAATCTATGGACTCTCTTGTCGCTTGCCCATCTACAGAGTAGCACCCTTGGAGCGGTTTTGTGCTAGAAAAAACAAATGTACTGCTACGTCCTCCACAAACTCATCAACATTATGAAAAATGAGCCAAGCACAAATTCTGTACAGCCCCACCACGCTTTTGAGACAATGATGTATTGTTACCTCTGAATACATCGAGAGGGTTGTGGGAGTTGTGTGAAAATTAGCAACAAAGCTGTGATGATTCAAGATTTGACACTATCAGAACTTTTACTTACTTTTACTAATCAGATACTGCTCAATAGAGAGCAGAGATGATTTTCAGAAAATCATTTTCATTTCATTTTCTCAAGTGAAACCGTGATGAACTTTGATAGCACACAGGTATACTACCCTACAAAGCCAAAGAGCAGGTGTGAGTATGATAATGAGACAAATGACAATTTATTGTTGGTGGAGAAGACATTTAACAACATTTTGTGTATATTTTCTTTTATATGAAGTCTAAATCCCAGTCATAGCCTTTGACCTACACACCAAAAGTAGTTCTTGCTGTTTGCCTTTGTAGGGCAGTGTAGAGGAGTGAAGGGTCTCCCCCTGACTGACCGACCTACAGCACCATGGCAGTAGCGCTGTGGTAAAAAGTAAAAACTACACAAGTGAGAAATGGGAAAGAACGATACCATCTCGTCGCTCATGTCTGCGCTCCTGGGCGGGCGGACTCCTCTCCCTGTCACCGCGGCTCCTCTCGCGGCCCTGGGAGTGATTTCGGCCGGGGCTGGATCTGTCGGACCGCCGGTGGGGCGACGAGGTGTCACGGGAGGCAGGAGGCGATCGGGAGCGCCTGGAGCCTGGAGGCGAGGAGCCGGCGGCCGGGGCAGGAGCGTCGCGGTGGTAGGCGGGGGAGGCCGAGCGACGCCGGCGAGGGGAAGGAGAGTGCCGCTGGGCGGAGGAACCTGAGTGGGAGGAAGGGGAGTGGTGGCGGGGAGGGGTGGGGCTGCGCTGGTGATGTGGAGGAGTGGGAGACCTGCAGTGACAAAGAGAGGGTTATTTACCAGGAGGCGCCATGTCAGATATACTCTACTAAAACAAAAATCCCAGTATTAATGACATGCTGGTGACCGGGAGGAATGTGTTTCCTTGCACCATGCTATTATGAAGGGGCATCATTGTCAAATAATACTAAAAATTTTATACTGAAAAGTATTTTTATCATGCATTATTATTAACATTTTAGAGCCTTCTACATTAGTTTTGTCAAAGGATGATGACTCGAGGCCAAAGCAAGAAAATGTTTAAGGCGAAAGAAAAAGGTTTAAGACTGTGCTGACCTGCGAGGAGGGGAGGCCAGTGCAGGGGTCTTGTGGGATACAGCTTTAGGGGAGATGGATTTCTTCCTGGCCGGGGGGGACAGGTCCCTGGAGGGTGACGACACACTACCAGAGCGCTCCTCCGATGTCACCGACCGCTTGGCCTTGTGGGAACTGTCTGATCGGTCCCTGCAGACAGAGGTAGATAACATTCAAAAGAATGAGCATTACAATTTGTGAATGATAATCGCTTTACTTGGCTATGACAACAATGGACAATTTGTTTGCATAAATGACTACATAGCAACACTAATGTGCCACATGTCACATGCTGCATGACTCCATTACGGTGTTTTCTGCTTTCAGCCACCAGTGAAAACAGTACTGTAGCTTTCTGTTAGCACATTATTCACCGTAAGAGGAGTATTATGTGCATGTAAACATACTGAGTAACAATATTTTCTTTAGACAGTCTTATGTTGTGTGTTGGAGCACTAAGAATTATGGCCAGGTCGACTCTGTACCTGCGTTTTTCCTTCTTCTCTTTGTGTTTTTCTGCATCTCGTCCCCGGTCCTTTCCCTCCTTGGGCTTCTCCTCAGACTTCTCCTTGTTTTTGTGCTTGCCTTTGTGCTTCTTCCCCATCACAGGAATGTCCAGGGGGACCGGGGGAGGGGGGCTGGGGGTACGGGGCCCTTTCTTCTTACTGTGGCTGCCTTTTGAGGACCTGGATGGGACAGGATGGAAAATATCCATCAGACCTTGGTCAAATAGCATCTGCAATTAATTCCCAGAACTCGTTTTAACCTACTTTGCGTACCAGATGGGTAGGGTTTACATTGCATCATGACAATTCAGATAAGTTGCAGTAACTTGCTCATCACACAAAAGTCAAAGTAAATTGTGTTTCAAGTGATAGTCTAAGCTTTCTGGCATTCTCATTCAATTGTGCTATGAGGTAAACCCCACCCATCCGGCACCTTACCAGTCCTTAAAGTTGATGAAACCAAAACAATTTTAGAGATTGGAGCACATATTCTTTTAAAAAAAAAGGTGTGGCAGAAGTTTAGATAGAAGTACAACAGACTCCTACCTGGCAGATTCTGAAACAGGTGAGGACACAGACAACTTCTTCTCCTTCTTCCCAGAGCCTGAGGCTTTGGTTCCACTTTTGTGTTTTGGGGAGCCGTTGGACTTTCTGGATGAGGGGGAACCCTTAGAGCTTGATCGCTCAGGGGAGGTCTGAGGGAGCGATGAAAAACCAGTGAAAATTCAAATCATAGTCTCTATTATAGATTTCCATGGGTACTGTAAGTTGGCCTAGAGGTACAGAGTCAGACCCAAAACACCAGAAGGTGGTTGTGAATGTGGACAATGGAGACACTGTTGTAAAGACACTGGTAGGCTGTATTCTGAAAATTGTCCCTGCAGTTCTAAAATCCTTCTCTTCTTCAATCTCTCAAGCAGAAGTCTAAGCAATGGTTATAACTGGGTCACATATCCAACACACCGTAACACCTTATTTACCTTCGACATGCTGTTGGTTCGTGTTTTGGTGGGCGTTTCCTCTTTCTTGATGACAATCTCCTCTCTCTTCTCCAAGTTCTCCTGCTCCAGCTTCATCAACTCACGCTGAATCTTCTGGCGCTTCATCTCTAGGGATAACTCGTAGTCGTAGTCACCGATATCCGAATCTGAAAGCCATCCAACAGAGATACTTAAAAAAAGAGCATCTATAGAAAAGTCCAAAAGGCCTCCACCCCGTCAAAAACACATATTGATGTAAAATCAGTTCATTTCAATTTCATTTCAAATCATGAACTCAAAAGGAGAGCCTTTATGAACACAGTGCCTTTACAAAATTTAAATCATACCTTCACAAAAGGTAAGATTTAAATATTTTACTATTTTTTGAGTATTTAATTATGTGTACGATGGGAACAGTTAGAAATGGTGACACAAACATTAAACAGTAAAATATCCAATAATATGTACATGAGAAAAGAAAACCCAAACCCGGCTAGTATGGCAAGTTGACTGAATAGTCAATACTGTCAACTGAGAAGACATTATCAAGTTACTTGTCCATCAAAAAGGAGAAAACAAGCAATCGAACCTTCACGATTGGTTTCCCACTCTGTGGGCTCTTCTTCACTGGCAGGGGTGCGTTCCTTTGTGATCTTTATATCCTCCTTCTCCCTGTGTCGGCCTCTGGAGGAGTCTCTCTGCTGTAGCGCGCGTGCGCACACACACACACACACACACGTTAAAATGAGAGCCACATGTTGTGTGGCCATGTGAAAGATGTGATAAACCAATAGGATTATGGGGCGAGTTTCTTGTGCTTCTGTTTATTCCATGCAGGATATTTGTCTGTTAAAAGACTCCTCCAGTGACTCCAACACCCAAATCACATCTCTAGGCTTCCATAAAAAAAACTATCTCAAGCACAGATCTATCATTATTCCCCAAAACAATCCCAGTCAAAATTAGGTTCAGCAGGGGAATCAGGGCAGTGATGTACAGTTTTGTCTTTTTCAATTGTCATGAACCCGTTTACTCCTACTTTGCCTACTTTAATAATTTTAAATGCAGAGAGACAGAAGACTCACTCTAGCTGTGGGGGACGTGGGCTCGTCAAGGTCTCGCTTCAGGTTCTCTGAGTCAACATCCTGTCTCTTATTCTTCATCCTCTCCCGCAGATCGCCAGTGGGTCTCTCTGCTGACCTGCTCCGCAACACACACACACACACACACACACACACACACACACACACAAACAAGTCATGAGTCAACAATATGAAACTGTAGAGGAGTCATTTGATCTAGAGTTGTGATCAGGAGCACAAGAAAGCAAGAAAATAGCATGAAAACAAGAAGCTTCCATTAAAAAGGAATGGAAGTTGTCTGCCCAAAAGCTAAAATCACATGCTTTAAAGATACTGATGGTCTGAATCAATCAAGAGCAAGTCAGAGAAGCCACCTTACCGACTAAAACTAAATCCTTTGCCTCGTGGCTGAGTTCCATGTGTGTAGCGACAAGTGTTGCCGTAACTGCAATTACCGGTCTTCAGCCAATTTCTACAATGACTCTGAAAGACACAAACACATCAGCATGATGAGATGAAGCAACATCAGTTGAAATGAGCCAACCATCAAAAGCACTAGAGGGAGACTGAAAGGACACTGGATTCAGCATAAAACACAGAAAAAAATCTAACAAACAAATAACCAAATCCTCATGCTATACTGGAAATACCATGCAGGATACTTGACCAGGGTCCCTGTAAGTATTCTCAGAGCCCAGGGGGAAAAAAATTAACTTGTGAAAATAACTTTCCAACAACTGATCATTGGATATGAGCATCTTGTTCCTCCCCTGACAGCATCCCTGGGTGATACATACGTCAACAGCATTACTCCCAGTGCTGGGGCCGAGTCTTTCGAACACGCTGGGCCGGCGAGAGGGGGCGGCGGGGTTGCTGCTGCTGGTGGTGGTGCTGCTGCTGTCAGATATGGTTTTAGAATTCTCCACTGTTACCTTCCGCCTGATCTTGGACATTCTGCAGGGCTGGAAATGCAAGGAACCATGTTTATTTAATCTGTGAGCGATCATCTGCATACATACAATTCTATACCACACATACCATTCCACAAAAGAAGAAACGCTTTTGTGAAATGGTAAACAAAGCAGTATCAATTTTTGAGCAATTAGTGGACCTAAGGAATTAATTTCCAGCAGGGATGCAACAGATCCCATTCCTGTCCTACTACCATCTTTGCTGTTTGTAAACAATAAAACAGTTTACTGTGGAAAGCTAAACTCAATAAGATGACCCAAATTATGTCTTAAACTGTAGTTAGTTTCTGCTGTGTGCCTAGATAGCAGTGGGACACTAGAGCCACGGCGACACTAAATTCATTCAATTTGGGTACAGAAATGAAGAGGATTTAACATCACAAGTTAGGACCAACCATGGAAGTATTATCAACAAGCTAACCTAGCTAGACTCTTAAAGGCTGGGTTTTATGGGCTGAGATGACTGCAGGTAACTTCTCCTACATGCAGCCGCAGCTGCGTGTCCAAAACATCAACACATGCAAATGACTTGGCCTGATGACTGACCTGCACTGCAGTTGCTGTGTGCTAACTTGCAGCTTGGCTAGCTAGCTTAGCTAAAGTTCCTAACAAGATAACTTTAACGGTATTGCTGAGAACCGACGCTGGCTCGGACTAATATAAAGGCATACTCTCGTCAGATGTTTAGTCCGGTTAGCAGCCCATTAACTTGCAAACTGACCCTACGTTTGATAACAGGATAGAAGCACCCAAGCTAATGGAGGCTAATGCTAAAGTTTAGCAACGAGCTAACGGCTTCATGTTTTATCTGGGCGCGGGGCCTAAACCCCCTTCAGTAGCATGCAAGCTACAAAAGATGTAGATAAAAAAAGTGTCTCACCCAAAATATTAATTCGGTGTCGCATCTGTTTTTGTCCAGTTAGGGGATTCACTACTTTTAGAAATAACAATGCTTATTATTTTATCTCAATGGCAGAAGCTCCCCTGTGTGCCTTCATATTGGCAGCGGGTGCGGGTGTGCGTGTGTGGTGATTGGTCGTAGTCGACACCAGTCCGGCGTCAAGCTAGCCAAAATAAAATAGTACTTCCTGTTATGTTTTCACAAGCCGGAAAATAAAAAATCAGACTTCCGGTTACAGCTTTCACAATAAAAACCTCAATGAAGAACAGCTGTTATGCTCGCCCCACCAGGTTTACAAAATGAACCACAAGTACAAGAAAGTGACATTTATTCTGCATCTTCAATCAGTTTCAGCAGTTTTTGTTTTTTTACAGTTTTGTTGTCCACAAATTGCCCTGCAACAATAAGATGCAAACACTTTTCTGAACAATTTATATTCCACACAACTTACAAGAACCCTTTTAAAAAAGAACTACAGTAATCCTATTAAAACTTTAGAAGGAAATATTAGTGATAGGTCTACCACAGATAATAAAAAATACAAGTCATCAAGTACAATAAGATCACAATAACCTCATTACTGAGTACCACACATACAGTTCTTATGGGAATATTTTTTCGCTGAGGAAACTACAATGTACTTGCGTATAACAGTCTATATATATGCACAAAAAAATGAACTAGTAGTAGTTTGGAGAAATAAGTAATAAGATGAAGAATATCATTAAAACTCAGTGAATATCAGTGAAAACATGTCTCTATATCACACAGCAAAATGTCTGATTAGGCATAAGTTGTTTATTTTGCATCACCCAGGACTTGAACTTTGAACACCAACACTAAGTCACAAACTGATTGAACTATTAGTGAAGAGACAGAACAGGAGGCCTGACCAATAACAAACATGGTGAAACTAAGGTGGATCACCTTTAATTTTTTACCTTTAATACTCGCCCCCCTCCTCTTCTCCCTCTCCTTCAATGGAGTCAACACCCACCTCTTCATAATCTTTCTCTAAAGCAGCCATGTCCTCCCTGGCCTCAGAGAACTCTCCCTCTTCCATACCCTCACCTACATACCAGTGCACAAAGGCGCGCTTGGCATACATTAGGTCAAACTTGTGGTCCAGACGGGCCCAGGCCTCTGCAATAGCAGTGGTGTTGCTCAGCATGCACACGGCCCTCTGGACTTTGGCCAGATCTCCACCAGGTACCACAGTGGGGGGCTGGTAGTTAATACCAACTTTGAAACCAGTGGGGCACCAGTCCACAAACTGGATGGTGCGCTTGGTTTTAATGGTGGCAATGGCACCATTGACATCTTTGGGTACAACATCCCCACGGTAAAGCAAACAGCATGCCATGTACTTGCCGTGGCGAGGGTCACATTTCACCATCTGGTTTGCCGGCTCAAAGCAAGCATTTGTGATCTCGGCCACAGAGAGCTGTTCATGGTAAGCTTTCTCCGCAGAGATCACAGGAGCGTAGGTGGCCAGGGGGAAGTGGATACGGGGGTAGGGCACCAAGTTGGTCTGGAACTCAGTCAGGTCGACATTCAGCGCACCGTCAAATCGGAGGGAGGCAGTGATGGAGGATACAATCTGACTCATCAACCTGTTAAGATTGGTATAAGTAGGACGGTCAATATCCAGATTCCTACGACAGATATCATAGATGGCCTCATTGTCCACCATGAAAGCACAGTCAGAGTGCTCCAGGGTAGTGTGAGTACAAAGGATGGAGTTGTATGGCTCCACTACAGCAGTGGACACTTGGGGAGCTGGGTAGATGGAGAACTCAAGCTTGGACTTCTTGCCATAGTCAACGGATAGGCGCTCCATCAGCAGAGAGGTAAAACCAGAGCCGGTGCCACCGCCAAAGCTGTGGAAGACAAGGAATCCCTGGAGACCAGTGCACTGGTCAGCCTAGACAAGGAGGAGGAAAGCTCCATTATAACTGCTGAACGAGAATAAATACACTACATGTATGAGACATAATTTAATCTGTGGGAGACACACACCAGTTTACGGATCCTGTCCAAAACCAGGTCGATGATCTCCTTGCCAATAGTGTAATGCCCTCGGGCGTAGTTGTTGGCTGCGTCTTCCTTCCCAGTGATCAGCTGCTCAGGGTGGAAGAGCTGGCGGTAGGTTCCAGTCCGCACCTCATCTATACAAAGACGCAACTATTAAGGGAAGTATAACTTCATTTCCTGAAGGACATGTCCTTTTGGATGCCATAGTATCGGTGAGATACTGTGGAATAGTAATCTGTCCGAAGGCCATCAACAACATAGTACATCAATACGTGAGAATCTGATTCTGACTTTGAAATTGGTTTGCTTGTAAGGCAAAGAGCTCTCGAAATAATTGCTGCTTTTTGATCTATCTAGCATACAATAAATGCATTTTATTTTCGCCATTATGTGCTTATAATATATGTGTTTTTGAACAACACATGAGGACGCTTGGTTACTAAAAGTGGCCATTTATATTTGAGGAGGAGGACCAAAATACAGTGGCACAACGGGGCCCCCTAGCAGTCGTGGGGGCCCTACGCAGCTGCGTAGTCCGCGTATAGCAAGAAACGGCTCTGGTGCTACACTACGGAATCGGTGCTACATTGTGATAGAAAGTAGCTTGCTGTTCATTGGATAAAAAAAAAACTTGCTCGCATTCCATTGGTAAATGTAAAATATTGATTTGCTTCGCTGAATATGATTAGATAAAACCCATCAAAAACAAAAACCCACGTGGAGTGAGTTTTTTTTTTTTGGTCGAAAATAGTTTGAATCTAAAACGTCCATATGCCAGAAATCCAGCACCTGGCCGGAGGTCTTTAAGCCCTGAATAATCAGACAGTGCTGGTAGGTTTGGGTTGGATTTCATTTTGGCTCAGTTGGCTTTGGGTGACCAAAGTGTGCATTACAAAAATGGGCTAAGGGATCTTACCAATGACAGTTGGCTCCAAGTCAACAAACACAGCTCTGGGTACGTGCTTGCCAGCTCCAGTCTCACTGAAGAAGGTGTTGAAGGAGTCATCTCCTCCTCCAATGGTTTTATCACTGGGCATCTGTCCGTCTGGTTGGATGCCATGCTCCAAACAGTACAGCTCCCAGCATGCATTGCCAATCTGAACACCAGCCTGGCCAACGTGGATGGAGATGCACTCACGCTGAAAGTGCATAAAGAGGCATAATGTCAGCATGATGTATCTGCAGCTAGCAGTGTTTAATCACAGCAGCTTGCAGTTTTCATATTAAACATGCCTGTTGTATTTATGGTGTGGCAGCTTGTGATAAGAAACCAGACACTGGAGTCTACAACTCAATATCTGTACATAAATACTGTATAGACGATATTCCCAATAGCACTTCTACCATTTTACACAATCCATCCCCTCTGTTGTCAGTGAATGAACAGATGAAGTGTGAATAAAGCCATGCTGAGGCATCACCACCCTGAACTGCAGCTACAGAGGAACAACTGAATCATGACAAATCACACCGCAACTTTTTCTCAATATCATTTAAATAAGCCCGTGTACTCTTCCCTATTTCTATGTATGAAAGACCGCAAACTGCTGGTGTATGGCCTTGTTCTCAGACAAGCATACATATTTCATGAAACATGTTAGTCTGTATATCTTGTGGCAATACCTTTAGTCTAGCTGGGTTTTGGGTTTTTTTCTTATGTTGTAATGTTCATTTAATAACGATTTCATGCTGTCTAGTCATTATCATGACTAAACAGCATGATATAGTGTGATTGAGACTTGTTGATGTACAATTTATAATCTAACTTTAGACTAAACAAGACAGGCTTCAGGTTTTATCCAGCCAACCATGGGGAAATGCTAAACTCTTAAATATCTTATAGGGGAAGAGACCGAGATTAAAGAGTTAGAATGTTCCATCACATGTTAGCTTGTCTTCTAACGTTACTAGACTTCCATTTGTTTTTGTTTTTTTCCCTATACCGGTTTAACACCGGGATAAAAGGAGTATACGCCTATCAAACGATTTAAACAAGCTAATGTGTTTAAAGCTAATAAAATGAACCACATTCCCGATGCCATTAAACTCTTCACAAATCTGGATCAGCGACTCACCAAGGTTTGTATTCGAAGTCATAAAACTAAACTGACGGTTTGCCGCCATTTCAACCTGAATGAACCTACCCCATGAATAGCTAACACGGTCAACCATTAGTACAACTTGCTTTTCAAATATTGTATTTTAGGAAAGATAGTACCAACTAGTAAGTTAGGCTACTTACCATTTTGAATTATGGAGGTTAAGGAAAAATGCTGAAGAATAGATTCTCTGTTAAAGATGTAACTAGTAACTGATGTTACATGCAGAGGGCGCTACGTTTTATAAAGTCGCGGGGGAGTTGTGTTGCCAGATCGGATTTCCAGTTTCCAGCACAATACAGCACAAAATATCCTAAATCATAACTCAGCAAAGAAAAAAAAGAGAAAAACAAAGCTACTCAATGCGCAGCAGGAAAAAAACATAAACCTACCTGGCTTCTTACTACAACAGGCTAACTACAGATAAAAAAAAAAAAAACCCAACTGTATTGATATTGCCAATTATGGAACCAGTCAGTGCTAGCCTATCAGATAAAAGGCAACCAGCAAGTAGACATAAAATATGCATATGGAAGGTCATGACCAGAAAACACAAAGCATAAAGCTAGACCAACAATATCCAAAAATAAAACAGTGCTTACTGTCTCCTGGACAGACATACCCAAAATAAATCAAGAATAGCTATGGATTGATAAGTACCTAGAAAATAAAGAAATTAAAATTTTTATCTTAGCCTAAAATGTCTTCTAAATTAGACAGTGGATAACACCACGGTAGCAATGATCCCATGCACAGAGATGCCACTGAATCCATTCAGCAACTCCTTGACTACAACTATACCCAAGTAGATAGAAATACAACAAAACACATCAATTCTACAAAGGTTTTAGTGAGGATGGGCCCAGACGGCCTCTCCATTTTGGAGAGGTCACCTTTCCACACTAGATGTCTCATTGTCCAGAGAAGGAAACCTTATTTGAGTTAAATTGGGGTGCATCTTCTCCGATGTGTGGTAAGGGTTAGGGTAGGAGAGGCTTCCCCTCAGGAGTCTGTGTAGTAATAGGTGGAAGCTCAGCAGGTAGTGGTCTTGGAGGCAGCAGAACCTTGTGAGGAAGCAGGCTGAGAGTCTTGGAAAGCACACTATCATCTTTCATCACCCAGAGAAGGGAACACTATGTGTGCTAAGAGTCTGTGCCTTAGGAAGCGTACACTCAGCAGGCAGAGGGCTGAGAGGCAGTGGAACCACACTAGGAGCTTCATCGTCCAGAGAGGGAAACCCAATATTTGCCAGATTTGGGTACTTTTTTTCTGGTGTCTGTCCCATAGAAGGTGAAACATAACAATCTACCAAACAAAATCAGACATCATACACAAATGTAAGTTGACATTTATTTACACTTTTCAGATTAACAATCATTTCAGAATCCACTGTTTCTGAAACATTTTCCAAGATGTTCATAATCATTTTACCAACAGCAATAAAGAAAGATGAAGTCATTTTGCGATACAACAAGATTCTCAGCTCATCATACAAAGGACTTCTAAGTAACTGCCTTATATGGGCCAATAAGCTCCAAAAGTTTTAAACATTACACCATTGCTGTAGGGCCACCGTCTGGAATATTTGCTCCATACTTTAGTCAGTAAAGCCAAACGACACTCACTGTTTGGCATGGGACTGGAGCTATGTGCCATGTTTTGTGCATTTTCATGCATGGGAAGGCAGTTTTATTAAGAAAGAAAGAAAGAAAGAAAGAAAGAAAGAAAGAAAGAAAGAAAGAAAGAAAGAAAGAAAGTATGATACATACAAAAACTCTTCAAATCTTAATCTTAATCATAGAAATATCTGCTTGGACTATCAATTCAGAAGTATGAGGAGGACTCGTCATTTTACTGAGGAGCTTGTGTTTTCTCTATGACCCTGAGAGCGATGGTCTTGACAGCAATGAGAGCTTCATTGCAGGCCGTGGCAATGTGAGATGGTGGCAGCAGGAAGCCATAACGCCCGCGGTCCTGCAGCTCAAAAGTGAAGGAGTACTTGATACCGAGGTTGTAGGCCCAGTCATCAGAACCACCAGGAGCCAGGTCTGGAGGATAGAAGAGAGTAGAGTAGAAAAGCTCAGATAAAACTAACAGCTATGTGGCTAGTGCAAACCTTGAAATCAACTGAATCAATCAAGGTAAGCTTAGCTTAGAGGATGAGGCCTACTTACATATCGTCTTCGCTCCAGCACCGTATTTGTAGGTGTTCCTATAATGTCTTCTGATTTTCTGGGCAGCTTCTTGGACCATCGCAAGCTTTAAAAAACGGCACATGGCATCTTATTTCACAGTGCAGTTCAACAAACAATTACAATTAAGAATTAAATTAAGTTGTGTGTGAAATGCGTTACTTATGAAATTACCAGACCACCATGTAAAGTTTCCAATAACACTACAACTTATGACTTCAGTAGGAGTACAATTGCTTAAAATACCTCTGAATTTCAGGATTTGATATTTTTTTTCCTATGACTGGACTTCTGGTTGCAGTACACAGATACTCCTTTCAGATGAACTAGAAAATATGGAAACTGTGACAATAAGAGTTATCTGGTTCAGAAAGATTAGTACTATACTACAAAATAAAACTCAAATGTGTCCACAAAGCATCTCTGGAGGTTAAACACTGATGACACCACAGACAAATTACAGTCTTCAGCTTCTGGGTGGACCCGCTCACCAGGTCGTTGTGGTTCTCTGCTTCCTCCAGGGTGCAGGAGTAGGGGAAGAGCAGCATCTGGGAGTAGGAGTGGATGGAGAGGTAGAGCTGGACGGAGTCCTTGTGGCTGCGCAGGAAGTTGGCCACAGCCTCGGACTCGGGCTCGGACTCGGGGAAGGCGCCACAGTAGATCTCGGAGCAGGGCTTGTCAGACGCACCCTCCGCTAGAAAGGACAGAAGACGATGGGCTGTGAACTGGCATGCTTCATACTTCAAACAAAACAATGGCCTGAGTTCAGTGCGTTCATCAAAAAAAGATGATGCAGATCATGGCAAATTTCCTTCAGTTTGTTTATCAGCACTGTGAGCAAGGCTGAATATTCATGTGAGATTGTAATAAGAGGAGTGAAACTGGAAGTCCCAGGCTTTCACACATGGACCAGAAAGCCAGGTGAATCTTGGGAATAAAGTTTGGGGAGAAAAATACAGGTGTGTCCAGCTATTTCTACATACAGTATCGTTGCAGTATCATTCCTGTAGAGTAGTGTGTAATCTTTTTAGTTTTTCATTTTTTCAATTGAAGTTTTGTTTGAAGAAAAATTGAATATCACCAAAATTGGATTCACAAGGTTTTTAACTTAATAAACCAGGGATACAGAAAACCAGGCAAACTTCTTGGAAAGTAAGACACTGGATACAGAATGAAATAAACATACCTGTGCCAATTATTAGAAATATACCTGAAAGATGTGATTTTTAGACTTTTCCTGGGAAAAGGTAAGTGAATGTTGGTCACTATGGGTCTGTAGAGTGGCCAGTATTAGTGGTTGATATTAGTATTAGTGTTAGTATTTGTATTAGTATTAGTGACAGTATTTATGGCATTAATAAATGAAAATATTCAAAGTCACATATTGCTTTAACTGCAAAACATGGATTTTGCTCTCAGAGGATCAATACAAAGATGATACTTTTGAATAAGTCTGCCTTACAAGAAGTAGAGGCTTTCAAGGAATGTCTGCTTTTTTGTCTGCTGCTATATGAGAGGAAGACTTACTGCACCAGTTGGCATCAAAGTTTCTGTTGAGGTCGACCCCGACACAGAAGCTGTCCTTGCTGTAGGAGCGATTCTTCCTCCACATCCGGTTCTGAGCGAGAAATCAAATCCAGGAACAGGTACAAATTTGCATGAGACTGAAACTGTATATACCAATTACCAATATACCAACAGACTGTGTGTCAGGTGTGCTTACTGTTGTCCATGTGTACTTGTATCCATCAGGGTTCATAACAGGGAGAACATACACATCCATATTGTCCAGTATGTTAGTGATGTCTTGGTTTTGCTTGTAATGTGACAAGGACTGTGGGGAAAAAAGTTTAGTAACACTGATTTTGCTTTGAAGCCCACTGTGAAATTTATCCGATTGATTTACCAGACATTTACTACAATGTATTAAAAATGGGTTTAGATAAAATGTACTTACATATTGCACAAACCACAGGCAGAAAGCAGGGGAGACCCACTCTCTGGCGTGGATCCCACAGTCGATCCATATTGCTTTCTTATTCGGTCTCTCTTCTACAGAGAGCTGAGACAGAGAGATCCAGTTTTAAACTATCAGACACATGACAGCACAGCAAAATCACCAACTGTATGCCAGTGTTTCTATAAATCCACACCCATTAGAGTTAATTTAACACTTGTAGATAGTTTTGAACAGCCGCTCCAGAGCCATATCAGCTCTGTGAGAGGACAAACAACTCTCCAATCAACACTTCTCTGAATAAGTGTCACTGGAAAATCAACACGTATGAACACTGGGAAAATTTGACTGCACCTTCAGAGCGTAGAGCGGTCGCTTCTCATATGAGGAGCCGATGAGAACGACTTTGACCATGTCAGAGTGGTCCTGCGAGGTCCTGTTGATCCAGTAATAGATCTACAGCGGAGACAGCATGTTCAGGCTTTAAATAGTATTAGATATCGATAGGCAGCACATACTGAGGATAAATCACTTCAAGCCAGTGAATCACCCTCAATCAGCCTTCCTACTTGGAGAAGATTGATAAACTCACTGAGTGTGATGAAAGCTACGCTTAGAAGCCATGTATGCATTTCTTTCCCCCACATTTGCGTGGATTGATTCTTTGAATTTTGCATATAAAAGTTTTAAATCACAAGTCTCTTTAGTTCAAGTTCTAGTTGCAGTCTTGATTCATGAATTTTACATGATGTTTCGAAGTCTTGTTCTAAGATAAGGAGCCTTTATCAAACATTCATAACATTTCCCAAAGATATTTGTGCTTTCAACAAAGTCCAAGCCAATGCTGTGCTTTAAAAAAAAAACTGTTTGCTGCCTGGGTTATGTTGATCCTCTCTGATAATCTGTGTTATATCAAAAGTTAAATGAAATTTCTATCATTATCTAAGGTAAGACTGCCACAGATCTAGCAACACAACTACTGGCAACCACTAGTGGTCATAGCAACCACTACTCCTACTAATACTTCAACTACTTCCACGACTAGTACTTCTACTAGTACTTCAAAAGGGCAAGACTACATTTGAACTACTTTATACTGCCTATGCAAGCACAAATTGTCTTCAGGAAAAAGTTGCTTTTCTTGTTCCAATACATTGTTCAGCATTATTCTTTGCAATGATCATATGATGGGATCAGTAAATCATAAAGTCACAGAAACATTTCTATCAATAAAGGCCCCTAACTTTCACAGTAGCCAAAACAAAATGGAAACAGACCCTGTATCCTCCTTGTGGCCTTCTTTCCCCACATTTACACACACACACACACATACACACACACACACACACACACACACACACACACACACACACACACACACACACACACACACACACACACACGTCTGTCCTTAGGTGTTGATAGGTAAAGAAGAGAAACCTACATCCTCCAGACTGTGATATCTCTCATAGTAAGACGAGCTGCTTCTCGGGTCTGTGGAGTCGTTCCTCGTCTGCATTTCCACCAGCTCATTGGTGTTGGCCAGTAACACTCTAAAACAATCAAATACATTAAAAAACAAAACCTTGAAGCAATCACATGACTGGCATGATTCTTGGGTTTTCAGTCAACCGACGTACTCGTGTGTCATGCTGTGTTTCTGTAGCAAATCCTTGATGGCCTCTGAGCTGTTTACAGGGACAAACAGGTGGACTGGATCCTGTTCTTTAATGTACTGGGGTGACACAGGCTGCCATAACACTGTCTGGGAGACAGAATAGTGAAAGTTGAAAATATGTTTAGCGTCTAAATAGAGTGAAACATTCAGAGGCTGCATATCATTGCCGAATATATAGGAAAATATTAGATTTCTACCTCATATTGGGTGGACACATTCCTCAAGAGCTCAGCTTGTTCCTGTGTTTGCGGTGTGATTGATAGAACTTGGTCACTGAATAAAAAGAAAACAAAGCAATAACAGCAATCAATAACAAATAAGTCACTTTGTTTTGACCTGTCACTTTGAAAATGCCAGAATGGTGAGATGCATCTTTTCCCCAAGTTACATTAAAACCTGATCAGTGGTGTCTGGGATATTGGGGACAACAAATTATATAGACCTAGGGATTGTGTGTGTGTGTGTGTGTGTGTGTGTGTGTGTGTGTGTTATTCAGATGCCACAACATACATTATATAGTAATTGTGTGTGTTTGTGTGTGTAGCCTAACCGATTTTCTCCATTCCAACAATAACCCCCCGGATAATTTAAAATAACTGCTGCCACCCTGACCCTCCTTTACAAGTCAACTTACTGTGTTTGTGTGCAGTCTCCCGTCTTGAGCAGCTCGTCCAAATTAATCAAAACAGCCAAAATCAAAAGAGCCTTCATGGTGACGGGATCAGAAACTGTTAGTGCTACAAGTTTTGGTCAAACCATGGTGGGAGGGAGGCAGTATTGATTAAAGTTGTGTTTGTTTAGAAGTTAAACTTTACTTTTTTGAAGGAGCTAGGGCATAGATCAGCCAACAACACCGGGGGGAAGTAGGTTAGGATATTGCTTATACATTTTCAGCAACTTCAGTGTAACTACATAATTTAAAAATATCTAAACTGTTTTAAGCTCTACAACCTCAATTTCACTAGACAAAAGCTGTAAAAAAAATCAGAGAGTGATACCTCCACACCAGCAGGTGGCGCCAAAGATAAATAAATCATTGCCGGGAAACCACCGGGGAGGAAAAAGTTCAAAGGTCATGTTGTGTTGTTAATTCTCTGTTGGCAAGATGTCCGGCCACGACCAACTGGTCCTCTGCTTGTGTGAATTGACTCGGTAAGATAAACACTAACATGTTTTCACAGTTTTAATAGTTAATAATTTCTATATGGTTTGAATGGATAAACTGTTATGTGTCGGGTTTGAAAGTGTGCATTTGGTGTACTGCTTTGGCAGCTGGATTGTTTCTGATATACAGTACCTACCAATAAAGTCAGTGACTATATTTCAGGTTTATATAACTAATTCGTGGTTTAGTGGTTAACAGACTGGTGGTCGCTAAATAGCCTATAATGTGTTGTTACTGTTTATTCTGATAACGGTACTATGAAGACCAGGCTCTCTACTTTCACCAACTGAGACTTAAATCCCAGCATCATTATATGTATCCACCCTAGCAAACAAATCACTATAATGTTCCTGTAACATATGTAACAATATATTATACCCCCATAGGGACTTGAGGTGTCTTTGGTACATAGTAGTGAGTTTATCATGAGTTTATTCTACTATATAGCATTTTATCTCCTATGCAGTCACCAAAGCAGACACTTCACTAATAGTTTTACTGTGATATTTGTATAGTATACTATATAAAAAGGTGACTATACTATTTGTAAGGACATTTCCAGGCCTCAATAAACTGACAATTTATCTAATTCTATATATTCTATATTCTATATCTCTAATTTGCTCTCAGCTGTGTTGAAGTGAAGTCTTATTTCTCTGAGTGTTTCAGGTTGCTGTGGAAGTTGCTCCTGCCCCTGGTGTTTCTGTGTGTGCTGCTGATCGCGGTCCTGGTCCTGCTGGTGCTGGGCGTTCGCCTCTGGCTGCAGACCAACAGGAACGCACGCCGGGCCAGAGACGGCCGTCCCACGGTGGCCTTCTTCCACCCCTACTGCAACGCTGGCGGCGGGGGAGAGAGGGTGCTGTGGTGTGCCATCAGGGCGCTACAGAACAGGTAACGTTAAACTCTGGCATTTTAGTTATTAGACTGCAGGCTCAAAGGAATAATCCACCCTCAGATACTGTTACACTGTTATAGCATCAATCTGTGATGTTCAGTGCATTCCAGGAGTTGTTTTCTGTTGTAATTTTCTTTTTCGGCGTACCCGCTTTCACTCAACCTGCCTCGGCTACTTCTACTTCTACTTCAGTTAGGCTAGTTAATAAAAAAAAATACACCTCCAAACAACAAAATAGGCCCAGAAATGCAAGATACATCACCAATAGCTGTTTTTTAAATAATCTTAAAGTGTTTTAGGGTGGATTTTTCCTTTAAATTCCTAGATCACCAAAATTATATGCAACCAAAAATAAGGAGTGGAAAGTTTCGAGCTTTGGAAGTGCCAGGAAAAGAAATCACTCCTGTTAAATCTTGGTTTGACTCAACACCCAGCCTCATCCACACCTGCACAGGTACGCTGACATCAACTTTGTGGTGTACACGGGGGACCAGGGTGTGACGGGCCAGCAGATCCTGGACGGGGCGCGGCGCCGCTTCAACATTGTGCTCCCCCGCCCGGTTCAGTTCGTGTTCCTGAGGCACCGGTTGCTGGTGGAGCCCGGCCTGTTCCCCCACTTCACCCTGCTGGGCCAGAGCGTCGGCTCCATCTTCCTGGGATGGGAGGCGCTGACGGAGTTCGTCCCGGACCTCTACATCGACTCCATGGGCTACGCCTTCACTCTGCCGCTGTTCCGCTACCTGGGCGGCTGCAGCGTGGGCAGTTACGTCCACTACCCCACCATCAGCACTGACATGCTGTCTGTAGTGAGGGAGAGGAACCCCAGGTAACACCAAAAAGTGTCTGTGTTAAAGCTAATTGTGGCTGTGTTTGAATACAGAATGAGGGTTTGTTTATCGCATTGCTATTGCTTCTTTTTTAAAGGGGCATTAAGTAATCTATGACCTTTTATTCATCACTATCAGTAGAACTTCTCACTATCAGTAGAATGTATCTCCTCCTACGTCCTCCTAGTCTCTGTACTGGTTTGTCATCATCTGGTTTAAAACCAAAGTGTCTCCAAAAGAAAGACTTTTAGGAACTACAACATGATTTTCCTGTTCAGACTTGGTAGAGGGATTTTTCTCTCTAACGTGAGCCGATTCTTTCTTTTCCGCTTTGCTTGTCGCTGAGTTTTTCCAAAGATGCTCCATGTAAGGTTTCTCTCTTTATTTCCCACCGAAGCTGCCTTCTTCTCCATCTTAACTTTAGTTTTGGTCACATGCATGCACATTGTGCATTCAAAGGTTGTGATTGTTTATGCATGATGGAAGCGCTTGATATACTATACTGGAAGTTTGAGGGGAACTGAAAATATAACACTTACAATCCTGTCAAATTACTGGATTATTAATTGCCCTAATTCATTGGTATTGGTCAACAACCCTATCAACAGATAGGCTATATTTTAATTTTGTCCTAAGAGGGACTTATTGACCTTTTTAAATCTTATACATGGATAGAAGTTTTACAAGCACACTTGCCTGTTGCTGGTATTTTCAGCCCAAGCTTGTGCAAAAATGTCCAGAAGAAAATATCAGAATTTGGTGGCTTTTGCTCTCATTTCAGACAATTTATGGGTTCATCACCATCAGCATTAGGCTTTCACTCCAAGTTGCTGCTTACTAACCGCCACTCCTGCCGTTGTCTTAGGTTCAACAACGCAGACTACATCTCCAACAACCTGTTCTTGAGTGCTTTCAAGGTGGTCTACTACTGCCTGTTCGCCCTGCTGTATGGCATGGCCGGTTCCTGCAGCGACCTTGTCATGGTCAACTCCTCCTGGACCCTCGACCACATCCTGTCGCTGTGGCGCGCGCCCAACCGCACCAGCGTGGTCTACCCGCCCTGCGACGTCAGCGCCTTCCTGGACATCCCGCTGGAGGAGGACGGAGACAGGAAGCGAAGCTCCATCGTGTCTATCGGGCAGTTCAGGCCCGAGAAGGACCACCGCCTGCAGATCAGGGCGTTCAAGAAGTTGATAGACAAGAGAGGGGAGGGGCCGGGGGGCAGGGAGGCGCTCAGGCTGGTTCTGATCGGCGGATGCAGGAACCAGGAGGACGAGGATAGGGTGCTGATGTTGCGGGGCCTGTGCCAGGAGCTGGGCGTGGCGGACCGGGTGGAGTTTAAACTGAACGTCCCCTTTGAGGAGCTGAAGAGAGAGCTGGGGGAAGCCACCATCGGCCTGCACACCATGTGGAACGAACACTTTGGGATAGGTAATGTATTGCACGGCGGTTAGAATTATTGTTTAGACTATGTTATTGGTCCCCATTGATCGGATTTTCACGAACGTTAACGGGATGATGCATCATTGCTTCATTCTGGCATTTTTAAAATTGCACTGATTGGCCCAACGGGGGCGCTACAACGTTTGTTTACTTGTTTGTCCATGTGTCGCACAATATCTCAGACACTGCTGGTCAGATTTTCACAAAACTCGGGGGTATGATGCATCTCACCACTGTGTTTCAGCATTTTCAAACACTAAATGATCCAAGGGTGGTGCTGCTATTACAGGGAAAAACAAGGAGACATGGTGACTCCTGATTGGCCCAGACAGACACTGCATCAATTGTGGGGGGATGACATGTTTACTGTTGCCTTGTTCAAATTTTGTTATTTTAAATTATATCACAAGA
Source organism: Centroberyx affinis (assembly GCF_046629955.1). Lineage (NCBI taxonomy): Eukaryota > Metazoa > Chordata > Actinopteri > Beryciformes > Berycidae > Centroberyx > Centroberyx affinis. The sequence continues at coordinate 150,658 of NW_027279723.1, forward strand.
GGTTATACCCATTGCAGCTCACCTAGAAGCACCCTTAAAGATAATAAACCTCACTGATAATATATAATAGCTGATAATCCAACCAAGCCTCTGTTGTCCAAGAGCAGACGTTTTCAATTAACATTTTCACATTAATAGACGCTCCTCTCTCTGCTCTCCCCTGCAGGTGTGGTGGAGGTTATGGCCGCAGGGAAAGTCATTCTGGCCCACAAGTCCGGCGGGCCCAAGCTGGACATCGTGGTGCCCTTTGAGGGAGGCCAGACGGGCTTCCTGGCCGACGACGAGGACGGTTACGCGGAGGCCATGGACAGGATCTTGGCTCTGCCGTCTGCCACCAGGCTGCAGATCCGACGCAACGCCCGCCAGTCCGTGGCTCGCTTCTCAGACCAGGAGTTCGAAGCCTGCTTCCTGGCCGCCATGGAGCCACTAATGGGGACACTTGAACGATGAGAGGAGAGGACTTTGTGTGTGTGTGTGTGTGTGTATGTGTGTGTGTTTGTGTATAGCTAACCTGATTGTGGCTATCTGGCACCTCGAGCACCCCTACACTATCAGACGCACTTAGACAGGCCATAGGCTGCATTCACATTGTAGGGCAATGACAAAGTCTGATATTCTATTCATATCCGATAGTTTGGCCAGGCTGTTCGCATGGCTGTGTGTATGTGGCACAGATCAGATGTGTCCAGACAGGCATGTTGACACGGCTAATACATGAATTGATTGTTAACTTTGTTGACGGCTCATTTATTAAAACATGGCCAACTTGGAATTCAATTATAAGGTGATTTTGAAAGGAGAAAGGAGGCAGTACATTTGATCTTAACTTAAGTTCAGCCCTTGTTTCCCTTGTAAAGATCCCTGAAAAATCTGATTTGACACTTTAGACACAAATCACATGGCCCAGTTTAATAATGTTTTTTTTTTTAAAGATTAATATAAATCTGATACTGCTAACATTTAATTCTATCTGTATAGGCAGCAATGGAAATATCAGATCTTTGCCACATTTGGTCAGAAACTTTTTTTTTTGTATGTAAATCCAGCTATATCCTGTAGACATACTGTAGTTCTGTTAGTAAATAAGAGTTTGTCCTATGAAATGACAATTCAATCTCAATCTCCAGTGATACATGTATTTGTCTATTATACTGCTGTATCCCCTTATTTTTACAGGGCACATTCCATCTTCCTTTGTCAGTCGTCCCAGTTTTGTTAAAAAAATAGAAAACCTTTCTATTCAGTATAGAGAAAAGGTTGATGAAGGGATTTGGGGGAACAAATGAAACTTCCTGGCTGAAAAATATGTTGTGATATTGTACATTGACATTGTTACTTCATTTATTGTTTACAAGAACCAAAATTGATGCTCTACATACCCAAAATGTGAAGTATTTTTTATATGTATATGAATGTAATAAAGATATAATGGGAATGGGGAAAAATGGTTAATTACAGCATATTGATGATTGTTCAGAAAAGATGACCAGTCACTGTACTTGTAAATGAGATGTGATGCACTGTATTGAATATAAATTAGAAGAAAGGTCCTTCCAAGTGCAGTAAATTCCTATTCTACTCCATTTGATTCTCATAGTTGCCGTTCTCTTCACAGTAAAATCCTGTTCTATGCTAGTCTGTTCTTATCAAATTGGCTCGCAGCACCAGATGATCAATATTGGCATGATGTTGAAATGAACGGACTGAGGTCAACGATCTGTCAAGTCAAGTTTGTTGGTGCAACCCTTAATGACTGTTACAGCCTCAAAGGGCCTCACAACGCCCACATTATAATAAATAAATTCTAACGTGGGCGTGAAAAATACAAATGACCTTAGGCCCTGAGCTGAGGACGAGGAAAAACTCCCACTGTCCAGAGGAAGGAGAGCAAAGAGAGAGGAGCAGGGTTGACAGAGACAAAAATGAGTTCATGGAAAATGATTGACTTTATTCTCTGCTTCAGGTTGTTTTGTGTGTGTGTCTGTGTGGCTCCATTTCTTAAACTACACATCCTCTTCTTTCATGTCCAACTAGCTGGACTTCGAGTTATAACTAACTAAATCTAAAGCAGGGTAACTTACAGATGTGATACTCATGGGAGACATAAGCATAGGCGACACTGAGGTTGGAATTGTCTTATCTGATATTGACCTTTAACCTGTCTGCAGAGCTCAGTACAATTAACATATGCAAAGTCTACTTTCACAATTAATACTCCAGCCCTTTTACACATCAGTTCAAGTTTTTGAATTCATTTCATTCAAGCCTATGGGCTGTCGGGTTTTGTTTTCTCTATGACCCTGAGAGCGATGGTCTGGACAGCAATCAGAGCTTCACTGCAGGCCTGGAGAATGTGAGATGGTGGCAGCAGGAAGCCATAATTCCCGGTGTCCTGCAGCTCAAAAGTGAAGGCGTACTTGATGCCGAGGTCATAGGCCCAATCATCAGAACCACCAGGAGCCAGGTCTGGAGGATAGAAGAGAATAGAAAGGCATGAAAATATGACTCTTTACACACATCATAAAACTCCAGATGTTATCGTTTACCCCCTATGAATATCAACCAGCAAGATGGTGGGAATTAATTCTCTTTTTCCCTAAAGAGTGGTCCACTGTGATTAGTATTAGGAATTAGTAGAAAGTAGAAAGATGAGTAGGACAGAAAGGAGGGGAGATTCAATCCTAGTCCAGCAGGCATACATGTGGTTGCAGAAGAGAGGATGGGGAGGGTGGGGCACTTTATAATGCCAGCGTAGCTTGCAGTCAGAAATCACTTACAAATCGTTTCTGACCCAGGTCCATATTTGTACGTATTCCCGGTCGATGCATTGATCTTCTCAGCTACTTCTTTAACCAGCCCCAACTGTTGAAATCAGAGAAACAGCTCGCTTATTTCAAAATCGAACAAAACAACATAACAAAATGATGGCTTCGACCAGTCAGAACCCACACAGCGCTCCAGTCGAATCCCTTCTTGAGGTGTAATAGTTACCAGTTCGTCGTGATTAGGTGCTTTGTCCCGAGTGTAGGAGAAAGGGAAGAGCAGCATCTGGGAGTAAGAGTGGATGGTGTAATATATCTGCACAGAGTCACTGTGGTTGCGCAGGAATTCGGCCAGAGCCTGGGTCTCTGGTTCAGAGTGAGCAGCTGGGCCACAGTAGGTGTCAAAGCAGGTGTTGTTAGAGGCCCCCTCCGCTGCACAGACCAGAATACTGTGGTGAAATTTACACTCAAAGTACTTGATGATGGGTCAGACAAATCTCCACTCTTCACTTCCACAGAAAAGGATGATTCATTAATTCATATTTATCATCATATCTTTCATAAATGATGTGAAATAGTATTTAAAATGTTGTTCCCTCAGTTCTAATTGGACTGAACTGCAGGATGGAGGAAGGTGGAGAGCTGTAGTGTGAATACAGGACGTACAGCACCAGTTGGCATCAAAGTTCCTGTTGAGGTCGACTCCGGTGCAAAAGCTGCCCTTTCTGTGGGAGCGATTCTTCCTCCACATCCGGTTCCGGGAAGTGAGCTGAAAGGTGGAAATCACTGCTTTAGTTAAGTAAGAAAGAAATGTAGTGCGCATTGTGTAACACACCAAAATCTGAGCAGAGGTCTTCTGCATGCCAGGCTAACATCCAGCACTCAGTCAACACTGTAGCTGCTACTAGGGTTAGACCGATATATTGTTGGCATTTAATTGTTCAGTTATGCTATTAAGAAGCTGCTAACCCACCTGCTAGAATTTATTTTTTATAGGTTTCAGTGGGGAGTTTTAGTGTCACGTGATGCTCTAAATGCTGTTTCAGAGGCTTTTGCACCGTGATAAGAAGAAAAAATATGGGGGAAAACACTGAATACTTGTCATTTTTGGCATGAAAATGGTCAAATTTAAAATTGGTACACAACATTGGCTATCAGTGACTTCAAAAGTCCTTATCTGTCTGACCCTAGTTGCTACTTTGATAAAATGACTGTACATGTCACTCCTTACCGTGTGGAGCCATGTGTACTTGTATCCATCAGGGTTCATAACAGGGAGAACATAGACATCCATGTTGTCCAGCAGGTGAGTAATGTTTTGGTCTTGCTTGTAATTCTTCAAATACTGCAAGGAGAACACAAAACCAGTCTGCTGAAACACTACTTTCCACCAGTGATCATAAATAATGTACTTTCTGATAAAGCATCATACTGGCTGCAGTTTCTACTCGTTAACACTGGATTTGATATCCACTGTACTGACATGTTGCACAAACCACAAGCAGAAAGCAGGGGAGATCCACTCTCTGGCGTGGATGCCACAGTCCATCCATATTGCTTTTTTATCAGCTTTCTTTTCTCCAGACAGCTGAAAAAAGAAATACACATTTTTGCTGTCAGTGTCACATATGATATGCAAGATGTTCTATTAGTTTTGAGTAATCACTGGTAATAACGGTACCTTCAGAACTTGAAGTGACCTGTTCTCAAAAGACGAGCCGATCGAGAAGGTTTCAACCATGTCAGGATAGGCCAGGGCGACCTCGTTTATCCACTCATAGATCTACATTGGAGACAGTATTAAGTTTCAAAACACTGGATTTACATAAGTGGTCAAAGGGATCTTCTCTAACGTGTGATTTTTGGATTGACACTGGGACGAAAATATAATTTGCTAAAAAAAATACATGTTGAGGTTTCTAGGTGTTTGGGTGGAAAAGCTGGAGTCTCCAATGGTAGAGGGGAATAAAACAGGATTTTTTTTTACCTCCTCTAGAGAGTGGTAACTCTCATAGAAGGATGAGCTGCTACGCGTGGCATTGGGAAGCTTTTTGGTCTGCAACTCCATCAGCTCCTTTGTGTTGTTCAGTAACACCCTGAAACAAGAGCATGAGTCTGGGTATGAACAGAGCTGTCAGTGGGGATTTCACAGTGCTAAAAGCATGCCACATTCAAAAAAGACTGGTAACAAACATACTGGTGACTTATGCTGTGTTTCTGCAGCAGATCCATGACTGCTTCAGATCTGCTTGCAGAGACAAACAGGTGGACATCAGCCTCCGCTTTAATGTGCCAGGGTGAAACAGGCTGCAGTAACACTGACTGGGAGAATATAGACACAAGGTTATGGAGGAGGACACAGTGAAAATGATTCAGCTTGGCAATTAATAATCCATCTTGCAACAGATGTTGAAATATCAGCAGGAAAAAGGGACTGAGGTGAAAATTATCTAATATCTATCTATCTGAAATCAATTTTTACCTCATATAGTTCTTCATGACGAGTTATGTTCTCCAATATGTCCACTTGCTCTTGTGTTGAGGCTCTGACTGAAAGAATCTGATCGCTGAGAGGGACAGAAGTGAAGCAAAGCATGAATCAAACTATCTTGATGTTGTTAGTCGATCACTCCAACTGTAAAACAGTTAAATGTCTCCATATAAACAAATCAAACTGTACGACATGCAGCGGTAGAACTTACTGTGTTGATGCACAGTCTCCTGTCTTGAAGAGACTGTATGAGTTTATCAGAAAAGCCCAAACCAGGAAGATCTTCATGGTTGCGGTGGAGGAGGGTTTGAGGTTGGGATGCAGGGAGACACTTATATTTGATTACTTGTGTTTGTTTAGCTAAAGTTAAAACTTTACTTTGTTGACACAGGCTCCAAAGTCGCATTTAAAAGCAGAATATCATTAAATCCAAGAATTTACATATGACAGTCCAATGGCCTAGGACAGTGCGGCCTGCATCTGCAGCTTCCTCCATAACTGTAAATCATAAATTAAAACCCAAGAGGACTTTGCGGCTGTATTTCTTCAGACTTTTACCGCCAAACCTCTTTTTTATAGCAGGTTGGAGTCAAAAGATGTCATTTTAACCCCAGAATCAAAATCAAATTCTAATAATCATGGTTTCCATCTTTGCCAAATTATTGCTGTCCATCAATGTGACATCACACATTTGGAAATAGGACACCCTTTTCTTGGAGTAGTCACTATTGTGATAGAAACTAATATGTCTCATGGCGTAGGAATAGTTCTGTGAAACACTTTCAATGTACATCATTAGTCGTTTTTAAAAAAAATGTCCAGGTCAAACGATGTACATATGAGAGTTTTAATACAACACAAGCAAGGTTCTAGTCAGGAGAGAACAACGAGAGTAAGTGCCATAAAGCTAAATTCTGGTCCAACAGGACATAGGTGCTACGAGGCAGTGCTACAAGGCAGTGCATAGAGGCAATGCATAGAGTGCATAGAGTGCATAGAGGCAGATAAAAAGTTGTTGTTTTTTTTTTGGTTACACAGTCCATTAGGTGAGAAGGTGTTCACTAAAGAGCTGGGTCTTTAGCCTTTACTATATTTTACCAGTAGTTTAGTGTGGGGAGACAATCGAGACCAGGTCTAGTTGTGATGTGTTGACTGGAATTAGCAACAACTTCTCAAACAAAATCAATCACATCTTCAATTATATATGTATTTAAATAGAAGATAATGTGAATTCCTATAATAGTGCTGCTTTAAACTGGCACAGCAGCCAAGGATCAATAGCGCTGGACAAAGGTGAAGAGCTACTGGCAGGAGGGAGCCAGGCAGAGAGCGGGGGTGTGTTGGGGGGTATGGAGGGTGGGCGGTGGTGGTGGTGGGGGGGTTGGACAAAGGTTGAACATATTTAGAGTGGAGGTGAATGAAGAGCTAAGGTTCAGTTTGGTGCTAGTCAAGATGAAGTCGAGTGTCCTTCTCTTGGCCTTGCTGCAGGCTCTGGGCTGCTCAGGTGAGTTTCTCTCAATCCATGGCCTCATGAGGAGGAAACGACCGCCGCTGACTGACATTATCCTGACCTTTGACCTTTGGCCCTCCTAGGCTTCCCGGTGTACAACTCGGAGCTGGCATCTCTGGCAGACAGGGGTCTGGGGGCGGCTTTGGCACAGGTCAACTCTATGTATGCTGTCGGCCATCTTTACCGGGTGACCCGAGGCTCCGTGACACGGGTGAGGCTGCACACAGGACACAGGATAGTCTGATGTTTAACTCCAATATACACTACCAGTCAAACGTTTGGACAAACCTGATTGAATGTACTATGTTTTTCATGATCTTAAAGCCATTTTGATCTAAAGGCTTATGCTTAAATGCTTGAAATGTGTTTCTTAGACAAATATAAACAGTGAAGTTGATGCCTATGTATGAATTTCTTTCCAAAGCCTTTGCCTTTCCATCAAGGCAAAGGGCGGCTACTTTAAAGAATCTAAAATATAAGATAGTTTTGATCTGACCGACTGACTATGTACAGTCACTTTTTTGGTCACTGCATAATCATTTCATAGTTTTGATGTCTTTACTATTATTCTAACATTCTATGTGGAAAATAGCAAAAATAAAGAAAATTGTGTGTCCAAACTTTTGACTGGTAGTGTTCATTCAGTTGTAGGTGTGTTATCTTAATGCAGAGTGTCAGTTCAAAGGACTGGGGTTGAACTCAACAAAGAAAATATATTGCAATATTCTATTTAGGATGGAAGTGGATCTTTTACCTTTTATCTTATGAAAACATTCTGTCCATCATCAGATTAAACTCACCTCTAATATAATGAAAAAATGATTAGCATCTTTCTTCTTTGGCCTGACTGAAAAAGAGCTAGGATGCTCTGGAAATCAGACCTTAAAGCATTTTGAGTTTTTGTTCCTTAAGTCAGTGAAATCAAGAGGATTTAAGTGACAAGATGTTTTTGGAAAATGTTTCTTCTGCAACTAAATTCAACTGAGTTCACAGAGTTTTATTATCAGGGTCAGCACAATACAGGTTCAGATCAGTTTATCTTGGCACCTTGATGTATTAGAATAGCTGTAATGTTTTTCCCATTACCGTCTGAGGTTTTTCATTCCATATTTTACAACTAGTAGTGGTAGTAGTGGATGTTTTTGTCTTACATTATCATCATTAGTAGTAGTAGCAGCAGTCGTGCCAGTTGTGCAAGTGTTAATTAATGTGATTATTATTACAAATATCCCTTGTGTCCCAGGTTATTCCCGTGGGTCTGAACACCTACGACCTGCTGATGACGTTCGGTATTAAAGAGACGGAGTGTGCGAAGGCTTCCAGAGAAGACCCACAGAGCTGCGCCTTCAGACCAGGCTTCTTTGTGGTGAGACACTCTCAGCCGTCAAATGTGAAACAGATAAAATACTTTTTTTATGGCTCATTTTAGCCTCTCTGGTGCCAGATGGGTGGCGTTTACCTCATTAGAGAACACAAGCAGCACCAGAAAGTTTAGAAAAACAACAAGTATTGAAAAGTCAGTTTAGTGTCGGGTTAAAATTAGGATGTTCTAAATATCACATATCAACTTAAAACGAGTTAATACACAAAATGATTAATAAATATGTATGTATCCACTGTTGAATGTCAAACCTACACATTTGTAACCAAAGCTGGCATGACATGACAGATGTTCATTATTTGTACAGTCACTACACACTGTAGGGTACTGATATCTTTATTCTGGTTAGGACAAATGTTGACAGACTGCCGCCCCCTGTGTACATTGGCATGGATACTGGATTTATTGGGACACAATGTGATGATCAAGTCAAGACTGATGCAATGGGATAATGACTCACAGGCAGACCATGTGGTCATTATACAACTACCACAGCACCGGATCACTTTACTGAGATATTTGGTGGCACTTTTTTGCATCCATAGAGTATTATAAGGTATTTATTATAAGATATTCATCAGGAATCGTAATGAATTATATGTGGTTTTTAAGGCAGGTAAGCCTGGAGGTTAGAAAATATGAAAATCTGAGGCTGACCTCTGACCTCCCTATGAGAGCAGGGTTCCCTATGGAGATCAATAGTGTATCACAATATGATAATGTCCTGTATGAAAAAACAGACTAAATCACACCAATGCTGGGGGTTTTTATGATATGCTTCAGGAAAAGATTTGTTGTAAGCTTAGTATAGTATACGATTCTAACCAACGCAGCACAAACCATTAAGTAAAGTGTTTTTTTCTTTAATCTGCTTTTTGTTGTCTTCTTTTGTTCTTCTGTCCCTTCCTCCAACCCTCCTATCTTTCCTCCTGTCCTCTCCTCCTTCCGTTCCCTCATCTCCTGTGACACCCTTCCTCCCCGTTCTGCTCCTCTCCTCCTGTCCTCCTCTCTCCTCCATCCCCTCCCACCTTCCTTTCCCACTGCCCCCTCCAACTCCTCTCTTACCCCCCCCCCCCCCCCCCCCCTCCCCCCCCCCCTCTCCCTTTGTTCTTCACTCCAGCCATCCACCTCCTGCTCCAGTCGCGTTCGAGTGTCCGCTGACTCCAGCCAGGTATTTTCTCTCCGATGCGGCCATGACAGCAGCTCCAGCTCAGAGTCCAGCGAGGAGGTGAGGAGGCAGACGGAGGGAGGGAGGGGAGAGAGAGAGAGATGAGGAGGAGGAGGAACAGTAGGAGAGAACAGAGAAGGAGGAGAAAGGGGGCAACTAAGGTTAAAACAAGAGTGTGTTATTGAATTACCAACCTAGGCCGTATGGCAAAACACAAACGGGAGTAGTTACAGGACACTCCTTAGTGGAGAGCAGATTACCCAGAGGTCCTTGCTACCATGAATGACATGTGATACCAACACTGAAAGCTTAATATATTTTATATACTGTATCTGCTTCTGAATCTTTTCATGTAGGCCAGTTATATGCTTCCATTAAAATGTATTAATTGAAACATATATTACTGCTAATATTCTGCCTGGTTTCTGCCTGCAGAGCACAAATTATTCTCTTGGTTGGCATTTCAGTCGTTTCTGGTATTTTCTGCTGTGTTTATGTGTAATACATTTCTAACCCCGTGGTTTGCAGTAGCTGGTTTCTTCTGATGGAAGGTGTTTCCAACTTGTCCATAATGATAAGAGAAATCACATACAGTGCTGTGTGTGTTCGTGATATTTTCTTCCCATTGGCACTGTATCACCTTATCTCTGTGACACATGTAGTTTCACATCATGCAGAAATTGTACAGTATGCTATGTACAGTATGATATATCTATTCATAGTTTACAAGCAGGAAGCATTTATTAAGCTTTGGTATTAGTAAGCAGCATGGTAACAAGGTGGAGCTGTGTGGTTCAGTTTTTAGTCAGTCAGTTATAATGACTATTAAAGATTTGCTAAAGAAGAAAAAATAATACTAGAGGTATGGGATAGACTGAAAAACATCTGAATGGACCCATTTGAACCAATGACTTAATGTGGCTTAAGTGTATCTTGAATTAACTTCATTGTCTTAAAATCTATGCAAAGTGAATAATGTCTAAACTTTGATTCTCCACACTAACAGATATTCTCTAGAAGGAGGCAACAGTTGAATATCCCAACGTTTGAGAACAGAGGTAAGACACTCCAGTCAAAACGTTCCTTTTTCCTAGACTGAGCTATAGCTTGGAATGAAATTCTTGTTTAATATGTATAATTAACCAGAGACCCAATACATTTCGACAGCCCCGGCCCCCTTTGCAACCCCTCCCCCCGTCCCGCCCGGTCGCTCCACCCACAGCCAGATGGTGGAGGTCCGGCCCAGAGGAGACACTTTCAACAACTATTTGGAGTGAAGCTTCTGGGTGACCTCCCAGGAGAAACCGAGGCCTTTAGGTGCTAATCAGAGGAAACACTTGAATAAAAAAAATAGCCTTTGCAAGTAAAACGACTTTTGTCTTTTATTCCCTCAAAACTAAATACCTGGATGTTTTTTATAAATCATTTCTCAGATATCAGGTCCCTACATAGTCTTTTGATAGTTTATTGGTTGACAATATAAAAGGTGACCACTGCAAGGAAATACATTATACACACTGAGTGACGACTGGTTTGAGGTTCAGGGCTTCATAAATGAGAAATTGATATTACTATTTGTGGCAAGTGAGGCTACAAAATGGGGTAATTATAATACTAATTAAGACAAAGTTTCCTTTTCAATCACTTAATAGAATTTGGGGACGTCTTTCTTGGTGCAGGGCCATGTGAAACCACAAGAGGGAGACTGAGGTCCATTGGCCAAATGCTGTTCCCACTTAAATCATTACACTTGTGATGTCCATGGTGCTCAAATGCATTACATTAGTCGACAATAAGTGAATTAAATGTTCTCAGCCTATGTGGCTCTTTCCAGCTACTCGCTGTAAAAAATCAACTGAAACAAAAGAGGACTCGGAGACATGTTGAGGTCTGGTTTGAACATTTATATTGTGATTTTCCGTTTATATGCAAGAGGACACATTAACTCTGTATCTCCACACGTTTTTCTTCATTTCATTTTGGCCCCCCATATGTTCAGAATCAGCACATCAAATAACTTACATACTGTACTGTAGCAAACATCCCGTAAAGGACAATGATATTCAGTTATATGAAAAGGTACACTGCCTTCAAGTGGCAAACAAAGCACTGTGGGTAAGTAGGATAAGAGGATAGCATGTTAAACAGGCCTTGTACAGAACCGCCCATTACAACTGAGGTGTTTTCATGATAAGATCACTCAACCTGTTGATATAACGGTCTCTTCTGAACTCTATCATGTAAACCACTTCCAAAGCGTGCGCCGACACTGGCAGCGGGACTTGAACTTTTTGCCCTGAAGCTACCATTGCTGCACTACAGCCACTTTGAGACCAGTTGGAACGGTCAGCAATAATAAATGATATGTCATCCTGACACATGAGGCCATGGTGAGAATGAGATAGATCACAGTTCTTCGAAGGACAGCACTAGCACCCTAAAAATGAGGCATTGCTGCAAGAAACATAAAAAAAAAACCCATCCATGATCCACTCTGTAGGTGCAAAATCAAGACTTGACCTTAGTCCCTCTGCGCTATGGGCTGAAGCACTGAAGCAGTAATGGCACCATGAAGAAACGAGATACGATAGACACACATAGTTGAAAGCAACATTCAGTCTAATGCCAGTCAGACGATTGGGGCTTTTCGCTAGTTAACTCCGGCCTTTTCTGTTCTCAACTACATCATTTAATGCTCTGTACATTAACCGGACAAACGTGTCTTTTTTTCCAAACGGGATCACCTCGCGGGGACAGGATGGGCACATTGCACATGGGCGTATCCGATCTGTACATTCTACTTCCTGGATTGTGACACCATGTGACATCAGAAGGCGGCGGGGACCGACAAGGAGGGAGCAGCAGCTGGAACTGTACAGATACAAACTAAAAAGGTCAGGTCCAAAGATCAAGCCAACACACGAGGAACACACACGCCACCAACTCACACGGCCCACTAAGACACACCACCACAGGCCTCCCCACCATCTCTAGAAGTCCATTATAGGCCACATTTATTTTCTTTGCATTAAATAAAAAAAACCCCTCAAAGTCTAGTTTTTTGTTTTTTTCCAGTTGCACAGTCCGGACTCTGTTGAGCCTTTGGAAGAATCTCCTTTCTGCTTTGACGTCTGTGCAAGTCTTTGTGAATAAGGCTTCCTTTCCGATTTGCATTTGCCATGTAACCAAGTGGGGAGACAGTCTGGGAATGCTTGAGAAGAAAACAGATTTAAAAGTTTGAACAGATTTGTTTAGCTTTTTTTTTTAGTTGCTGAATCATTTCCTACACGTGCGTTAATTCAAAATGTTTTCAAACTCTTTTTTCCCCAGTACATTCCACTGTGCCCAAATGTTTTGATCCTCTCTATCCTTTGTTGACCAGCTATTAAAAGACAGAATTATAAAAAAGAAAATCCTTTCATTTATCGATCATTAAATAATTTCATATAAAAGCAAAACTAACAATCCCTGTTCAACGAAGGCCTTCCTAAACATTTACTACTTCACGCCTAATAATCATACATACATGCACACACACACACTGTGTGTATGCATACTCACTCTGTCTCTCTCTCTCTCTCTCACGCACACAACAGAAGAGCTTCATGTTTTACAGCTTGTTTTTACAGGAGGTCCATGCAGTACCAAAGCAGAAAGATCCTGATGAGTTCATTTGTTTTTTGTTTTTTTTTTGTCTCCAATACGTGGCACAAACTTATGGCAAAGAAGCGGATACGTGGTTTGGCTCAGATCCGGATCCAGTAATATTTGCACAATTTTTACTAGGGCTGGTTTTAATCTGCTTGAAGTACCAGATGGGTGGGGTTTACCACACAGGGCCATACAATGAGTGCCAGAAAGTAAAGACAATGACAGGAAAGTATTTTAAAGTCAATTCTGGATACTTTTCTGTGACCTCGAAATTACCTGCTGCAGTCTTAATTGTCCTAATGCTGTAAACCCCACTGATCCACCACTCCAAATAGGTTAAAACAAATGCAATAATTATTTGCAAACACTATGTGACCCCGGTCTGATTTGGCTTTCAGTATATACACAGTCATTTATTTATCATTATTGTGATCCCAGGAGGATAGAAGGAATTCAGCTTCTCTCCCGTCTCTCTAATGGATGTTCACTTCAGTATCCATCCATTCAATATCTATCCGTTCACCTTCTCTGTCCTGGTCTCTCCTGATCTCAACACTCTCCGGTAAGTTTGGTGGTGTCCCCACGTTTGGGTGGCGCGGGCGGGGGTCCTCGCCGTAGCGTTGCATAGCCTGAGATGTTCCCGGACATGTAGCCCCCGTTTCCCCCGTTGCCCTGCTTTCCCTGGTCCAGGAGCAGTTCGGGGGGCGGCGGAGGCAGCGCCATGTCGTCCATGGTGCCCACCGGGTCCAGCTTGCCCGACAGGCGAGAGGAGTTGAGCGAACCCTGGCGGCCCACCGACTTGCGCTTCAGAGTCCGGTTGAGGTCCTCCAGGAAGTTGGGCTGGCCTGAGCTGCCCTTTGGGGAGGTGGGCGGAGGGAGCTGGGGTGGCGGCGAGAGCGGAGGGGGCTCCGGGGTGGTGTTGTTACGCCGGAGGAGCGTGGGGGGAGCTGTCTTCTTCAGCGAGCTCTTTCCCCAGGAGGGGTTGTTGACCAGGGAGGCGGGGGGAGGAGGGGGGGGAGCCTGGGGCTGGGGATTGACCACAGCCACCTTGGGCGCCCCGCTGTGGGCGTCGCCGCTGGGAGGTGGGGGAGGGGGGAAGAGCTCGGAGGCCGGGGGAGGAGGGGGGAAGTAGGAGCACTCAGGTGGCGGGGAAGGGAAGTCGCCACTGGACTGCTTCACCTGGCCTACTTTCGCCTGGAGAGCCAAGGGCAGGTTGGCCAGGTTGAGCTTGCCTGGTTTGGGCGGGGCAGGGGGTCCAGCTGGGGGGTCCTTGGAGGGGGATCCAGTGGAGGAGGAGGCAGGACAGGAGGAGGAAGGAGGCGTGTTGGTCTGGGGAGCAAACTTGCTGAGCAGGTTCCTCCTGGACTCCTGGTAGGAGGCTGAGGAGTCGGCCTTGATGCTGGAGTTCCTCTGGGGGGTGGGAGGAGGTTTCTTACCTCCCAGACCGGAGGAGGAGGAGCCAGAGGGCGACCTCCTCAAGGGGGAGCCCAGGTTCCCGGGGGGGAGAGGGGGAGGAGGTGGAGTGGGGCCAGTGACGGGGGCGGGAGGAGGTGGGGGAGGTGGAGGAGGGGCAGGGAAGCCTGCGTTGCTCTCTGGAGGAGGAGGAGGAGGGAACTCTGAAGACTGCAGCTGCTGGCCGCCGCCGCCGCCGCCGGGCTGCCATTTTGGTTTGGCCTTCACCGCAGGTGGGGAGAGGGGGGCTTTGGGGGTCTCTGCGTGACTGGCTGCTTGGGTCGAGGCGCCTGGGAACTGACTGGCTATCTGTTTCACCAAGGAAGTGGTAGGAGGGGCTCCGGTAGAAATGGGCGGCGGCTTGGACAGGCTGTGCTGCTTGGGCAGAGTCGGAGGAGGCTGGCTGTAGGCGTGGCCTGCCTGAAGGCTGAACTGCTTCTTCAGGGGAGCAGGTGGAGGAGGGGGTGGGGGCGGGGGTGGGGCGGGGCCACTCAGGGCAGCAGGAGGTGGGGCGGGAGGGAACGGGGAGACAGGCGACACAGGTTTTGGGGCGGTCTGAGGGAGGAAGCCTGGGGTGAACGTTTTGGGTGGGGCCGGCGGGGGCGCGGGAGGAGGTGGGAACTGAGCCGGCACCGGGAACTGCTGGGGGGGAGGTGGAGGCGGAGGGGGCGGCGGAGGGGGAGGAGGCGGGGGTGGTGGAGCGGGAGCAGGCGGCGGGGAATCCTCCAGGCCTCCGTTCGGAGAGAGGAGGTCCCGCGGCGGGCTGGGAAACCTCTCCTTCAGCACCTGCTTCAGCCCGTTTGACTGACACAGACCCGGCATGGGAGCTGGCGGGGGAGGAGGAGGGGGAGGAAATGCCGCTCCATTGGTCTGTGGAGGAGGCGGAGGTGGCGGTGGAGGGATGAAGGCAGTCGGGGCGGCCGGGCTGGGAGGGCCCAGCTTTAGCACAGCCATGGCTGACCCGGGGGCGGGCATGGAGGGGGGCGGGGGAGGAGGAGGGGGAGGCGGAGGCGGGACGTTAGCCATAGCCTGGATGTGATTGGCCTGGGGTTTGACGGACACCAGAGCTGACGGTGGTGTCGGAGCCGGGGGCAGGACTTGCTGGGCCATTGGATGGAGGTGATTGATCGGCTTGTGGTAATTGGAAGCCTGGGAAGCCTTCTGGTTCTGGAGCCTGGTGATGGTGCTGTACTTGAACATGGTGGGAGCCGGCGAGTGGTGTGACACACTCTGGAGCGGGGGCAGGGGAGGAGGGGGAGGAGGCGGGGGAGGAGGGGGCGGAGGGGAGGGCTGCTGCTGCGGTGGGGGCATGTGGGTGTAGCTGCAGAGGGTCTGCGGCGGCGGCTGCTGCTGCTGCGGTGGTTGTGGTGGTTGCTGAGGGGCTTGGGGTGGCGGCTGGGCGGCCTGCTGAGGAGGCTGAGGCTGGGGAGGAAGGTGCTGATGCTGCAACAGTGGTGGAGGCTGGGGCTGCGAGGGTGGGTGCTGGGGCTGGGGTGGGTGATGATGCTGGGGTGGGTGGTGATGCTGGGGTGGGTGATGATGTTGGGGTGGGTGATGATGCTGGGGTGGGTGATGATGCTGGGGTGGGTGATGATGCTGGGGTGGGTGATGATGCTGGGGGGGCTGGTGGTGGGGCTGGTGGTGGGGCTGCGGCTGGGGCTGAGCCTGGGGAGAGGGCGTTGGGGCGGGGTGATCGGCCGAATGCTGGCTGTGATGCCGGTGGCTGTGAGTGGCGTGGGGGAGGGTGGCCCCTCTGGACGCCTCCATCCTCATCTGCTGGAAGGGATTCAAAGAGAAAGAGACGGTGTGTTACACCCGGAACACTTGAAGAAAGAGACATTCTAAAACAAATAAGCTAGTTTAAAAGGAATCTAGGTGTTTTTGTGTTGTTGTAAGACAGTAAATGTCTCTTAAAAAGAAGCCGTACCTTGGTGTTTTCCTCCATCTGGGTGCCTCTCTTCCAGGCCTCGGAGAAGATGGAGCTGACCACACTCTGGGACCGGCCATGAGAGGAGCCTGTGTCCACCCCGCTGTCTGACTGGCCTGAATGGTTAGACTGGGACTCTGGAAGCACACGCACAGTGACAGGACACAGGTGTCAATTTAGAGGTGTGCTTCATTAAACGCTCCACACACAAAAATGTTAACACTCTTGCTCTGATTTGAAATCTATTACACTAGTGCTCAGCCCAGGTGTGATGAGCCAGTGTACTGACCAGGTATGCTGGCGGAGCTGGAGCCTGATCGGATGCTGGCGGTAGAGAGGGAGGACCAGTCGTAGGCCGCCTCCGTCCGCTTCATGGCTTCCTGGTAGTTCACATATAGCTGCTTCCCATACTACACACACACACATAAATACAATGAAAGTGTTAGTTTACTGTTTCCTGTCGGCAGTGTTTAATACATATTGGACAATTCTCATTTGTCTCTTCGCTGGCTAACCAAACCACAGAAGGAGCTGAGGTTTAGACCTACCTTAGCGATGCGAATCCCGTTCACCCATTGGTGCAGGGTCCTGACATCATCACAGCACAGGTACTTGATGTACTGTGACTTCTTCTGGATTTGTGGGTGCTGCAAGGTAAAAACGGAGCGTATATTCCCATTACAAGTCCACAGAAACTTAACACGTCGTTCACACCTTTTTCATGATGAAGATTATACAGGAATACAGGATATTTAATGGACTGAACCTCCATTGGCAGTAAAACATCCTCTAGTCATTAAATGAGAGCATTTCCATTAATAACACTGACACAAGGAAAGTTGGATTTACTACCTACGTACAGGATCATTAAATGTGAATCACATCTAATCAAATAAATCTAATTGAATTATTTGAATTCTTTGGAAATGACTGTCAGAGTGCTGTGGAGAAGAAGCTGTGGTGTTCGTAATGGAAGGCTGATGGAGTAAGTGTGTGGGGAATGGTTGATACCAATGTGCCTCCGGGACCATAACAACACTTCCACATGTTCACACCTCTATCTTGAATCCATATACAGCGCATGGAATTCACACCTTAATTATCGGTGTCTGTGTTGACATGCTACATTTCTGTTGCTGACTATTGTTTTGAATATCCCAACTCTTGTTTTGGATAAATCATTTGGGCATTTTGCAATAAGCAAATTTGTTATTTGGGTTATTACTCTTTCAAAGAAGACTACATCTACTAGCAGACAAACTTGTCATCAAACACTTGACTGGATAAAAATAAGATTATGAATACATTTCCATGATATTTCCAGAATAGTATAATTTTCCAGACCTGGAAAACACCTGTCCTGAAATTCCCATTGTCTGCATCTTCCATCAGTGTAGGACCGCTGTATAAGCCACTGTGAGTGGTGGACAAAAGCCTGTATCTATGCATTACCTTCTCTTGTTGTCCTGATACATGTTCTGCCTGGTTCATTATAAATTCCAACATTTTTTGGCAGGAGTGCAGACCATTGTGCAGATGAAGGGGTGACCATGGGGCTTTATATTTTAACACTTCCCATTACTTTCAGGTAATTCAAGCAAAAAAGTACATGTATTATATTAGTGGGGCTTCACCTTAAGGGCCAGGCAGTAGTCAGTAGGAGCCTTGTATTTGCTGCGGTAGTCCTGGCCATAATACACGTTCACATGGTCCAACTGCAGGAAGCACACCAGATCTCTGGAGGCCTGCAGAGAGGGAGACAGAGGAGAGAACAGGATGCTTTGACACATGGTTGACGTACGAAGGCACCAGGTCTGCTCTGTGTAGAGTGGAGAGGTCACATGTTGTCCATAGTGCCAGAATAACTTTAGGCACAGAGACTTCACCACAGGCCGGTTCCTACATGGTTCCACATATTCAGTCAGTCCAAGTGATGTCCAAGGAAAGATGGAAACACTCAAATTGCAGGTAACTGCATTTTCAAATGTTCCAGAAATAGTACAAATTCTTTATTCAGTCTTGTACATTTGACATTTTAATGTTTTTACATGCTGTTGTACTATTTGTTTCACCTGGTTACAGCTTGGACTGACTGAATCCAAGAAGTCTATCTATCCCAGAAGTCTATATTACAAATTAATGGTCAAAAGAGTTTTTTTTGTAACATGCTATTTCTGCTCTATGGTCAAGTTGCTATAAATGAGCTTTAAATACTTATGGTAATGTAAGTCCCACTGTAGTCCCAGAACCTTTTTACATTTGAACTTGTGCTTTAATGGGCGGCACGCAAAAACCCTTAATAGATGGGCAGTGGAGTATACAATGCCCTAGGTGGTGCTGTATGTAATCTACTGCTCATACCATATTTTCAGGGCTCAAATCAGGCAAAACAATGATAAACAATATTGGTGTCTCGTGGTACAGTGACTAAATCCCGATGTTGTGACACCCGAGACTGTAGATTACTATGGTAATTCCTGAGTACGAAGGTCTGTAACTGAACGTCTGTGAAGCAGGATGCTGCTAAAAATAGAAGACATGTGCTCAGCAAATCTTCCCTGGATAAATAAAGCTTTAAAAAAAAAGAAAGATGAAAAAAAAAGAAAAAAAGGCACATGCCATTTCTGTCGTGTCCAGAGTTATCAGATCCCTAAACAGGAAATACCACAGAGCACATTGTGTGGATCTGGTTCTCATAACCCCGACCACATTTCTGCTCTCTCTTCACTTTTCTGAGTGGAGTAACGATGTGCCATACATGACACACACACACACACACCTCTGAGCAATGTCTATCTAGAGTCTCACTGACCTTGGCTTTGCCTTTGGGGACGTAGTAGATCCCTGAAGCCCTGAGGAGGAAATAGCGTTTCTTCCACGACTTCTTCCCATCCTCCTTCAGCCACAGCACGCCCTCGATCTCTGGCACCGACACCGAGCTGCCACAGAAACACTCCTGAGGAACACACACACACACAAATCAATGTTATCACATCCACCTTGTGAATAATACTCCTCATTGCTAAAATCGAACTGAAGTCAATACTACGCAAGTTTATGCTTGTACATCTCTCACCTCTAATAAAGCCTCTTTATTCCTGTCGGCCATTTCCGACGTCTCCTTCCGCCCCAACAAATAGTTCTGGAAATGAACGTGAAGAGCAATTTTGCTTAGAAGAACAGGAGAGGAGAGGGGCGAGGGGGAGATGGGAGCTGGAGGCAGCAGGACAAGGTGAGTTGGCTCACCTCGTCTTCTCATGTTAAATAAATTATTCACCTTTACTCGCTCTTTAGAGCTTTGACCTACTTCCACTCTCCCCAGCTCTCTAGGCACTGAGCATGCATAAACAATGTGTTTGTGTACATAGCATACACTTTAAGTATTTACATATTGAATGCAGAGCGGCTACAAAATGTATTGAGAAGATGGGGTATCCTCACTGTCCCGTGTGTGTGTGTGTGTGTGTGTAATGGAGAGTCACCTGAGGGTTCTTGAAAAGGGCGTACTTCTCGATGCGTTCGATGAACATGAGCTTGTTGTGGCTGTCCCGGGTCCAGTTTAACAGATTCTCCACCAAGTTCTCATGATCCTCAAAGATACGCTCTGAGGAGAAAGAAGAAGGGGGGGTAATGAAGATGGGATGTGAGACGTGCAGGTTTTATTATTGCTGACTTGCCAAATGTGCACCTAATTTCCTCCCTCCAGGGGTTTCTGTTCTTTGGGTGGGGCCGGACCTTTAACTGTGAGCTTGACAACCAGCCTGAAGGCACAGACATCGCCTCCTCAGAGATGACAGATAATTACAGTGTATGTTCGTCACCTACTTTGCTGATTGTCTCTGCATGTGTTAGTCAAGGCTGTAGCTTGTGTGTGTGTGTGTGTGTGTGTGTGTTTAAACTAGATTTGGGTCAAAGGACAATTCAGCATCTGGTAAGTTTTCAATCACAGAAAAATATACTAAACTAACGTGAATACTTCCCTATGGCGGTCTAAACTTTCCACTACTTATGGCATTATTCCGTGTGTCGAGCCCCACCCATCTGGCACCAGCGCAGACTAAAGCCGACCGTAAACAGCATTTATTTGACTCAGGTGCGGTGTGAACGGTCCCCGGCTCCTCCCTTACCCATCTGCAGCTCGTTGATGGTTTCCACTAGAGACCAGTCGGGGCTGTAGCCGCAGTGCGACTTGTCCAGCAGGCTGTCCAGCACCTGCCTGACCGTCTGCCTCTCGTCCACCATCATGGTCTTGGAGCTCTCGTCCGACATGTGGACCCTGATCACCAGCTGAGGAAGAGGAGGAGGAAGAGGAGGCACAGTTGAAGCAGGAGAAGGATGAAGGAATCGAGGGAGAATGTCCCGTTGGTCAACTTACCGAATACAGACACCAAAATCATCCATATTTCCCCAGTAGATCATTCAGTCTAGTGCTCCATGCTAACTCCTTAGCATACACTATGTTGAGTGATAGTAGGTCACTAACATTATCCAAAGTAAGAAGACTAACCTTTAAGTTGTTGGTGTTTTTTATTATAGGGCCTATAGAGTCCTACAATTTAAAAATGAAATATCAACTCAGTATAGCTGATGAAGCTTTAAGGTTTATTTTTTTCAGGTGACCAACCATGTATTCATCCGCTGTGCAGTGATTTTTAGCTGTACACAGTCTCCCATCGCCCACCACCTTCACTTCCTTTGGATACAGGAAAAGTAATCCCTACTAGTTCAAAGACTTATGTTATTTTTATATCATATTTTGTGTAAATTTGACCAATCTACCACACAAAACTGCCAGACTTGGCAACGTATCAATTGAGATTATTTACCATTTAGCTTTAGAGCAGCTACAAGTTCTCATTTTGTCACATTTGAGATAATGCTAGTCACCTACTATCACTCAACACAATGAATGCTAAAGTGTTTGCATGGAACAAATGATCTACCAGGGACACATGGATGATTTTGGTTTCTCATCACTTAACAGGTAAGTTGACCAATGATACAATTTTGTGCAATTTGCAACCAGTGTAATAAGGCAAAATACAGTGTTTTTTTACATGATATTGCTACAATGTAATAATATTTAAAGGAACAATTTAAATGCATCCTCCAGTGACTTCATCACACCATTAAAGTTTTAAGTAAACAGTCTCAAGTCAAGCTGTGGAATCTGGATGGGGATGGCAGCAGTGCCTATTTGAATTGACAGGAAGGATCCAATCCAATAATTTGCTTGTAAGGCTTAGGTGAAATATTTCAAATTGTTTGTGGGGTCACTGGAGTCACAGTGTACCATATACAGCCACCAAACACTAACACCCAGTAATCAGGTCAATATTTTGCGTCCATAAGTGCCCAAATGCCCTCCATACCAAGCAAGCTCAAACTAAGCTGAACGTGACAAACGCACACGTGCCAAATCCAGACTCACACAACCGCAGCCTAAGACCTGTCCTGGTGTGAAATCAAGTAAAGCCCTCAATTCCGTGGCCTCCTGTTAATCCCCTCCCACTGGGACCGGGACATCCAATCAGCATGCCAATACAGTTGACAGAGTGGGTGCCTGGGCCAATGAGAATACAGGGAGGGCTGCGAGTCACAGACACGGGGAGTCTGACCTACATTTCTCACAGGAGAGACCCCAAAAATCCTCCTAGTCTGCAAAAAAACCCCAGTAAAATCAAACCACAATCCTGCTGCTCGACTAAGAGCAAATCGAAAACCTTGTGCCCAAACACAAGGAACATGCCCTTATCGTTTCAACATTAATGTCACAAATACAATGAGCCATAGCTGCTCGTCTAAAACGCTGACAACCACAACACTTCCAGCAGTATTCTACTGTGCTGGATGAATCGTTTTCTCTGTGGCAGCTACACCACCGCTCTCTCCCTTGTCATATTGTATCTAGCTGGCAGTGCCAAGTCCGCCGCTGTTCATCGAAACACTATTGGGTCTCAACTATTCACTGCGGATAAAAGGACACCATTCTGCTAAACGCCGTTGTGCTCATTCACAGAGACAGTTCATTCACTGGCGGAAACACTGGTGAAAATGGCCTGCCTGTGGAGTCGTATAGTGACTTCCCAATGGGCTCCACAGAAACCCCCCCCCCCCACACACACACACACCGTGGTTTTCAATGGAGCAAGGCGTCCCAGTCGTTACAGGGACACCCACCAGAAATCAGCACTTGTTCGCTCGGATGCGGAAAAAATAAGCCGTCTCACGCAGAATGTGTCTGGATTGTCTTCACAGTACACACCCTCTCTTTTTCTGGAGCCCCCTTTTGGTTTCTCGCTCCCTCCCCGGCAGACACACACACACACACACACACACACACACATAATCAAACACTGCAATGACCTATTTTCTCTGCGCTTCACTGCCTCGCTGTGAATGAAGTTCACAAAGAAATGCACCATGCAGTGAATATGACATGACAGTGATTATGATGGAGGACAGAAAGGATTGATATAAGAGAAAATGAGTGAGTGTGTGTGAACAAAAGGAAGAGGTGCTCCTACCTTTTTGACCTGTGCCTCCTTGATTTTCTCCAGGGCGACTCGGATCTTCTCTGCCTTCAATTTGGCAGCCTGCTCCTCCTGGATAGACACACAGAAGCACAGTAAATACAGCTCTCACACAGTTATACACAATTACAAAAACACACACACACACACACACACACACACACAAAACCCCATAAAAACCCAATGGCAGCCTTTCGATTTCATACGCTTTCCTCATCTTCTCCCCCCATGCCTCTCAATATTCCTCTGGCTAGAATAAGACATCACGCACACACAACCTCATCAAATAGTTAGCACCCTTCACAGCCATTTAAATGCACACACCTCAGGCCACAGCGCACAGTGTCGTGTGCAAAGCTAGACCCGTTTCCACCTTTGGATCGCTTACCTGCCCCCTCCAACAAGATGCCATCACCTCCATTCCGCAGGTTGTGAACGAGCGCGTGTGCTTCTGCGTGTGTTCTATCACACGTGTGCGAATGTTCTGTCAGACACAAACGAGCCTGGCACCGTGATCCTAAATCACTGCTACCATGACATTCGCCCACTGTTCAATCAAACATGGCGCTCCATTTACTGTCTATGACTCCATATTGTATGTATATGGAGCAGCAGCGATTTCCTTTGATCTCTCTATACAGCGGAAGGGAAACAATAGTGGAGGATCCCCAAAGGGCGACAGGCTGCGGATGAGCATAAGATCAGTTCATAAAGCCTCTGTGTCCTCCACTCAGAAACACAATGACACTGCTACATAGATCCTATAGAAAAGTCGGGGGCAAAAATTAAAAATCTGAATGTGTCCATAATCCGTTCAAAAGAAAACAGACGTCTTCCTCACTTGCCTTTACATCAGAACATCAAAAGAAAAAAAAAATCAGCAAAAACTGACTGTCTGCTTGCCACCTTTAACACTAAGCTATCGGCGTAGACAGAGTTATTCCACAACCGTCCTCAAAGTGTGAAAACGAAAATCAAGCGATCCACATCTTCGGTCACTCAAAAGACGAGACTGTGAGACTGTGCTGAGCGGGGAGAGACTGTGGGACGGCGCAGGTTCACTGACATGCACACATGTGCGCAACGACATGAGCCCAACTTGACTAAAACCCCAAGTGAGCCGAGGAGGGAGGAGGGAGGCCCCTCCCCCTCCCAACCCCCCACCCCTCTCTTCCTCCTCGCTTCTCTCTCTCTTTCTCTGTAACAGATGCAGAGGTTTGGGAGCGTGCCCAATCGATGGAGCATAATCCCCACAAAAATAGTAGAACCACGGGTCAGCCAACCAGCGAGCCCCGTTTGCCAGACCCTCTTCCTTTTAGCCAATTGGGACGAGGGGGGAGACCGTGACCGACGCTGGCCCCTGAGCTGAACTACAGTGACAAGGACAAGGAGTGGTATTTGGGTGAATGAGAAGCTAAGGTTCTGAATATTGAAACTGTGTGTGTATATGTGTGTGTGTAAAGAGAGAGAGAGAGGGGGGTGAGGGGTAAGCAGGGCCCAAGCCTCTTATCTTGTGCACCCCCCTCCTTGACCCAGACTACCTTTCCGCATGACCATCTCCAGGGCAAACACACTAATGCAATATAGCAAATGGTCTGTTTGGCCAACACATAGTGGCAGGCTTTTAGTCACCCGTGTGTGTGTGTGTGTGTGTGTGTGTGTGTGTGTGTGTGTGCGCGTGTGTGTGAGAGAGGGGGAAGAGGTCACGGGGGTTGTGCAGCTTACAGTGCAGAGTCAATCTGAGTCACACTGCTTGCTTTAGCCCCATAAATGTCAGTGCAAGCCCTCCGCATATCTCTCTCTCTCCTCCATTCTTCTCTCTCTCCCCATGACACTACACCCAGCTTTTCACTAGACATTAATCTGATTCCTATTCCACAGGCGTTTTCCCCTTCCACTTTCACACTCATCCACACCAGAGTCAATTTTAAAAGGCTTTTCTGCCTCGCCTAGAAAAAAAAAAAATCTAGGCACCCTCTCCCTTTGAAGTCTTCCCACTCGCTCTCTCTCTCTCTCTCTCTGTCTCCTCGTTCGCTCGCAAACATCCCGCGCTCATTCAGTATTCTGATTTGCGAGCGAGGAGAGGGAGAGAACTTGCGAGTCTGAGCATTTGCAATCTCCTCTCTCTCTCTTTCTCTCTCCATTTTCTGTGCAAAGTGTAACACTAACACACAAACTCCTTCACAGCCTGTAGGCCGCAGGCAATCTCCCCTCTGCCGCTTTCGAAACCATTTAACCGCCTTCTGCACACACGGACAGACTGAGAGCCTATATGCCAAACACAGAAACCAATAGCCTTGAGCTCCATTGGATTAATTCCATCGTTTTTCCACCACAAATACACAAAAAAAGAGATAGTGTAACTGCCCCCAAGATTTTGGCCGGAAAATCAGAGGGCAGATGAATTGTATGGTTATTACCGAGAGAGTCAGCCAGGCGTACAGATGCACCGATTACCCAGTGTGCTCCACTGTTGGCATCCATGTTGTATTCAAATGAAGGGAGATAGTTGGGAGGGGTTGTGGAAAATAACTGTGCAATTCCATCGCCTTTGGTTGGTAATGAAGATCTTTCAGAGTTGACTGTCAGATGTATATGGTTGTCTTTGTTTTGACATTTTGAAACTTTTCAAGACATGAAAACGATCAAAATCATTTTCCAGACCCGTGTCGGAAAGCCAGTTAATATACGAGACTACTGGCGATCTTGGTTCGTCTCATATTCAGCACTCCTGGGTATGAATCTCAACGAGGTTTAAGAAAAAACCTGGCCTTCATCATCTACCGCTCCTGGAATCCCTTGCTCTGCACTTGGCTAGGTGCCTTGTAGTGACGGTGGGATAAATCACAATAGACAGCAGCCAACTTCGAACCACAGATCTGCACACATCTGATAGGCATGAGCTTTGCACGGAGGCCAAGGGCTGCGAGCAATACATTTGCTGGGAAACCTGCCTGCTGCCAAGAGCGTTACAGTAGAGCAGGGAGTTGGGGAAGGCCATGGTGCAGGGAGAGAGAGAGAGAGAGAGAGAGCGAGAGAGAGAGCGAGAGAGAGAGCGAGAGAGAAAAACAGGGGTGAAAGGTGAATTATTGTATTGAATAGCGGGGCACAGAGGGCACAGAGGGCTCACAGCTCACGTTCCAAAGCTAAAGAGGATTACTCCATACAGACTCAGTCATTATTTCAACGACAACAGCAAAGCGGTTCATCACATCGACTCGACCGCATCGTATTCTATCAACACAGAGTGAAATTCCTCACTGTTGAACTTGAGGCACATGTCTGCCAGACACTTGATGCATGCATTTCATTATCCTGTGTTTGTGTGTGTGTGTGAACATTATTTGGCTCACATGTATATATTAAATGTATGTGATGGCATTAAATTCAGCTTTTAATGGAAACCGTTTGAACATCCACCTACCGTACCGATTAGATATTCCCAATTCAACACAAATTCACATACACACACATAACTATGCCATATCAAAACTTAGCCTGACCCCCTCCCATACTTCTCACTGGAGACAGACTACAAATCAACAGACACAGTTACATGGAGAAAGGGATGACCAGCAAGGAAAAATGAATCAAAACAAAGACCCAGAGACACAAGGGCCAAAGCAGATGAAAGATAAATGTTGAAGCAAGAAGGGAAAAAGCAATGAAATCTACCAAATCGATCTATATGTGTGCAGTAAGAGCTGAAATAAGGATTTGAAGGAAAAATCCACCCTTGGATATTTATCAATCTGTGATGTTCAAGGCATTCCAGGAGATATTTTGTGATTAATTGTAGTAATTTACCCGCTTTCCCTCAACCTGCCTCGTCTACTTCTACTTCAGTTAGTGATTTCTTACATTTCCCAGAATGCCTTTCAACAACCCCCAAAGAACAGGCCTGAACTGGAGACAGCAATGGTCTTGTCGCTGCACTGCATTCTGGTCTAATCAGGCAGTGGAGAAATTGGTCTCTCTGCCTCTTCTACGATGGATTTCTCCCTGTATGACTGTTGAATGACGGTACAAAATGGAGAGTCTAGAAAGAAGCCCTCGCTCTTTGATTCTGAGGGACTGACACCAAAATCTGATGTTTACCACTGATGTTTTAGATTGCTGAAAATGTTCTGCTGTCAAACTGGGCCAAGAAATGCAAGGGACATTGGCAATGGCTGTCTTTTAACAGTGCTTAAGTGTTTTCGGGTGGATTTTTGCTTTAAGACACATGCAGAGGTGGAAAGAGGAGCAGTCCAGTTACAAGTGAGAAAACGAGAAAACCAAAGAAGCGAGTGAATGAGGAAGTCACCTTGGTCAGGAGGTGAGAGGGCTTTCCAGCTATGCTTTTCAGAATGAGCGAGGTTTCTCGGTCCAGATAGGAGTGCTTGGGTGAAGAGGGGAGAGGGGAGAAAAGGAGAGTAGAGGAAGAGACAAAATATAGAAAAGTCAGTGCCAGATGATTCTTGGTGGCTTATTAATCGCAGGTTTTTGATCTGTTTGTATAAAGCAGCGTGGAAGCGAGAGAAGAATCCAGAGCTGGAGCGCGGAGCACTTGTGGTTGTCATTAGCTGCAACTGTGGGTGGAGAAGCAATGATTATGAAGAATGGATATGTACACAACAAACCTGGTTGCCATAGAGTGTGGACACACTAAACACACACCTAATGTGTACTGTGGCTAGCTACAAAACCTACAGTCTACAGCTATTTTCACATACACACAACATACACGCAATCCCTCTTACACACCATACACACTTTCATGCTCATGATTCCAGTTGCATGCATAACACACAGACCTAGGGCTGCACGATTATGGTTAAAACGCCAATCCTGATTATTTCACAAAATATTAGTTTATTATAAGTCTTGATGATTTGATAAAAATCCTTTTACTGCTTTTTTTTTTTGCATCTTTTAACATCTTGTTGTACTTTGTAAGTGAAATGAATGTGTGCAGCCCTACGTGGGCTTATGCAAATACACATACACATGCACTCGCAAGCACACACACACACACACAAACACACAGCACACTTACAGTGCCCAGATCCACTTCCCCCTCTCGTGAGGCAAAGTCAAGCTGCCGTTTGGCCGTCTTACCATTGGCCCGTCGCAGTGAGACATGCTGGGAAATCAGGAAATGCAGGGTGTGCGTGGGACAGGGACCGCAGATAAAGGAAAGGATGCAAACACACACAATGTAAACACATGCGGAGGGACAGGGGACGTGCAGGATATTGCGTTTACATGTCAACTTGAGCTACTCTTCCGCTGTCACGCTATACTCTTGATACTCACGTTTTCTTGCTTTCTACTACTCCCCCCTCCTCCTCTCTCTTTCCCTCTCTCTCTCTCCCCTACAAGTCACCTGAATCTATTTTTTATAAGCACTCCCTTTGGCTTATACTATCTAAACACTTCAAATTCCTCTTGAGTGGAATTTAGAGAGGATTTTGCTATAGTTAGAGAGCCAAGATGCTTGGTCAGTGAACAAAGGCGCTCAGAGAAAGTAGGTGTTAACATTGTAATCCAAGTCACACATGGGAGCGTAAAAGGAGATTACAATGTATTCACAAATGACTCATTAACCCACCGTCCAATGCACAATACACAAGCTGTATTGTGGATTGACTCTCAATACACTTGAGGCATGCAGTTTCTTCCAAACTTCATGCTGTGTGGTTACACATGCAGGGAAATTGTTAGACAAGTCAAAGCAGGATTGGGGTTAATTCACTTTCAGTTCAGCCAATTTGGGTTTTGGATTTTCTTTAAAATCCCGAAAAAGGTGAAAAAGATTTAAATGCCGGTATGAAACGGTATGCCAGTATTGTTAATCAGTTCCACTTTGCATTTTCATTGACTGAACTGAAACTGAATTAACCTCAAACTGAATTAACACACTGTTCAATCACTTACCGCCATATTTAGAAGTGTACACACATCGTGTTTCACTCTCACACACACACTTCCTCACTAGGTGATAATATAGTGACTGTTGGATAACCTTGGTGTGTGTGTGTTTCAGCGTCAGTCGTACCTCTGTGCTGGTCTGGCTCTGTCCCTGTGTGCTCGGGGCGCTCTGGCCCTCCGCCTCTCCTCCCCTCAGCACCTTGTCGATGTCCAGGGAGTCCATGCTGGACGCTGAGGCACATGCTGAATTCACGCTGGAGCGCTGGGACGGAGCCTCCTGCTCGCTGACCGCGCCCACCGAGCCCGTCCTCCGGTGCTGCCCGCTGCCGGACGAGGGCCGCCGGAGCGTGGTGGAGGAGAAGGAGGAGGAGGAAGACGAGGAGGAAGACGAGGAGGTCTGACGAGCCGCTTCGTCCATGCTGAGGGACGCCTTCTCCAGCTGAGCGGTGATGTCGTCCAGGGAGAAGTTGGAGGCCGCGGGGCGAGCGTTGACGCTGCCGCCTCGCACCGTGTTGGCCGGTGAGGCCCGGGTGCTGCTACTGGTGCTCCCTGATGCGGAGTTCAAAGTTCAGAGTTTAAACACAGCTCAGATGGAAGGGAAAATGTATTCTAGATGTACTGCAATTATTCAAAGAATCTCTTCAAGGAATTTTGCCAATACTGCACTGTATTCACGACACATTACAACCGGATATTGAGTGCAACACATTTCTAACTTAAAGGTGTTATATGTATTATTGTTAAACATCAATAAATCATTGTCAAATTCATTGTGATCCCTTGGTATAATAACTGATGCGGTAATGATTTATTGATGTTAAAATGCTACACATAGCACCTTCAAAGCACAAACATCAACATGGAGATCATATATAAATGTATGGAAGAACGTGGTTTTTTTTTTATATCACATTATCCAGCAGGACTACCTCCACTGCTCCCCCCTCCACTGGTGCCTGTGTGCTTGGCGCTGGCACTGCGGCCCCCGGGGGCCCGCTGGTGGCCCTTGGCCTGGCCGCGAGACGAGGAGTTGGGCTTGCCGATGGTGTTGAGCTCCTGTTCGATGGAGCACAGGTCGGCCATCAGGGCGTCCAGGTCCACTGTGTCTCCCTGGTTCAACGCCTCTGGAGGTGGGGGAAGGGAAGAGGGAGGGGGGGAACAGAGGAGAGGGTGAGAAACGCCCTCACCTTTAACCTTTATTTATCATGGGAAGGTTTACCTGAGTAGCCTTGCTTTTTTTTGCAATGACCTACTCCTGAGATCAGACAGGTCTCAGACAGGTCCTTTAAGTTTTCTGGTTGTATTTGTACAATATGTGAATGACTCAAGTGTGTGAGTGCGAGTTCGGGGCTCTCACCGTTGATGTTGTACATGGAGAAGCGGTAGGAGAAGTTGGCCATGTTGGTCTCCTGCCTGAGAGGGGGCTTCTGCAAAGCCTTCTGGGGCCTGCCGTCATCCAGACTCTACAGGGCACACACACACACACACGCACGCACACACGCACGCACACACACACACACACACGCACGCATAAATCAAGGTGCACACAGGCAGAAACACACACGCACTCTCTTACAGTACACAGTCAAAACACAGGATCTAAGCATCCATTATGCATGACTGCTAGATTTCCAAGTCTCACACACACACTCACACAAATACACGATACAAGGTGGTAGCGGGAAGGGAGTTGCTAGGATACAGTAGAGGGAGACAGGATTAGCAGTGTTAAGGTTGCTATGGATACAGCCCCTTCCTCTCTATCTCTTCTCTTCTACCTGTGTGAGTCTGTATCCCCCTACTCCACAACCCTCCCTGTGTGTGTGTGTGTGTGTTTACCTGTGTGAGCTTGTCCAGCTCTCCCAGCCAGTCTCCAAACATCTTGTCCAGGTCTTGGTCCTCCTTATCGCTGTCCTCCTCCGCCCCATGGTCCAATTCATCATCTGACACCTGATCCATCTATAGGACATGTGCACACACACACACACACACACACACACACACACACACACACACACACACACACACACACACACACACACACACACACACACACACACACACACACACACACACACACACACACACACACACACACGAACAAAGAAGAAAGGAAATTGTCAGTTGAGTGCACACATGTATACAAGCTCACACACTATCAGATCACACCCACACAGCAAGGATGATACAAAAAAACCCTTCTGCTCAGCTCATGCCAACCTCACTGCCTGTTACCATGGCAACCCCTCACGGACCCCTGGCGGGCACCCTATGCAGTTCAAGCAGTGGAATGCCCTGTAGTGTCTCGTCTGCCGTCGACCGCTGACACACCCAACACTGCTACTCTTATGCAAGGACTTAAAATGAGAGGGGTGCCTGAGGATATCGGTGGGGGGGAGGAGGAGGAAGAGGAGGAGGAAGAGGAGGAGGAAGAGGAGGAGAACACCTTCCTCAGGCCTGCAGACAAACCAGTATCTTCTACTGTGAAGCACTGGACGCTTATGGGATCCATAACGCTGCACTGACTCACTAAACCTGTGGCATACCCATGGAGTCAATCAAAAACCGGCTGTCATTTACATGTGGTGTCGATGGTTATGTGGGCCAGCGTTAGTCAAGACACAGCGAGCCGGTTGTGAGAGCCCAGCTGTGTTCTGTCAAGGGCAAGACCGCCCTCTAGTGGAGACATCGGGTGCTGGTCACTGGCTAATGCAACATGCTGGCTCCATGTAGGGAAAGTACAGCAGCAGCAGCATGGCCGGTTGACTCACTTCCAGCAGACATCCAGTAAGACGACAGAGCAAGTCTCCGGATAGCATCTTAGTGTTGATTGAGGACCTTCAGTCAACACCATTCACTCCCTTTCATTTTAATAACTTAGTCTGATTGATTCACCACTGACACATGTACAAACATGACAAAGTAGACACAGCTTTCTGTAGACACATTTCATTCTGCTGCCTGCATTCTAGTTTTCATACTTATTTTGCCTGTTTGCAATTAAAAATGTGAAAATGGTGACAGCAAGCTATACAGCCATTTTCAGCATATTCAATGACACTTTACAGTAGATAACAAAACACTAAATCAAAAGATGAGAGTCAAGGAGACAAAGCATATAACAGTAAAACTAGAAGAAAGAGAGGGGTCAGGATTTAAGATTAAAAGCCATTTTAAAAGGGTAGGTGTAGGTACGCAACACAGTGTGTATTGTCAGTGTGGGCAGAGGTCCCACCCAGTTTCTCCATATCATTTCCAGGTCAGCTGAGAAGCGAAACCGTTCGGATGTTACCCAACCTGGGGAATGATAACACACACTGATGCCAACTTGCATAGAGAATATCTTGGCGATCTGATCTGGTGATTCATGTGTCGGGGGCGGGGGGCGGGCGGGGAGGAAAGCATGGTCGAGTGCAGGAGGAGCCACGCCTGGGACGCCTGGTCAGATGCCAGAAGAAGAGCACACACACACACACACATATATATGCATGTACACTCACACAACCCCCCCCCCCCCTCATCTCCTCCCCTTTAGATTGCCCCTATCTTGGTATGGACCGGTGCCCCCCCCACACACACATCCCACACTGTGGTCCAGTCAGATGGAGCAAGCCTGGGTAATCCCATTGATGTTCTTTAGGGGTGTTGTTCCCTCCTGTTATCCCTGCTGTGTGGTGTCAGTCACTGCTGGGGACTGTACCAAACCAGGATTAACCCCTCTGACGACCCCTGTTCTTTTGATCCAGTAAGACTCTATGTATGTGTGTATGTGTATGTGTGTGTCAAAGAACATAATGCTTTCATGGATGCACAGAACACTTGAGAGCAATCCAAAAGTCATGCTTTGGCCATTTCTTCTTGTTAGTGAAATAGGGCGATAAAATGGGTAAACGGTAATAACATACGCTGCGTTTGGCAAAGAAAATAGGAAAATGATAGCAGTCCTGTTGAAAATCATTCAGCTGAAGACACACACACACACACACAAACACACACACACACAAACACACACACACACACACACAGCAGCTGTGGGGAGCCTGTTTAAGATCAGACGCATTCATACTCCGGATAGCACACGTGCTCTGCTCTTTGAACAGCGTGCCATGAACAAACCCACCGTTGTATGTGGTTCTGTGTGTACTAATATACCCCCCAATCCCCTTCACAGTCTTTGTGTCTCTACAGCTGGTATACTAGCAAAAGCCGCCACAACAGCAGTGTGTTTGCGTGTGTGTGTGTTATAGTCTTTATGATGGATAGCTTCCTGCTGTGGCTACTTAAGACATGAGCAACACAGACTTCTCATCTTGCCGAGAAAGATGGACTCTAAGTACGTAAACAAAAACAAGTAAGCCCAATTTGTGTGTGTGTGTGTGTTTGTGTGCACGCGTTTATATGTGTGTGTTCATGAACATGTGTGGGAGTCCGAACAGGAAATGGCCAGGATGCGCAGAATTCCTCATTTCCCTTGGCAATTCCCTGTTCCTTGGCAAGCTTCCCCAGCTGTCCTTCAACTTAACCTTATCAGTTATTGGGGATGGGAGGGATTTGTGGGTGGGGGTGGTGAAGACTAGGGTGCTGAAATTGGGACCCAAAACCCCCCCAGGCGTCCTTTAGAGTGGTGGTTTCCCAAGAAAAAATGACATGGTTACATGATTGTACCATCCAAGACCATTTGCCTGTGGTTGTCCTCTGTAATATGGCTCCATTTGGGCCCTTTGGCCACATGCAGATGTATTTGGGGGTTCCTCAATATGAAAAGGGTTGAGAGTCCCTGCTGTTAAGTATGACATCATGGCTGGCCGGAGGCTGACAGGAAGAGGATATGGCCAGAATCAAATGAGCCTGCATTGTGTTTGCCAACAGTCTCCGAGGTGCTTCCATATGTAAATACACAGACAGCAGCTGAGAGTCGCACTGTAGGACACATTAACAGCTGTGTTTAAAGAGCAATAAGCCTGCTGTCCTTCACAATAGTTATTCAGTCATAGACACACACACACACACACACACACACACACAGTCAGCGAAATATGCATATAGGTGCAAGTGTAACCCAACTGCAGTGAGGAATACAAATAAAACAAACAAAAACTTCAAACCATATAAACAGAAACAGACAAAGACAGGCCGACAGGAAAGACACACACATACACATTCATACATACACACACACACACAAACAGCACTTTGAATATAGCTGTGTTGCCATTCTAATGGAATCATAGGCTCAACAGCAGATGCTGCTGCAGGTTTAAGTGAATTACCACCTGGGGCCCTGCTTTTAAGCTTATGGAGCATGACCTAAAAGAGACACATAGGGGTAGGAGAAAGCTCTCTCTGTCTCTGTCTCTGTGTGCGTGTGTGTGTGTGTGTGTGAGTGAGAGAGAGAGAGAGAGAAAGTGCACTCCTACAGCCATCATCACAAACCACACAGCCCTGGCCTTTCCCTCTTCTGATACCACTGGCTCCCTCTCTCTTGTCTGAGCATGACCGGCGCTCATCTGTCTCCTGTGCCTGCTGGGTGGCTGTAGGGTCATGGGGTCAGGGTTAAAGGTCGTCCCAATGGGGTTCGCGTGCTTGTTTGGCCTCTCTGTGTCATGCAAACCCTCTGTAGACCTTTTTTCGGTCCATCGTAAACACTTACAGCTCCCGCCGGCGCTGCAGTGCCAGCAAAAGGAGGTGAGGAGTGAAGGGGAGAAGGGAAGGAGAAGATGAAGAGGGTGTTCTGGGAAATCGCATTGCTCTAAATCTTAGAGAAAGCACCGCAAGCATCCGGTGCTGAGGAGGAGGAGGAGGTCTTGTCTATCTTTAGACTAAGTCGCTCATATCAGAGAGAGTCAAGAGGTTTGGGAGAAGGAGAGGTATGAAGGGTAGATGTTGTCGTCAGTTTTACCAAAGGGGAGCACAGCATCTAGAATTGTTTTCCCTGAAAGATGTTGTTCAATCTAGTTTGTACTCCTAATCATCATTGGTTTCAAACCAGCAACTTTGTGGTCACAAGCTTGTTTATCTAACCTTTAGGCTACTGCTGTACCAGGCTGACCTAATGGCTTGACAAATTCAAATACATTTGGCAAACATACTACAAATAACGTGTGGTTACAATACAGCAGAATGTTGTTCAGTCACAGATATTTCTATCCATTTGTCAAAGATGTTAGTATCCAGAAAGACAATAATCATCTATGGAAAGTAGGTTTATGAGAGGCAAGAAACACTGCACTGGTTCAAAAGGGAACCTGCTGACTTCTGGTCACATTTCATGTCACACAATGTTTTGAAATGACTGATGTCGCCTGGGGGCCACTCTGACACCAGAATGTGACAAACAAATTTAGTCACTCCAAACTGCAGTCAAGCCTTTGGGTAAGTGACAGAGAGAGAAAGCAGACAGAAAGAAATAAAGATACGTGAGCATGTAGGCGTGAGAGAAAGGGGAAAAGAGAATACAACAATGACATCATAGGTCAGATTAGGTCTCCACTGTTCGCTCCTTCTAAATTCGATTTGCATGATGGGGACAGAGCACTATTGTCCATTTGGTTCACACTGAGCTGCATCTGGGGTGGAACACCAAAAATTGCCCTGTTGCACTTTAGCAGGGGGAGCAGCGTTAAGTTTTGGGGAGAGTACAAATAGGTGCCTCACTTTCAGTCACTATACGAACGATGGGATGGGTGTGCTGGGATTTGATTTCTTCCCATGACATTATACAAGGTTCCTATAAATAGTCCACTTCAAAATGTCATACCTTTTTCGCTGTTGTGTGATATCAATCGGTGATAGAGAGTAGTTATGTATATGAAAAGGTCAAGGATGTTCAATATGGCGTTTACTTATAGTGCTTGAGCAATATCACTAGGCCTTATTGCTCTAGAGCTGAATTATTTCCCCAATTACTACTTCTGCAGTCAAATGTGTCTCTAGACTGAACTGAATTTACTTTCTGTACTTTTCCTGACTTTGCAGGTCTGCATAAAAACCCTATTTATAGGACTGTATTGTATTTGTTTTAGTGAAGACATAAAACTATAGAGAGCCAGGTGACAAAAAAAACAAAAAAACAAAAACCTAGGGAACTGAATCCATACAATCACAACTGGCCCCTGCCCCTATGCTATAGCCATTCAATGTCAACCCCAGTACCACCTGCCCTGCACCCAGCTGACATTCAAATGATGAACTGGCTCTAACACTGGAGTTACAAATGAATCCTTTCATATTTCAATAATACAGGAAATAGAAGGGCTGGGATGTGAAATATGACCTTTGCTGTGTAAACACTATTGTGGCTGAATAGATGTTTCCATTAAGCACTTCTAAATGGACTATTTTTGGACCCATACTCCACCTATCCATGGTTTGTTTGTGTGTGTGTGTGTGTGTGTGTGTGTGTGTGTGTGTGTGTGTGTGTGTGTGTGTGTGTGTGTGTGCTGCGAGGAGGACTGAGGAGGTTAACATAACAGGGCATCAGTCCATCGCTCTCACCATCTCCACCTCGGAAAAACACTGACACACACACACTTCCACAGCCACTTTGTCCTCACAGCTCTTTTCCTCCATCTCTCAAACTCAAAATTACCCTCATAAAAATAACTTTTTATGCAAATAACTGTCACCTGTAGTCTAAAAATATGCTTAACACATCACATCATCGTGCCAAAACAAGGGAAAACAGAAAAGAAAGGGAGCGGAAAGGAGGGAGCAGGGGGCAGAAAACAGTACAATTACAGAAACTCTGTGAACTCGTAGGAGGCATGGCCATAGGGCTTGGCTGTAAATAGAGAGTAGGCATTCTTGGGAGTTTAGTGGGACACACACACACAGGCAAGAGTCTCTCGGGGCAGATGGAGACAAAGCTCAAACACAGGGAACAAGTAAAACATTTAGCATGCCCATGGCTAGGAATAGCTCCAAATGTAGTCATCCACAAGGCATGGGAATGGTAATGGGCCGGCCCTGCTAGAATGTGTCGCCCCATGCTCTAAATGCTGCCGACTGGCTCCTGGGAAATGCTGTGTGTGTGTGTGTGTGTGTGTGTGTGTGTGTGTTGAGAGGGACTGGTGTGTTTGCATGTGTTTGAGAGGAAGTGGGGAGACTATGTGTGGTTTGAATGCAAGGGTCAAATAGCAGGCCAATAGTAAGTAATTCTTAGCTTTGTTTTAATCTTCATAGAGTACCAGAGGGGTGGTGGACAAGACAGTCTAGACCTTATTCCCATGGCAGCCATTTTTAACTAACACTCGGTGTGGAAAACTCTACAGGAAGAAGACTGTTGTGTACCAAGAAGCACGTCATACAAAGGTTGGGAATTGGACAAAAACTTATAATTTCACAGACTTTCACATTAGCTAACTAGCTAGTAAGATAGTTAACTTCCCAGCTGAATTCAAGCAGTCGTTGTAGTTGTTGTTCCCGACATTGCTAGCTAATTTGATAACTGTTTGGTCTATTTGAAGTCCTCACTTATGTGTTGATGTAACAGCAGTTTTATATGCAAATTTTCTGGGTAGACTTTACTGCCCTCAGTGAATTAACTTTCCTGTGATAGTGTAAAATTTATGGCGCTCATTGTATTACTTTATCCCACACAACTGGAACCCAAGTAGCTTAAAGCAAACATAACTCTTATAACTCAACTTATAACTCAACTTGCAAATTTGGACTGAGGTTTGACGGTATGTTTGTTTGCATATGTGAGAGATGTGTGACACAACTCGCACCATCCCTTCCTGTCTTACAAACCAAAATTGCTCCCATTAATCCCATCCCACCACTTTTTTCCTCCCGTCCTCTTTTCCTGTTCTCTTTCTCATGTCACCCTCATCTGGCGTGAACTGTACATCTGGGCTGACAGACTATGAATCACCTCTCATACATGCATGTGATCGTCATCATAGCCCTCATGGCCCATAAACTCAAGCCATAAAACACACACACTGACACGCCAAGTGTCAAGATATCACAATGACGTCTTGTATCACACTGAAGCCATTTAAAGCCAATACACACTTCGGAGCGAGTCTTTATGAGTGCGTGTGTGTGTGTGTGTGGCTAGACACTCAAAAGAAGGCATTTGTCACAAATGAAGAAAGCCTTTATTACCGCTCTCAAGTGTTTGGTTTAATTGCCTTTGAGACATAAAACAGATACAATCTCATTGTATGTGTATGAGTGTAATAACGGTTATTTCCAGGCTCATGTTTGCAGCAGAGTCGGCAGCTATTTGCTCATTTCCTCTCCCGTCCCTTCTTTCTTCCACTCGCCTGCCTTTTCCCCGGTCAACACCCTTCACAAACAGACCTCCAAGACACCTAGCCAATTGGAGGCCCTGTTATTACATCTGGGGAGGAGCGAGGGACATCAAACGGTAACGTCAGTGGGTCAGATGCACAGACGCTAAAGTTAAAAGTGGAAAGAGGAAACAGGCTAAAGCTGTAGCTAGCAGTGCCAATAAAAGAAGTCTTTGAAAAAGGGAGCGGCAGGCCGTCTACGGTCCAAAGTCCGGCCGGGTGTGGCCGGCCTGTGTGCCTCAACTGACCCATGGTGGCCACTGATGTCTGACTCTAAAAATGACTTCATGCTCTGTGTGAGCATCGGCTATGGATGAGAAATGGGTGGTGGTGGTAGCCTAAAGGTCAGAGAAGCAGGCTTGTGACTGGAGGATCACTGGTTCAAATTATGGATGGGAGGAGTACACACAGGAAGGGTGACTGAGTGTTACTCACTGCTGAAGTGCCCTTTGGCAAGATCCACCCTTTGATATTCTTATACTGTTATCTATCATCAGTCTGTGATGTTCAGTGCATTCCAGCAGGTGTTTTGTGATGTAATTTCTTTTTTGGTGTACCCACTTTCCCCTCATCTGCTTCTACGTCAGTTAGTGATTTCTTACATTTCCCAAAATGCCTTTCGACAACCCCCAGACAACGGGTCTGAACTTCAGTTGTGGGTTATAGTATGTGTAGGTGGAGTGGAATGAGTGTTTTACAGTCAAGAAAAAGTGAGTCGCGCCGCTTACTCAAAATGCAATATGTCTTGTGGCTGCATTTCATTCAGGTTTATTGAAGCTACTGTTGGTGGCTACTGTCTCTTTCTCCTCTACCATGGATTTCTCCCTGTGCAATCGTTGAACATCGGTGGGTCTAGATCCTTGATTCTGAGGGACTGAAGAGGTTTTCTAATGTACTTGTGCTGGAAATATTGCAAAGTGACGTCACATAGTCTACGTTTACCCAGCTACCCACAGGAATAAGAAAAACACACAACCAAACCACAAAATGGATCCAGAAATAGCTACCAGCTGGTCAGGTGAGTAAGTGTGTATAACTGTATAAATGGTGCTGATCAGAAATAAAACAATGTGGTGAAGCATAATATGTATTGTTTGGTTTTCCTAGAAGAAACAATAGCTACATGCTAGTTACATTCAATGTCAAATTTTAGTAGATGTGTCACATACAGCGTGACTTGAATAGTTTCCAGCCATGTTCCTAAAGTGGCTACTAAGGCAGTGCTAGTTCCTAGTGGGGAAGCCAAATATCCGATAATCCCGACAACACATGAATGCACAATAATATCAAGTCAGTTCTATCCGACAGATGAAACTCAACACCCAGCACAGAGAGGAGGAGAGCATAAAGGGGATGGACTGATGGGGGGGAAGAGAGAGATGAGATGGGTAACAGGCCAACGAGGGAGGGAGTGATGGATAGGTACAATAATGGAGCGAGGGAGCAGGCTATTAGGAAGTGAATAAAGGGGGAGGGGCTGATGGCCAAAACAACAGCTCCAGTGTCATCAGTCAAGCACGACCAACAGCCTGCAAGCAGAGGAGGAACTCGCTCACAAACACACACACACACACACACACACACACACACACACAAGCTCACTCAACCACAGCATGACACGGTGAGACACTCTGGCATATACAGCCAATTAGGAAGGAGGGGCAGAGAAAGAGATGGGGTACAGAGAGTGAGAGAGGGGAGAAGGATGAGGAGAACGTCAGAGATGGACAGATGGAGAGGGAGTCGGGGGGGGGGGGGGGATGGAGAGAGGAAGAGCAGGAGAAACTGGGAGAGGGGAAAATGGAGAGAGAGAGAGAGAGAGCAAGAGACAGAGACAGAGAGAGAGAGAAAAGCATGGTCACTGGTGGGTGGTAGGTGTAAGGAATTAACAGCTCTCCAATCCCGGAGCCGGCCAAAACTCTGCTGCCCTGCTTCAATTCTAACAGCCGTTCCCATGGCAACACACATGCGCTCAAACACACACACACACACTATCTCTGATCACTATTGTGTGCCTTGATAACCGCTGGTGCTTTGACATGCTCCACAGATAGACGGTGAGCCATCACAAGGCGTCTATCTATCCTGGCCTACATCTCCAGTAATAACTAACATGTTGATGTGATGGTTCCACATCTCTGCTTGCAGGATAGCCATCTGCTTATTCATATAACAAACCATTCAGATGACATTACTCCTGATTTCCATAATTTTCCAATAGTTCACGTTATGGTAATATAGGAAAGGACAGGGCTAGTCTGTAAAGGCTAAAATGGCTGACTAGATGGATGAAGGTGGAAGCAGCCTTCAAGCACCCAACCAGCACACAAGTGGGTGAGTCTCTTCTGTCTTATCTCGGTTTCTCCTGCTCTGTCTGTCTCTCTTTTTGTCTCTGTCTCCCTCACACACACACACACACACACACACACACACAGAGGATGTGTCAGCTTCCCTGTTTCCCTCCAGGGCAGCAGTCCAAATGTGAAATCAATAGTCTTGTCCCTGGCCTCAGGAGCTCAGGTTACACACCACACACACACACACACACACACACACACAGGCTCAGGTGGTCTGCTGCAGTGGGAGTGCACACACACTTTAAACATGATGCAGCACTGCAGAACTACACAACAGAGGCTGGCTGATAAAAAGAACTGGCCAGGCATAAAGAAACAGCCCTTGCATAAAATAAAATGCTCTAGTAAAAATGATAACCACAAGGCATCTGTTTGGCCTCTCACTGGCTGTATCCAATGTCTTGCATCTGAAAAACTGTAACACAGACTCTTAAAGCCTCAAGCGATTCCATTTTTGTTTTGCAGAAGTTTGTTGCTTAGTAATAGAAGCCCTTATTTTGTTCCTGGTCAGAAATGGATTTGTAGCCCATCAACAATAAGACCAATGGTATAACTCTTTACCTAAATGGGCTGTGTTTGTATCTAGGACATACGATAAAATATTAAATCTAGTAGCCTGGTAAGGCTGGGAAATTCTCCAGTTTGATACTTGTTTAACTTTCTATATCTTTCTTTGTTGAATAAAATTACATTATGCAATAGAGTAAATACATTTCTGGTTAGCATGCCATTGGTTTTTCTGAGTAGAATTCAAGATAACAGAGCCTTTCAGTACCGTTTCATACATTCTGATACCTTTTGCTACCTTAAAGTTGATAAAGATAACAGAACTGGCATGGTGCCAAAAGGTGTCGTTTTTCATTATTCTGTTCTTGTTGCTTGGTCTAGAAAACAAGGAGGGTTACATCTGCCACCTGTTAGGGAATACACAGCACAGTGAGTAAAGCACACTGCACAAACAACACCTGCCCATGTGGGCTCACTCAAACACACACACACACACACACACACACAGCTAAAGGGTGGGTAACGTGTGCATGAACAACACATTCAAACTACATCAAGCCAGCCATGCACAACGTATCTAAAGGCAGACATGAAGACAAGCGGAAATACACACACACACACTCCACCAGCAGCTGGGAATGTCTCCCTCCGTTAGCCCACTACATTTCCCATCTCCCCCCTGGAGGCGCTCAGCCCATGACCCTACGACCCCTGCAGCTGGCCACCGATTGGCTACTACTGAAAAGCTCCTTGTTAAGTTAACTATCGGAGTTCGAAGCAACTGTCCAAGTTATGTTTGTGTGTGTGAGTGTGTCTCATCTAACACACACAAAAATGTGCCAGCCTCATCCCTGCCACACCACCTCCAGCATTCCTGCCGTACCAATCTTGCCATCCCTTCCATTCTGGAATGCACACACACACACACACACACACACACACACTTAACTGTTACTTTTCAGCTCCCAAAGGCCCATGCCTGTCTTAGTGGTTGTGAGTCAGATGTCTTCAGCCACTGGGGGGGAGATAGTGTTTCAAGGACAATCCGTTTTAAGATCGCACAGTGCATGAATGAAGCGGTTGCTATGACAACCACATCAAGGAACAATGACATGTTGCCTGTGTGCCTGCATGTGTGATGCACATGCTGAATACTATTGACAGCTGAGTGTCAAAATAAGTCAGCATCCTCCAGTTGACACTCCCCCACCCCAACACACACACACACACGTATACACAAGGAGAGGCTGGTTGGTCTACATTTCAGTGTGTGGTTCCACATTAACACGCCCAAATATACCCACACTAAATAGTTTACAGTAGATAACAGAGTCAGCATCAAGCATTCATCTCTAGAAACAAACAACATTCACATACAAAACACACATACTTAAGTGACATGATGAAATTTGGCTGTTTTGCCTCCATAAGACCCTCTTCAAATCTTTCAGGTTGGCAGCAGGATGTCCTGTATCGCTACAGTGAGCGACCCACCCAGCCAACCTGCCGTCCCACAGTGAAAACAGACCATTCTAAAGAGGACTAGTAGTCCAGCTGTTGGTAACACGCACCATGATGCATGACAATCCCGACATCTGACCTCACCCAATTTTACAGAGAGACTACATAACCAGATTTTCTCTCTTCTTCTCTCATTCCACTTCATCCTTCCTCTAGGTGGCCTTGATTCATCCTGACCTTGTCTTTTTTTTATGCTTCATCCTATTCCTATCCACATGTGCTGTTGGGGAATGGGGGCACAACATTCATGTGACACACACACACACATGCAACCTTGGATCGCCCACCAGCTCACAGCCATAAACCCATCCACTCTGACACAAATCCATCCCTACTTCCTAGAACAGTTTACGTCCAGGGGAGCAGGCTTCCTCCTCCCCGCCTCAGGCTCTCTCACCGGTGGGGTCCCAGTTTAAAATCCTGCATCCTGCCATGTCCCCTCTGCTGCACTTTGTACACACCATGGGTTTGTTTTCCAAGGCGAAAATAATTCAGCTGAGTTTGGATCTTTATGCATTTATATGTTCCCCATTCACATGCTTCCTATATATTTTACATTTCAAAATTCCATACTTTCTTCACAACTTAATTTTTTTAAACGGTCAATATGTTACAAATTGGTCAATACAAACATCACAATATGTGAAATAACAGTGGGTCTACAGTTGTATAAAATGTGCAGTCATTTATCCAGACTGAAAAAAGGGTTTTCCCCTCTAACTCCCAAAATATTTCACAACTTGGAGATTATCAAATTCATTTTCCATATTTTTCCAGACTTACATAAACCTACATGAGAATGCTGCATTCATTCCTTCCGTTCACAGATGGAACAAGCCTGGCTAGGTATGAATAAGGGTGGGAACGAGGAGAATCAGGCATGCCAAGTCATCTCAGTTGTGTGAAAGGGGGGGAGCGAAGGCCCACTGAAGGGAACATCTCTTTTCAACAGACCACAGCCACGGTTCGCCCTCACATGGTTCCACTTTAGTCAGGAATTATCTCCCTTGGAGAGGAAGACTCTCCTCTGACAAGATCCTCTGAGGCTCGACTCCTCTTTCATTTGGCCCTGATTTACAAGGCCTGCTCACTGAGGCTTATGGGGGCCGAGGCCTCCCTCTCTACCCTCCACCGGCTCTGGATTTACCTCTCTTAACATGGGACAACAAACATATAGATCCACACTGTCCATTGGCCAGTCCTCTCCCTGAAAAATGCGAGATGATAGATAGATAGCTGGCTTTAAGCCACATGGTGCCACTCATGCATGTCTGAGGTGCTGCAATAACAAAAGGCATTTGTGAGCACTGAGGTAAATTAAATATAACTTTACTGGCAGCTTGTTACAGCTGGTGTTAAAAATAAAGAGCTCAGTGGCATTAGTGCATAGGAGTATTTGTTGATTAAACTGAAACAGAAAAGTTTTGCAAAGCTTACTGGCAGCACGATTCAATGTACAACTTCAGTATGGTTTTTCCTTTGCTCATTCATTACCCACAGGAAGTAGCTATGGCAGCATTTACTCACTGTGGTTTACAGGCCGTCTTACCTCTGAAGTGGCTTTCCCTTCTTCCTATTGAGGTTAAAGGTCGAACGAAACCGCCACTCCACTCAGTGACTGGGCTTTTATCCCCTGAAAGAGAGAAAAGACAAGGGGAACAAAATCTATCAGATGTGATTTACTGTCTATTTTTGTGGCTATGATTGCGAAACACAACCCACGTCTTGGTCGCCTCATCCAAGGCCATTAGTCAGTGAAAAACCAAGCTTATGGATCGATTGCGCTTGTTCTCACTGCACTGCACCGCACTGCAGGAGGATTCAGAGACTTGGCAGCCTGCAGCTGGATGAGAGCAGATAGATTTCACTGTCACAAGAATGCAGAGGATTAGCTTTGGAGGGAGCTTGACTGAGAGACTTAACTAAGGGCCGACAAAATGACACGCACAGCGAGAAAGACACTTATCGCAAAGCTTTGGAAGCAATCAAGCACGGTAGTCCCTCCATTAAAAACTCTTTTAATCACTATTCCGAGATTAAGAACGTGACGTTTCTGCTGCTAGGGCCTTCTGCGTTTTACCACAAAGACTTTCAGACTCGCACATACACACACACACACACACACACACACACACACACACACACAGACACGCACAGACAACTTAATAGGCATGGCAACTGCCACAGGCTAATAATTTCACAACATGAGTCAGAGCTGAAACTCAAACCTTGTCAAAACCCTGACTTGTGTATTGACTGTGAATCACCAGCCTCCACCAGGCCTCAACAATGCTGACCAACATCAAACATTTCAGCGAATCATTAACTCATCCACATCCATGCTGACTCATAACAGCCTAACCTTATTATAGCCACAGCAATCTGACTGCTGAATCACAGTCTGGTAATCAAATATAATTCAGGTGCATCACAGCCC
This sequence comes from Centroberyx affinis, assembly GCF_046629955.1. Classification (NCBI taxonomy): domain Eukaryota; kingdom Metazoa; phylum Chordata; class Actinopteri; order Beryciformes; family Berycidae; genus Centroberyx; species Centroberyx affinis. Next base: position 195,567 of record NW_027279723.1, read on the forward strand.
CCCCTGAGGTTGGGTTTAAACACGCTGAGTCGGTAGGGAAATATTAGTGCTGTGATTCTGAGTGTGTATTTACTTTAGTGTGTGCATGCGTGTTCCTGTGTGTGTAGGCAGCTGATGTTGTGGCTAACTACTAGCAAGCTACTCCCGCTGGCCTCAGCTGTTCCTTCATTTTTCTACACACCAACTGTTGTTCGTGCCGCAGCATGTGGCCCTTATCCTGACAAGAACGTGTGCGTGTGTTTTCACAGCAAATAGACCTCTTGTAGCAGGGAAAGTGTGTCAAATAGAGCATCAGAGTGTGCGTGTGTACATACATGTCCATGTGTGCATGTATGTGTGCCCTGCTCAGCCGACAGCTCCCCCTCCCCCCCGTCTCTCTCTGGTGTAATTTGCACACAGCTAACGCGTGATATCATTCAGTCAACACAAGGCCATTGAACAGGTGTGGCAGTGACACATGGATCTGTGCAGCTGCAGGGAACACAGTCGCTCCAGTCACAACAGCACAGAGGCCGGCGGGCAGCTGCTCCGCCGGTGAAAACTTGTGTGCGTACGAAAGCAAGCCTGCGCACAAAAACACATACTAAAGACATAACCAACTTTTCCCCAGTAATGGAACAATGGTTCTACAAAGACTGAAAGAACATCAAAATCCTTCAGACTCTTACAGACTCAAATCAAATGCCAGTAACAGACTTTCTCTTCTGCTAGCCTGGTTTATGCTTCATGTGGACATAAACGTGACAAAGTGCAGGTGGTGAAATTGATGTAATTGTGTCAAAACAAATGCATGTTTGTCGTATTTGAGAGTCACGCATGAGGGCACGCACCACCTGAAATCTGAAACAACATGGACGACACTGCCGTTACGTAGACGTGCCTCTGTCCAGGATTGGCTGAACGAAGAGGAACCGAAACCACTGGCCAATTCAGGTGTTTTTGTTGTTGGGGGATTTAGATAGGTCACGGTTCCTACAGTGCCATCAAACTAATGGATTATAAAATAATGGATGGATTGTCACTGTCAACAATCAGAGTTGCCCAGCAAGTTGCCCTGTATCACTGCCGTCATTTAGTTTCAGAAGAGACTTTTCATGTGGCCTGACTCAGTGCCCCACTTCAACAACAGGCCAAGGGGAAACACAGGCTACTGTGTAGCGCATTCTCCCCTGGATACAGGTGTGTCCTTGTCCACCCAGACTTCCCCCATTAACTGCGATCCTGCAGGGCAACTCATTTCCTGTTGGGGAAGGAAGTGGGAAGGAGGGCAGGGCGCCGAGCCAGCAGGGGTGATGATGATGTCACAGGAAAAGAAAGATGGGATTGTTGCAGAGGAAGTGGAGCAAGTAGGGCAAATGAGTGAGCAGGCAGCACTCATACACATGCACACACACACACGCGCACACACACACACAGGCGAGCTAACAATGGATAGATAACAATGAATGCTGTGTAAGGTGCATGTTTGCATGTCCATGGTTCTGTGTCCCACACCCAGTCTGTGACTTCTTCCACTGATCACACTGCAAGATGATAAGTTCTGTGTGTGTGTGTGTGTGTGTGTGTGTGTGTGTGTGTGCCTGCACCCTGCCTCCCCTCCTGTACTTCCTGAGATGAGAAGCTATAGCGTGACAGCATGGACTAGACTAGTTATCTATATATAGACACATAATATGGGTTACACATGGCCACATGTGAGAGTTTTCCACATAGACAATATAAGAGGGCAAATTGACAGACAGCCGACAAAGAGTCTTTGTTGCCGGGGGTGACACGCACCAAATTAACTGGACAGATCAGAGGACATTATGCCTCCTGGGCACTAGTGTCGGGCCCATTCAAATAGAGACGGCATATTCTCCTAATACTGCTTTTCAATTAGGTTATTTAATCATGAGGATTCTAATTTCGCAACAGATTATACTGTAATCCACTGTCTCCCTTTCTCATGTTTTTACTTTTTACAAATTACAGCTATCTTACAGCAATAACTATGTTAATGGACCTTATTCCCAAGGTGGCCATTTTAAACTTATGTTGCACTGGGAAAATCTTAAGAATCCATAGAGATATAGGTTCACATTTTAAAGGTATATCTTTGGCCCACTATAGCTAGGAATCTAGCCTAGGTAGCTAGTTAGTAGCTAACTATTTGAAGTCTTTATTTATGAGTTGAAGTATATGCCAATCTTCTAGGTAGAGTTTCCCACCCTGAGTGTGATGTAAATTCAAAATTGCCACCATGAGAATAAGGTCTATATCTATGTTCTCTGTCTATATCTATATCTATATCTATGATCTACAGATCTGCATTGTGGGCATGTTTGCTTGAATGTGTGTCCACCAAACATTTTGGATGCACTATTCTCCTGCCCCTGGGCTACCTGATGTTGCGAGATTATAAAACCAATTCTAATTTAGGATTACAATCACAGCTGTACACCATACCATAAAGCTGTGATTGTAATCCTAAATTAGAATTAGTTTTATAATCTCGCAACATCAGGTAGCCTAGGGGCAGGAGAATAGTGCATCCAAAATGTTTAGTGGACACACATTCAAACAAACATGTCCACAATGCAGATCCGTAGGACATAGATATAGAAACACGTCACAGTGACAAGATAGAGACTAGATCAATGATTGAAGGTGCACATTCCACTCAGTCTTGTGTTGCATGACGAGATAGCATCCAGATAAACATGTGACACATTACTTATGCGGTGAAACACGGTGAGGAAAATCAATGTGATAATCTGGCCGTGACCTCTGATTCACAGAACAAATGGATACACTCCCTCACTCACCGCTGGTCTGTATAATAATGGCTGGATCCTGGCAGGGTTATTGATCAGAAACATCCAACAGCATCTTAATCTGGTTTTAGAACAAGATAAGGCCTTAGCGGTGACCCTGACCATTATTCTAAGACAGAGAGCTATCCCAGGAGCCAGCTGACTGATGGTTAGCTCCAAATCCAAACCTCAGTGGGTAGGTGCATTAGTATTGATCAGTGCAAAGAAGCAGCTACTTCCATCCATGCACATTGTGCTGCATGAGCTCCTCAATTGTTCAATCCAAAATCACTTCAACTGCATCAATGTTGAATTTCAAAGAGCAGGGCGTAGATCATCCACTAGCTGTGGTTAAACATGTTTGAAGATAAGAGGTCAATGGGGAAAAATCAACAATACAAACATAAAACTCGTCTAAATCTCTAACAATTACCAGAAAATGGCCAACTGCAAAGTAGGGCTGGGCAATAATTCAATATTATCATTTACTGTCTTTTAGTGGAATCATATTGTGGTAATATGGTGATTTGGGGATATTGTGACACACATAACAAGCAAACTATATTTAAAAATTGAGGTATGAAACATTTTATGGAATATTATTTGAAAATTTCAATACTGTTTGACATCACACCTAACATTACCATTCAGTTCAATGGGATGAACATGAATTTTATTACTTAAATTACTTGATATATTACTTGATATATATCGATATTTTTAAAAAAACACGATTATTGTGATATTGATTTCAACCATATCGCCAAGCCCTACTGTAAAGATGCCTTCAGTCGATCTAATACTTGAACACATGCTTCACCTCATTGCACAGAAGACATGTAAAACAACCACACAACCACTTGTATTTGGAATTCATGGGACTGGCTATTTTTGGAGCTGCTTCCCTGAATTCACTGTCAGCTGGACAATGTTGGAATCCTCAGCTTAAATCATTCATGACCACTCTTTGCTTTACACATGTGGGCACTTGTAAACACCTCCTAACAGTGTTCAACCCAAACAACAGTGAGTCCATTCAGAGTACTAAATGCCTATAAACTTGAAAGTGCCTCTTGGCCACATGACTAACACCTGAATAAGAAAATAAGTGATTCACTGTGTGTGTATCCAGGCTAAAAGATGACTACCCCATAGGAACTCAGCTGGAGTTCCCCTTCATCTCTGACTAGGGAACAGCTTACCTGCCCCCTTTTTGGGCCTTAGCCAGTGTTGGGGACATTGCTGAACTGACCCTCAACCATCTTGTACAGGCAACTTCGCCCTTCTCCACTCACTCACAGCGGAGTCTGGTTGTGATTACAAGGAGCTGATCTCCACTCCTCAGTGGGATTCTCCACGGTCCGTGCCGTGAGCTCCCCGCTCTGGAAAAACCACACATGGTGGGAATTATGGAATAACGCTGTGTCAGGAATGTTCCCACGATGGCCAGTGGGATCTGATGGAGGTCCCATTGGCTGGCTGGCTGCCGGCCGGTGGGGTTTATGGGTAATATAACACATACACACACGGAGAGGTACATGATAAAATGCCTCTCGCGTTGTTCCACATTTGGACCTGATGAACTCCTTCTTGTCTTGGGATCAAAATGTTCCGCTTGTGTCAAAGCATTTGAATAAGCGGGCACTGGTTTAATTTATCTGGAGAAAAAAAAAATCACTTTGTAGCTACAACTCACGAACCTCTGTGTCATTAGCACAGCTTGCTCACAGCTGATCAGCTTAAAGACAGAAATCTGACTTCTCTCTCTCTCACTGATTTCGTTTCAATAAGCTCTCGACAGTGATCGGTCGCAGCAGTGGGGAGGTCAAGCTGGCTGACCACGGATTCGCCAGTGACCCCCGGTGCCCCAAAGCCGGCCACGCTGCCAAACTCGGCGGCTGATCTTGATTCGTTCGCCGAGCAGAGTTGCCTGTGTGGCACGTGGGCCGAATAATCAGGAATCACTAGAGAGTGAAGATCAGCAGAGCGGAGAGAGAGATTAGCCAGCTACTCAGCCACTAACTCAACCCAGCGCGGCCCAGAGACTCGGTCAGTAGAGGCTTGGGCTGACTCACAGAGCTGCCAGGGTATTAGTCAATGAGATTTGGCGAGGGGGAGCCACACACACACACACAAAAACGCAGAGCTATTTCGTGAGATTAAGCCGGCAGGTCTGAGTGACTGTCAAGGGATTCTCTCACAAAAATGTGTCAGTCTACTTTCACCGTGGCGGGCATGGCGGTGCCTCGCTCAGATCTCAAACACGCCTCGCTTTCACTCAGATTCTCCCTCTTACAGGTCACTGCTGGCTGAAACTCTAGATGGCTTCAATGTCCTATATGAACCCTGTTTAAACAAAAAAGAGCAGCCTGCCAACATCAGCCTGTACAGTAAATGTGGAGCTCTAGCCCACAGCCAAGTGTTGTGAAAGAGTGCGACTTGCAGACATTGGCAGAGGACACAAGGAAAGCTGAGAATGACCTCAGCGTTTCCAAGCCGTCGTTTTTCAGATGACATCAGCTGCACTGGAGAACATTTTACTGGTTCTCATAAACCTCTCTCCTGTCCTTTCCCCTCCCTCTACATCCCACCCGTCTTTCCTGTCACTATCTCACTTCTTTTTCCTTCTTCCTCTCGCTCTCTCCCTCTTCACAGGTGTTCCTCCACTTCCCTAGTCTTCTTGGCAGCCGGCTCGCTGGTGGAGCGGAGGTTAGCCGGCGGCCTTGCTAGTGGCGCGGCGCTGTGCGGTGACCCTCCGCGGCTCTTGGCTCGGATCGCAATGGGCAGCGTGACAAGCGGAGGCTGCTTTCCAAGCCCTCTTGTTCTCTTCCATGAGGTTTCGCCGCACACTTAAGTACCGCCTGGAAAGCATAGCTACTTTCTAACAGATGTGAGTTGGGGTAAATTTCGTGGTACGAGTGAGTGCGTAGTCAAAGATCAGAGGGGGGAAAAGTAGGCTACACTGCATATTTAATGGCAAAACAAGTCTTTTTGGTCCTAGTTTTTGGTGCAGTGCCGGTCCGTGGCTTGAACTGAAGGGAAAGCAAACACACATTTGAAGCAGTTTGGAACATTTAGAAAATGTGGGGGTGCGCCTGTCTTCGCCTTCAATGTATGAAAGGGTGTAGCTCTATCCCTTTTGGAGCTACAACTCAAGAGCATGACAACTTAAAATCCAGTCCACGCTCAGGTCTGGAATCCATTTTCTATGCTTGGCCAGAAACTTGTTTGTTCCAGTGATTCAGACACACGCTACTGCAATCATAACCGCACACACAAACACGACACCCCAAACACAATGCAAAAGAGACAACAGGGAAGAACACTGTAATCACTGTGACTGCTTGTTCTAACCCCACACTGTCGCTGATACCATCTTCTAACGCCGCTGTGCAAGTGGTATGTTCACGGGATGAAAACAAAATCCTCGGTGGATTTGAGTGGAATGTAACCCGGAGGTCAGTGGGGAGACAACAACAGTACAAACATAAACTCGTCTAAACAGGGGTCATCTAAAGAGGGAAGGGCAAGAGGGAGGCATTTCACAGCAGGGTGAGCGGAAACACTGCAGTACACGCTGTCTCTCTCTCTTTCTCTGTCTGTCTCTCTCTCAAACCATCTACTGGTGATGATGATGGACTGTCAAGAGTTACCAGAGTCTGCAAAAAGGCAAAAAACACACATCAACAAACACTCACTCACACACACAGTGTTACAGCTCCATGAGAACCAGCTGAACTCTGATCAGAGAGGAGACAGGAACTGCTGCTGATGTATATCCCAGCTGGAATGAGGGACTGGACTTGTTGATGACATCACAGAGGTCATGCGGGGTCAAACGTCAATGTGGAGAGACGGGGAGAAGAGCGAAGCCTCCAAGCTGAACTGGTGAAACTGGAAACAGTGGCGTATTTGAGGCCATAGCTTTACCCCTATAAATACATACAGAGAGGCGCGGCTATGCGGGAAAAACACATACTTCTCCCCTGCTTGTAGATTTCAGACATACCCACATAATTAAATCATCTGCGAACCAAATCTAAAAATCTATTTGCTATTTTTGTCAGCCTCTCATGATGTTAGCCATGCTGACTTTTGCATATTTGTCTGTCTCCATTGTAAACAGGCTGTAAAGTGGTAAAAATGTATAACTTTTTAATGCTTGCAGCCATAAGACACTGAAACCCGCTTGGCCTGTATTTCTTTCAACCTCATAAATTGCTTTTACTGAATAGTAATCCAATGTCAATCCCTTGCAGCAGCAATTTTGTGCCCTCCTAGTAAGCATTCAGTTTAATTCAATTAAGGGATGCAAAATGGTGCACATGAAAGCAACCCAGAGGTCAGGAAATAAATCCACTCCATTTCCACTTCTCTGTACAGCTCATACATCACTCCGAGTCAATAACGCATATTTTCCATACTGCAGTCATGGCAGCCAGACAGCAGATGTATATTTCCTCTGAGTTAGCACTTTGTGTGCTCTTACTGGCCCTCCGAAGCACTCCTACTCGCCTTAAGCATTTTGTGTTCTCTCCACGTCAAAGAGCCATTAGCCACGCTGAGGCTGTCCATCTCCCCAGACAGGCCGTCCCATCCATCAGCTCGTCCCGTGATTGTCATGGTGGGGCTTTAACGGGAATTTCCAGTGAAGTACGTAGGAAGGCGGAGTAGAGAGAGACACAACACCATAAATCAACTCCTTCTCTCCACCCGCCGCACTCTCCTCGCCGATATCTGATGCGGCTGCTGGAATTCCAGCCGAGAATTCCCACTGGGATGAGATTCCCATTTCCAACTTTGGATGCTAAGATCGGTTTCAGGGTGATCACTCAAGTGTGTGTCTGTGTATGCGTGTGTGGGATGAGGATAGGTGTGCAAAAAACCCACATTAAATTCAATAACCGGAGTTGAGCAGCAAGTCAAATTTCAGTGAGAACACAATAGCTCAGTACACCTCTACAGAGCATCAAAGCGCCTCAAGGTTTTGTGGCGGGCGTAAGAGCTGAATGCATGATTAACTGTGTCTCTAAGTGACAGAGAAAAAAAAAAGCATCAAGGCAGAATGTTTCACAAAAGCCCCAAATTTTCCAGGGCCCCCATTTCCTGTCACATGGTCTATTATGTCAACACAGATTGACCCCCTACAACAGTGAATGGAGCAGACCATCTGTAATACAGTAAGGGGCGGTGAGGGGTGGGAGGGAGGAGGGGGGTAAGGGGGGGGTGACTGTACACCAACAGTGAGAATCAGCCACCTGCCATTGTCAAAGTCACATTGATTAATAGCTGCCTAAGCTGCTTAGACAAACTGTGCAGTGAGAGAGGTAGCAACAAAGGGAGAATTAATGGGGGAGTCAAAAAAGAATGAACAATACAACAGGCAGAACGAGCATTATGGCAGATAAGATACAATATATGAAAACAGGTCATGGAAGGAGTGGTGTGAAGACAAAGAGACAAAGTAATGTGTTGCTACTAACAGACCGATGAAGTTAGAGTGGCAAATGAGGCGGAGAATGTGTGCAACATGGCAATAGAAATAACATTGTTAAAGGAAAAATCCACTCAAAACCACTTCAACACTGTTTACAAAACAGCTAATGGTGATGTATTTGTTGTATTTCTGTGTCTATTTTGTTGATTGGTGGTGTATTTTTTTTTATTTTGCAGATAACTGGCCAAACATAGACGACCTGACGTCACATACAGATATTTGCAACTGCGCAACTACATCAGGATTTGGTGTCAGTCCCTCAGAATCAAACAGCAAGGGCTTCTTTCTAGACTCACCATTTTGCACCAGCATTCAACAATCATACAGGGAGAAATCCCTTGGAGAAGAGGCAGAGAGACCAATTTCTCCACTGACAGCAGCCTCAATAGACCAGAATGCACTGCAGTCACAAGACATGTTGTGTTTTGAGTAAAGGGCGTGACCCTCATTTTTTCTCAACTGGAAAAACTCTCATCGGCTATCACTAATGCTCTCTCCATCTACATGTACAACCTACAGCTGGATGCAACAAGTTCACACCCCTTCTCTGGGGGTTGTCAAAAGGCATTCTGGGAAATATAGGAAATCATTAGCTGAAGTAGAAGTAGACGAGGCAGGTTGAGGGAAAGCGGGTACATCAAAAAAGTATATTATAACAGTTCATCACAAAATAACACCTGGTCATCATGACTTGATGATATCCAACAGTGTAAGAGTATCAAAGGGTGGATGTTTCCTTTAAGAGTGTAATTCCCACCTGGACTGACCCGTACTAAAAATGTATGTACTCATGACACTGTGGAGTGCTCCGGGAGAAAGTGCTCACCCGATGGCACAGATTTGAGAACGAACATGGCAAAGAGATCCAATTGTAGGTCGATGCTTTACGTTTGTATCTTTGTTCATCTCTGGCTAGCGGTGTGTGTGTGTGCGCAGCGCTCGTTACATCGCTTGAGTGCACCTGCTCCACGAGGACCCAGATGTATCGCCCTCAAAGGAGAGGAGGGTGCCCTCCTTCTGCCTGCTCCAATCAACGGTGCAGCCAGACAGAAGAGGCTGCCTCCTCTGCACGCCTGGGACAGGCTGACGACATGACACACCTTCGTTCAGTAACTCACACAAACGTGGAAGGTGTAGTGATATGAAGTAGATAACCGAGGCATAAGAGAGTAAAAGTGAGAGTGTGTGTACTGAACATGACATTTTTTTCCCCAAGCTGTGTAGCCCTATATACCCTTTCTCCTGCCAAAGAACGGAAATCAATCACCACACCATGAATGACTGCTTCTGGATCTTAAACAATTGATTTTCCTGCCACAGAGGGGATTGATATAAGTTTGTAAGTATGTATGGAAAGGCCAACAGGGAGGGCAAGCCGCTCTCTAGGCCAACAGAGAGGTTTTGCAGGCGGGCCGGCGAGCCATTTGTCTTTGTTTCCAAATGGCAGGGGCAGCTGCCACCAAAGGTCAGCAAAATGTTACCAGAACAAGGCCCTATAGAAGCGGGGACCACGTGTCTGTGAAGGGGGGGGGGGGTATAAGACACACCCAGGTGGAGTGACATACACACTTTCTCTCTCTTTCCTCACACACAACACACCCACGGCGTGGCATCTCGCCTGGCATCGAGAAGTTGGCTCAAGTCGGGCCGCCCTGCCGCCGCACCCCTCTGCCCCTTCCTGTTTCCCTCCAGCCCCCGTCCCGAGCCAAGGCACCTCCTATCACTAGGGCAGCCGTATCCGGTTACGCTCTCCCCTCCGGCTCCCCATCATGGTGCGTTGAAGGCTGTTTGAAGTGCCATCCTCCCCCTGCCCTCCACCCACCCACCCACCCACCCCCTGGCTGTAACAGAACCTGGGTAAACTTACACCGCCGCCCGCCCCCTCTCCCATCTCTGGATCTTTTGTGCGGGGAGGTCTTATGCCCAGGGACATGGGTGGATGGATGGGTGGGAGTGAGTGACTGGCTGACTGACAGGCAGACCAGCACACAGACACACTAACACACACATTACACACAAAGAACAGCCTCCAACATCTCCCTTCTGCACCGCACGTACTGTACATCTCTCTCGGGATCGCTCCTCAAGCCCAAAATCTCTTTGACAACTGTTTTTCTCATCTAATCAGCTGCATCCTGCGCAAATAAAGCATACAAGAAAAGGATGAAAGGGACCAGAGGGATGGGACGGGGAAGAAGGGAGAAGAGGGTTTTTTCCCCCCCACTCTCTTGGCAAAACAAGACAGAGTGGATGAATGGGAAAACCATGTATCTGGTTATGTATTTTTGTTGTATGCTGCAATTTCCTCCCAAAACATACTCTCTCTCTCTCCCTTGGTTCCCTTTCCACAGCCTCGGGAAACAAAGGCAACACTGAAATCCCTTACATGTGCTCTGAAGCAGGGGCAGTGAGATGACACGCTCGCTTCTGGCATGTGTTTTACCTCCGTTAGTGGAAACTTAACCCATGACTGAGCTTTTTATAACTGAGCTGTATACCATGCTGCCTGAATGCACAGTGAGTGAATGGTTGTGTGTATATTTGAGGATGATATTGTATGTCTTGTCTTGTACATTGCTGTTTATTGTTGCTGCATCACATGTGTCAGCATATCCAGAGTTACTTATTAAATTGTTGATGCGTCTGCGCCAACGCCAATGAGACAAATTCTTGCTCATGTATTCTTCCTGGAGAATAAACTGATATTAATTTTCTCAGGCAGCTGTACTCACTGAGCATAACTTATGATGAGGCTGTAACCGCGATGATAATAATCCTGTTTACATTGTTTCAACTTGTGGCTTCTCTTGGAATCTCGTCACAGGCCAAAAATAGGCTCATTCAAAAAAGTTGCCCAACACTTCAAACACAACGCTTAATTGTTAATTAAGTTCTTAAGAAATGCATTCTTCAGGGAACGCAGCAGCAGAGGAAACTGAGCTACAGCAACAATGTCCAAGGGAACAAAAACAATCTATCATTGGGTTTTCCAGATGTTCTCGGGACATCACTTGCGATCCGTCCTCCTTCCTGTTCTGTGTTTCTGGCGAGACAATAAATGAAATCTGACTCCTAACCTCGCAAAAAAACAACAACAACATAACAAGCTCAAGGCATCTGTGTGAAGGGGATCGACCAGAAGGCTAGTCGTTATTTTCAACCCATTAACTGCACTGTAAGCGAATGAGTCGCATTGTTGCCGTCTCCATGCCTATAATAGTGTGCTCCCAGGCTTTGTGGATGCAAATCAAGTCTGCCTCAAGGATACAGGCGGTCTATTATAATGTCAATGTGGCGCATGCAGGCCTGGCCAAGTGGCCTCTTGGTATCTTTAAGCAGCTTTTTGTGCACATTTTATGTTTTCAAAAGTAGCAGTTTTCAGGTTTAATCCCAGGATTTTAACACTTCTTTCACCCACACCCACTGCAGATGAACACCATTAAAAAACCAGCATCAGCAGTGCAAATAACACACACACAGGGCGTTTACAGAGTGAAAACCTGGGCCCATATGGTAGCCAGACAGTGGCATGGTGTGTTGCCCCTCTGCAAATGACCTTTGAACCCCACGGTCAATGAAGGGTCATTATCCTTACAGTGTGAATGTAGTGTGTCTGAAGCTGAGGGGGGGAAAAAGGGGAGCCTCACCTTAGTATTGGGCTAGTTCCAGTAACTTACAGTCGTATGGTTGTTTGGGAACCTCGTGTGTTTTTGCCAGTAAAGCCGCAGCACAGTGTAAATAGATTATAGAGCCTTAACTTTTCCGCCAGGCTCCGCCGAGGCGTCAAAAACGTAAACCTCTTAGCGTCTGAACCACATAATACTACAAATGTGGCTTTGTCTTGCGTGTTGTTACTTAAGGGGACACCGGTATTAAAGTGGGGATAGCCACTGGTCAAATTGGTCACATTTATCTAATCTGCGCCGGCGTCATTCAACAATGGGAACTGAAACACGGTTATTGAGCTACAATGTAGCAGGTAGGGAGCAGTGAGATTAACCAAAGTCGTAATAACCTACATTGGCACGTATCAAATAGGTTAATAAAGAGCTATAAACTGTGCAATTTCATAAATCCACCGGCGTGATATAAACATCCAGTGTGACAAAACCATCGGCCATTACCAGCAGCTGATAGCCTCCTCCCGCTAAACAGGGTGGAGACTAAAACATCTCCCGTTCTGTTCAATTAGATGCAGAAGGAAAAAGGGAGGTTGAAAAAGAAAATACAGCAGCTGTGCACGACCGAGCCGGAGGGCTTCGTTTAGGCAAGGTAACTAAAAATGAAAAACACCACAATAGGGTCATATTCAATTGTCACTCTCCAGAAATCTGCGGCTCTTTTCCCAGTCGGCCCAAACGCTGCACACCCTGTTTCTCCCCAAGAAAGGGATTGTTCAATGGCCGCATAGGAGGGGGGATAGACAAAACCCCATTCAAACAGCCTGCCAAGCCCGTCACACTATTTAAAACAGTCAGCAGCAGCATTAGCAGTGTTTACATTTGAATGTCTTGTTTTGTAAATGCACACTGGTCCATGTCTTTTTTAAAGTCTTATCCTAGTCAACATATCCACTCCCTTTCTCCGTTTCCCTTTCTTCCAACGAGGAGGACACACAACCCAGGATGGGCTGCCACTGTATGGCACAATAACTTGACAGTTATTCATGATTTACCTTTTCAAATTCTGAATGTGATCATTTTAAGGGAATAAGGAATAAGGTGAAGGTGTTAAAACAGCCGTCAATAGTAAGGAAAAATCCACTTACAGTGAATTGGGATTCACAACGAGGGTCCTCTCCTGTGTTTTCCAATGGGAGCGAGTATCAGCCCTCAAGGAAAAAGAAAGAAAACCCTAATGATAGGTGGAATTTATATTTTAAAAAAATCTACAAAAACCTGTCCGTTGTCCTCATGTTTTCACACGTCGCCTCGTCTACACACAGTCCCATTCCCTTTCCCATTCTTCTCTCCCGGAGCTGCTGAGAGGAGACACGCTGCGCGTCTCCGTCGTTTCCTGTCCAGCCCAGAACCCACGCTGCCTTCAGTTACTGTCGGAAACATCACAATTACGAGTTGACCGCACATTAGCGACCCAACAAAGCGGTAGATATGACAGGGAAAGTGGTAATTTTCTGATACTTGAACTGCCAAGATGACACGTTTTAGCTCAATTGTTGGCTAATCAACTAATTAAAACATCATTTGCATGCCCAATATCTATTTTTTCCTCTTTATTCTGCAGTTGCGGCGCAAAGTAGCTCTGTAGTGTTTGATTTATAAGAGAAAACAACAGCTACTGAAAACCTACTTTTGTCATTGCGTCCATTTTGTTGTCATTTCTTTCCAAAAGCACGTGAATGCGCGATAAATCATCTTTACTGCTTATGAACTCGAAACTAGGATCTTACGAGGAGCCCTGAAGGCAGCATCAGCCTCCGCTAGTCAAAGTCCCAGTGAATGAGTAAGCAACCACACTATAGCACTGCATCGCCTCATGCTGATCATGACCCAGTGCCACCACCACCAGACAAAAGGGACATGTTCCAGATTAGGAGATTACTGCACGTGATCCATATGGATATACATGCATTACTAGCCAGTTAATCCTCCTCATCTATTTTCTGAGTTAGAATTAAAGACTACATTTTGGTAATCCCTACTTCATAATCCGTGAATGTGTCACCATATGTAGTCACACAAAGTAAAAAAAAAAAAGATCTACTCTTGTATGGCCATAGGTTATCATAAAATCACAGAAAATGGCACTGAAGCAACAGCAAGTGTCAAGTAAAATGTCCACAATAGGATGCTGCTAATGATAACACAATGTTGCAGTTGAGACCAGTTTGTGTTGAATTGCTATTTTCACCGTTGGCTACAGTTGGACAGATGATAGCAACAGGCTGATCATTACAAGATGCTGTTCTGCCATCTAGCGGGTATACAAAGATATTGCAGTCTAATCTCATTGTGCAGATAAAGAGTTATGGTTTCACTTCTTGGCACTGTTGTAGATTCAAGACTTTTGACTTGCTACCAGCCTACAGTCTCCCCAATCCAAGCCTTGACCATTTTTAACTCTTATTGATCTGGGGAAGGTTTGCTCAGCTCACGTTTTTTTTTTTTTTCCCCCCCAGCATTACTCTGCTGCAGATACATACATTCATACCTGGGAGTGTGGGAACTGTTCAGTACTCATTTACTCTTTCCTTACTAGTACACTGTATGTATCACAGTATAATAATGAGTTGTTTATCACATACCGTTCATTTACTCTTTATTTATGTCACATATGAGAGTTTTTCTTTATTTTGGGATGCAAGTGGAAGAGGTACAAAATAATAAAGGCATGACGTTTGCATAGTAATTAACATAGACTGCATTATCCTCATTACATTAACAACAAAGGTCCTTCAAGATGTCATAAGATTAATTGTGAATAAGAAAGATAAGAAAATGAAAGAAAAGAAGGAAAAAAGGAAGAGTAACTTCAACATACACTCTTGTATTCATTCACATTCACTTTTTGTATTCTCATAATTTGACACAATGTACTGTCCTCATACTGTGTGTAAGCATGTACTATTAAACTCTGTATGTTTTTACACTATTTCCACCATGGCCAATTCCTGTACATTCATCAAAACAAGCAGGAGGTTCCAAAATACTGCATTTCCTAGCCTCCCACACCTCAACAGTTGTACTTACATCATAAGCATAGATTTACATTGACGCTGTGGTGGCATCCTGTACTTTCGACATTAATAAACACAGATCCAAATAGAGTAAGTGTCCAACTTTGCTCAACAAGTACAATTAATAGTAGAGAACTTTATTTTGGAGGAACTGTGTGTTTAGTGGAGAAAGCCCCAAATTTTACACACAAGAGGAGTCGTACGAAAAGTTTTTGGCCCATCTGCATGGCCTTAAAGCATCGCCCCAAGACTATACTGATCCAAAGGTGAGGCATGGCGCCAGAATTCATCTATATAAGTAATAACAACCTTTGTGCTAACTACTGTATATAGAGCTGCATAAATTACACCTAAGTTATTAAAGGTCACACACTTCTGGGAGCGAAACCTCAGAAGAGGAGGCGGGTGCTGCCACAGGATGTTTTTTTCCCTCAGAGGCAGGGCGCGATGTGGGTGTTGCTCAGTCAGAGGCAGAACGAGGAGAAGGAGCATTACAAGTGAAGGCATGGCTGAATGAAACCAGAACAGATGGCATTACGAGATGGTCTGTAGAATTGTTGCAGGGGCATGTAGTTTTAGGTGATGAGGATAAACCTGTGTTTGGTTTCCTTAGCTTAAAAATCTGGAGGCATCATCGTACGGGTCGTCTCAACGCGAGAGGTCAAGATGAGCATCGGCTGGATTTCCCTGCTCCTCCTGGGCGTCGGCTTTTCTCACAGCGAGCTTCTGGGCACCTGCAGCTGCCCTGGTAAGTCCTGGATTTTCTTGCAACACATAAATCCACTTTTAGAATAGAATAGAATAGATCTTTATTGTCATTATATTTTGTTGGCTGTGAAAAGTGAAGTGAAAATCATCAAGACAGCAAAGACAATTTACTGCGCATACACGTTTAGAGACTGAAGCGTACTCAATGAAGATTGTGGTTAACCCTCCTTACCAGGAGTGCAGCAAAGGCGCAGTTCAGATTTGCAGTTTAACAATTGCTGTTGAGGTAAATGCCACCCATTTTGCCCCAGGACAGTTCAGTCAATATCTGTGAACTTGCACCACCCTTTCCTAAAGCTACAAATCAGACCTTGGACCCTTGATTTTGTGATGTGACTGGGTTTTAAAATCAGAAGCTGCTCCACTGACAATGAACAGGGCGCTGACTTTGTGGAGCCATAAAATGCTAAATTGAGTTATCCCACCAGAATAAAGTTCATATTACTGCTAACAGGCATGAACCAGAATTTAAACCTCATTTAGGTGCAAGAACTCAAAAAATCTTATGGGTCAACAAAGTCACTGCCCCATTCACTGTCTATAGTGCCAGTAACATCACAAATTCAAAGGTTAGTTATCCAGTTTCTAGTCCTGGGGCAAATGAATGACATACAGTATGTGATGTTTTAAAATGGGTGGCATTCCACTTTGACATGGCACACGATGCAGAAAGTGATTCAGTTTGATACCAATCCATGTAACAAACAGCAGCTCATCACATAAACCACAGCCACAGTGGCGTGCAGAGGAGGTGATACTGACTCAAGTATGCCACTTACATGTCAAATTTCTGCGTTTCATGTGAAATCTGAGGCTAGCTAAAACAGCGAAAACGTGCCTAGACGTGGTGTTGTGGAACAGTTTCCGTGTGTGGGTGGAGTTACTGTGAAATGACAAGTTTCAGAGTCTAAATTTCAGTTAGGGAAATTAAATGCAAATAAGAGATTGTGTCAGTCTCGGCAGGACTCGCTGTAAGACACCATTTCCTTTGCAAAGGTGGTTGCTGCTTGTTACAGATAAAGACACCGGCATCCTGATTTGATGGTGGTTTGCTTCATCAACAAAAAAAAAATTATATTCAAAAATGCTGAGATATAGAAAAACAGTAACCTCTCTGCTTAGGAGGCAGCACAGCAGCACTGATAATGTTTCTGTATTTCAAAGTTTTAATTAAGGCACATTGGCAGTTTGCAAAGGTAGAAATAATTAATTAGATTTAGACACGGTACTGTAATTGAGTAGCTTTTTTGTGTCAGTAATTTAACTTTTACTTTTACTTAAGCACGTTTTTACTGAAGCATTGTACTTAACTACATTTTAAATCACAGCCATTATACAGTACATATTTTGTAAGCTCTCCATAAGCATCAGAACCTGGACCATCGTAACTTGACAAATTGTGGAGCCATTCACTGAGAGAAGAGTAAAACTTTGTGCATTTTATTTTGTAATTTACAAATTTTCAAATTAAATGAATCTAGTTTGAACTCTGTCCTCTCATCCTTTAAGAATTGCATGGAAAAGACCACATGCAACAATGTTATTTCTTCTTAAAAGTAACTTTTTTAATTAGCTACTTTTTACTTTTACTAGCAGATTTTTACACCAGTACTTTTACTTCTACTTAAGTAAAATATCAGCAAAGTAACAGTATTCTACTAGAGTAGGACATTCTAGTGCTCTTTCCACCCCTGCCAGTTTGTTTTGTAAGCCTTAACAATCCATCGTACCTAATCAGAGATCTTGGACTGATGATTGTGTCCTGAAAGGCTTTTCTACTTTTTCTTGGGTTGCGCCACAAGAAATTCAGAAAGCAAGATCTATCAGAATGTACATCATTCTGATGTACAGACATCAGAACGTACTCAAAATGACAACCTGTGTCATTATTACATTTTTCTCTCCAGACCAGCTGAATCTCATCTACATCCCAGTCGGTGGCTGCGTGTTTCTGCCGTGCCCAAACCCGGAGAACGCTGACGACGTGACCTTTAGACTTTTCCTGGGCCAAGAACTGATCGCCAGCCACGACGTCCAGAACAACACGACCAAGTCTGCAGAAAAGACTGTTATCAAGGAGGGTGTGGAGCTGCACAGGGACACCGAGGACAAATCGGTGAAGTTCGTCCTCACCGGAGTGACCACCAGCAGCTTCGGGAACTACAGCTGCGAGGCCACCGTCACCTACCCCCCGCCCCTCCGCAAAGAACTCAACGCATCGTTTATCCTGGTGCTTTTGGAAGGTAAATTTTCCTGAGAGATGCTGAGGTTTAAATGCACAGACAAGGACACACCTATGCTCAAGTAGTTCAGGGCTCCCTCGCTTGTACTGTACATCTGCCTGAATATTTGTTTTCCCAGGACAACAGTACAAGTGCAATGCAGAGTGCAATGAACCCACATGTCACCCCCCTCTCTGGATTTGGATTGTGTTGTTTGCAGCCCTCAGCGTCTACGGAGTGATCGTCACCGTCATTGCCTGTGTCAGCTGGGTAAGACAGATAGACAGTGTGTGAGCGTTGTCTTCTTCACATGGAGTCTTTTTTGAGTTGGACACATAGAGAATACATGTGTGGGACTTGGAAGTAGTCCCAAGTAGTAGTAGTACTAGTAGGAAACACACCAACTGGATACACACATTGCCCCTGCTAGATTTCCATTCAAACTATATATTTTTTCACACTGCCATTGCTCCCCATGTGTCTTACAGCTCAAGCTGAGGAGGGCAGAGTCCCAGAGTGACTACATGAACACCAAACCCAGAGCACCCAAGGGCCACAGGAAGAAGAAAGGGGTCCATAACCTTGTACCACGACACTTCTGACTCCCATTCCTCATCTATTTGGAGCTCCGGCACACCGTTCCCCCCCCACGGGCCGTTTGGACTTGCCCTAACAGATTCAAAGAATGGGTATAAAAAAAGAAGGGGAATCCCTCTGAAGAGCTGACTCTGAACCGTCGTCTTTGGAAAGCGGAGCATCGGTTTGTGTATCAAAGGAGGGTTTGATTAGTTTCGTTCCCCGTTCAGTACAAGTAGCACAGTTCCTCTTACAGGAATGGTTGTAAATAATAAAAAAAAAAAAGTCTTTGTTTACTTAACTTCTTCTCTCTCGCTCTTCCTGTCTCACTCTCCCACTCACAACTCACACACTCACACAGAGAGAACTGTAGATGGAACCCCTAGCTTTGTGGTCTCAGCAGAAACAGACGGTGGTGTCTGATTCGGGGACTTAACCACATTCACAGCTGTGATTCATTCACCCTGTGAGTAATTCTGACATAATATGGGTCAGAGTGACCAACCCGCTTCAAAATGCAAAAATGCAATCATGCTACTTTACGTTTCCACACAGAATAGTGTCATTTTATCCGAATTTTATTCTCAACCTCCCTTCAACGACTTATCACAGCACTGACGTCGTCACATCTCCTACTTTTCCACTTTGCCCACATATTTCTGAGAAAAAAGCTACTTCAGTGGCACTTCTCAGAAGGTTATCACTGAGGTTGAGACGAAGATAGACAGTGAGATGACGCCAAGCGCTTCAAACAATAACAATCTGCAACGTTTCCTGTCTTGCTCCTTGAACTTTTTTTGTCCCCATGCTTTTTGCAGATGTGATCTGGCTGCCTCAGCGGGGCTCCACCTTTACCTTGCTCACCTTGCAGTTTCTATGCGGATATTGCAAGCGCACAGACAGAGGCTGGTTTTATTGGTTTCATTCAGTAGCATGGTCTGACTCATCAACTATCAAAAGCATAAGCAAGATTCACATACGTTTTGTTTGTAGGTCAGGTATTATCAAACACCGATAAAATAAATTGTCACTGATGAGAAATTCAAATTTAAAGACCTTTTATTGAGGCCACATCAAACATCTCCACTGCTCAATTTTACACGAATATACCACATATTCAATTTAACATATTCCCACATTCAAGACATGAATGTACTATGTGCATCTGTGTTCATCTGCACTTTGCTCCTTTATATACAGATGAATGACATAGTTTTAAGGACATAAGAATACGTCCCTATTTCATGAGTACAACCTGGAATTTAAAAAGATTTCCAGAGGATCCTTCTAACTTCAGAAGTCTTAAAATGGAAATCCGTAAGCAAAATGGCACCACACAGCCCGTGTGTTTCTGATCACTGCACAGGCTGAGACTGCTGAACCAGGTTTAGTTCCTGACACTCATTTAACACTCTGACCCCGTCCTCGAGATCCCAGTCAGTCCGTTTTAGGCTCTGCGTCCGCTCCCTGGTGTTCTGGAAAGATCCGCCTCCTGAGGACCGCCACCCTCTCCTCCTCGGACACGGACTCCAGCTCCTGCTCTGTTACCTGGGGAACGGAGAGAGGGATATTAGGATATGTAGCGTGAGGCTCGGTATCACTGAGAATTGACTTCACAGTGTCACTGATACTGGTTCCAATACTTCAAATAGAATACTGTTAATAAAACGATACTTTGACTCTTTTCTTTGCCGATTGAAAGAAAAGTTTACTATGTGACAGAATAAATTATTTTCTATGTGACTTTGTTCTATGTGAATTTGTTCATAAAAAAGAATCAGACTATGCTGCTCCATTGTAAAGCTTTATGATACCTTTTGAAGCCTTAAAAGTGAGGAGTGATGGAAGAGAGGATTAAAAATATTTTAATATGAAATGTAAAAAGCCTTTATTATAAATGGCTACATATTAAAAATGTTTTAATATTTAGCCATTATAATAAAGGCTTTTTACATTTTTGTACCTGCAGACGGAGTGCCGTGGTTTTTCTTTTTCTCATTTGTTTCTATGTGACTAGCAAGGAATATCCCTAGTATATTTTTTAAGGTATTGTATCCACCAACCACTGAGCACCTGTTTTTTGCCGTGTTCTACCTCAGATCCAAGAAGCGCTCCTTCCTCATTCTTTTTTCATAATACTGACAAGCTTCTATGGAAATTTATGCTTTTCATTCCAGCTGACATTTTGGAGGGAAAATGTATTACTATTTACGTAATGCTAAATTATCTATATAATGTGGCTCCACAAACAGCAAGGTCTTTACATGTGGCTGAAGGGAGATTTTTAGACTATTAGAAGTTAACTGAAGTGGGTGAAACATTATAATTATAACGGTATTGGTTATTCTGTCAGATGTGAGAATTTCTCAAAATTACTCTGCATGTAGATTTGATCTCATTTTACTAAGATAACAGACTGTTGCTTTACAGATGACTGTGCCCTTTAGGATCTGAGAATGAGAATGACATTTAAAGACATTAAAGAGCAACAGAAAAGAAGTGAGAAGCTTTTAGAAGAAGACTCTAGTAACTACAGGCTCTTGACAAAAGAAAAGCCTATTCTGTGATCTGGAGCGGCCTGAGTCTCACCAGGACAGGAGTGTATCCCAGGATCTTCAGATGGCGAATCTTGACAGCCAGCAGACCACGGGGATGGGACGTCCCGTAACAGAAAGCGGATTGGGGTACGCAGATTACTGCAATTCTAGGACATCAGGAAAAGACAAAACGTTTCTCAGCTTTAAAAGGTCAACATTTGAATTTAGGCATGTCAGGAGGAATCTAGAGGTTTGCTTAGATGAACGTCACTGGGAGAAAAAAACAACTATAGAGACACATATGGCCTTATTTTCACTATGACTTATTCAAAACAACACTGTATGCAACTCTATATGCGGAGCGCTTTGTGTCATTTACTTTGCTTTGTGCTCCTGAGCAGGTTATTATAGTTTGGGATTTTTCATTACTTTTCAATTTATATTTCAATTTCAGTTTTAGTTTTTTTTTTAGTTTTAGTTATTTTTCAGTGTGTTTTTACTATCTTCTTCTTCTGTTTTTTAACAAATGTTGAGTTTTAGTTCAGTTTTTTAGTTTCAGTTCTTGTTATTTTACTGGTCAGAAATGTCCTAATAACGTCCTGAAAAGGAGCTGATTTATAACTGTTAATGTTTTGTAATTGTAAATTATGTAATAATTACAGGTAAAATGAAGAAAGATTTCCGTTGGTTGAGTTCCTGATAATTTGTTTAAATTAAAATTAAATGATGTAGTATAGGTAGATTTGATAGGCAAGGCAAGGCAGATTTGATAACTGTTAATCTTTTGTGGAAAGATCTGCAAAATTATAAAGTAATTATTGAAACAATGAGAGAATAAGAGAGATGAATGTGTATATTTAGTATATAATATACATGTTGATTTATAGACTCCCTGTGACAAATCTGACAAAGAAAAGCATTTCAAATGGAGCACTAACAGGAAAACTTCAAATGGACACAAGTCCATAAAACAGTTGGGCATAGACTAGATAGTTTTAGTTCAGTTTTAACTTTTTCACAAAGTCTCGTTTTATTTTTATTTCAGTTTCAGTTTCCTTGCTCCTCATTAAAAGCACATCCCTCTGAAACTGTTGTAACTTCAATTACTGTCCAAGCTTGAACCTCAAAATGAGTTCAAAACTGGATGCAAACTAAACAATGAAACCACTGCCACTGTTACCCCTGTGGTATTAAAAAGCAGTCCTGCTCTTTGGAGCACTATTCTGTGCACAAAGCAGTTCTTTATATAACAGTGTGCAGACGTACTGCACATGCTCCAACTGTTGCAGGTGTACTGCAGATGTATGAGCAGATGTTTGATGTTCAACAAAATCTTGTGACATCTGCCAAAGCCCTACATTGTTTTAAACAGAAAGACCCAACATCCTCTGGACCAGCTTAGACAGCATCAAACTTCCCCCTCCTGACTATAGAAAGAAATTTGTGGCCATGAAAAACATTCTGGCTAGTGATGTTCTCGACTACAACCCAGTGTGGATGTGTCGATGTTTTACCTTTGACTGCTCTCTGCTGGAGAAGACTCTTCTCCTGCTGGGCTGCTCCCTTTAGTCACTGGCAGGGGTTTGGTTATCACACCATCTGAGAGTCCACACACACACACACACACACACACACACGTCTGTCTGCTACCATCTTAGTCTCAAAACTAGCAGGAATTGTGCTTCGGAGCCATTTTCAAAATCACTATAAATGCTTAGTGTAGGATCAATGGGAAAAGGCACGAAATGCAGACATAATGAATCAATTGTAAAACAAACAGTTTTAGTATACAGGTAAAAATGGAGAAAGAGGGGCAGAGACATGCGACAGATTGAGCTGAACATCAACTGATCACATGCACCCGCTGTGTCACAGACCACCAGAATTTTTGTGCCTTGGATTCCCTTGCCTCCCTCCATGATTCGGTCTTTACCTGTGAGGTAGAAGTTCTCCACCACCACCGCTTCCTGCAGTGTCCCGTCTGCCCCGTCCCCCAGCGCGTCCTGCAGGGCCCGTGAGAGCCTGGGGTGGACGGACCGGTTGCAGGGAGCGGGATCTCCCAGGACAGACGGGGGGACGGTCAGGGGCCGAGGGAGGGGAGGGCGGTCCAGACGGAGACACAAGTCCACTGTCTGAAACATTCTCTCCTGGCTGCGGAGAAGCTTTGGTACTGGATAGAGATGCAAAAATTAAATATGAATTAGGTGTGTTTCCCTCAGCTGGGCTAAACGTGTGTATATGTGTGTGTGTGTGTGTAGTGTCTGACTTGTAGGGCTGAGCTGCTCCAGTATACTGCTCTGCAGGAGATGCTCCAGTGGTGCAGCCGGGAAGTGGCCCAGCAGACATAGACAGTAAACCGCCTTCAGCACTGCAGGAGCAGACATCTTGGACAGGTAGGAGTCCAGAGCCTGGCTGAGATTGTCCAGGAACCTGAAGCCGCAAGGTCAAACCCAACAAATAAATCAAGCCTGGCAATCAACATCATCCTTCATCTACATTTTTAAAATGGATTTATATGGTTGTCTGCAAAGATATGCGCATCTCTTTTTCGTCTTCGTTGGGAGTCCATCCATATTTGAGCAGATTCTGATGATTCCCGTCCATACTATTTGTCACAGTTCCAAAGCAGTAAGTACTGTAAAACTGTAATACAGTGTGGCTAAATTCAGCTCAGCTTAGAAGCGGCTTTCCCAAAAGCATCTTAGCACTAGGATAATCCTTTTATTATACAGTAATCAATGATGGATGATCTCAGTTGGTTAATTAAGATGCTTTTTGGATATCCAAACCACATAGCTAACTGGGAAAAAAACACAAGAAATATGATTCCCATTCAAACCGATTATCTTCAGAGCATCACTAAAGTAAATCTTATTATTTATATTTGTCCGGTAATTTGTTATATTTGATCTGTCATGTTAGCAGTGTCGACTTTTACATATTTGGCTGTCCTCCACTGTCAACAGACTGTAAAATGGTGAGAGTTAATAATTGTGTAATGGAAGCAGGCATAAAGAGAGACTGGTAGCATCTCTAGTGAGTCAGTTGTACCCAACATGTATCTACATGGCCTGTGAATATCTATGAGGAATATATGAGAGACAGAAGAGCGACCTACTGCTGCCTGTGGTCTTGCAGGTCATAGTTGAGAAAGGAGTAGGCCTTGAGGACACAGAGCAGTTCCCAGAGTGTCAGAGTGTCTGAGTTCGCCATCGCCCTCCCAGCAAAGGCCTCCATTAAGGCCGTGGGACAGAAGGCCAGCTGCTCAAACACAGACAGGAAGAGGACCACCTGGAACACATAGAAGAAAGAGTTAGGACCGCGGGGGTGAAGGGGAACAGCCGAGAGCGAAGATATGAGCCGGATTAAGTTAGAGGCTTTCAAACAAGACAGTTACTAGTAAGTGTGAGCATGTATTTGTTGTGTTTAAGCAGGTGTAGTTACAGTAAATGATATCCAGTTATGTTTGAGTGTGTATGTGTGTACACAGCACCTGCTTGGTGCTCCATATGTCCATCGTGGAGGCAATGTTGTCCGAAATGGTTGTGAGCAGATCCAAGTCTCTGTAAAGCAGCTCCTTACAGGCCCTCAGGACCATAAATATTCTGTTAAAGGGGATTCCATGGATATTCTCTACCAGGGAGGACGACATGTGGAGATGGAAGAAAAGAGGGAGAGTGGGTTGATAAGAATTTTAAATGAAAATCCTAATGTCTTTTTTTTTGTACTTATTTTTATCAAAGGTTTGACATTGGAGGTTTGTTGGAGGATAAATGCTCCCTTTCTTTAAAAAATAACCTCGATAACAGGATGTTTCCCAGTGAGAAGAGGTTTTACCTGTGATCTTCTTACTGCAGATGTCCAGCAGTGGCTTGGAGTAGAAGCCCATGGTGGCCATGATGGAGATCATGTGCTGGGAGTTGGGAAGGCTGAACTGGTCCGTCATGGATAAAGCCTTTCTCTGAAGGGGGTGCACAAGTAGGATGTCAGTATGCAGTGAATGCAGCTACTGGCAAAAATGCAGGTCATTTTTGGGGTACAAACATGCAAACAATATTACTATGGGTCAGATTATATCAAGCAAAATAGACCTACGGCCAAGCGAACACAGCTGACTATTTTTTAGCAAAGGTGAGATTGCCCTCTCTGATTGTTTTTTTAGTGTTTAATGGTTGTAAACTATAGGAGAGCTGAGAGAGAAATACAGGGGCACTGCAACAGAAGCAAAGACAAGCTGGCAGCATACAATGGCCTTGAAGCACAAAATGTGCTGTATCAATCCAACTTTTGACTGCTTAATTGCAGACAGTGAACCACTTGGCACAGGCACCAACCTCTAGTTTCTTTTTGAGGACCAGTGGGGCGTCTTTGCCCACTAGACGCATCATGGTCTGCAGAGCCATTACATTCTTGATACTCGGAAGACGGGCATCCACTATCAGCCTAGGATATAAGAACAATAAACATTATTGTAAATAGATCTGAAAATGACAGGATCTGAAAATAAATGGCCTCAGTTTTGGCTGGACTACATGACATGTGGATGGCTCTGAAATGTGTTAAATGTGTTTTTTTAGACAAATATGAGTAGTGAAGTTGATGCCTATGTATGAATTTCTTTCCAAAGCCTTTGCCTCTCCATCAAGGCAAAGGGCGCCTACTTTAAAGAATCTAAAATATAAGATAGTTTTATAATATAAGTTTTTTTTGGTCATTGCATAATTCAATTTATGTTATTTCATAGTTTTGATGTCTTTACTATTATTCTAAAATGTGGAAAATAGTAAAAATTGTGGTGTGTCCAAACTTTTGATGGTTAGTGTACACATATATGATGAAGACCTGATTTTGGCTAAAACATGCACACCATTTGATGAACCTCACCTCATGCCCTCCTTCAGTGCGTTGACGTTGGGGCTGCTGTCCATGTGGTCCAGACAGGAGGCCAGGATGGACAGACACTTCTCATCAAACTTATTCATTTTCTCCTGTAAGTGGACAAAACGCACATTTACACAAGAAGCAGACACATTACACAAAGAGAACCTAATTTTCCTGTAAGCAGGAAAAACAAACTTTTACAAGTCTGACAACACACAACATTTGATTGGCTATCTACCACTTGACCTGTGACTGCCTACCTGGCAGGTTCGGAGGAAAACCTGGACCACGAGGCTGCGTTGGGGCACACCCAGTTTGACCATGGCCAGGAGGGAGTAGGTCAGGTCCTTGGACCGCATGTTCCCCGCACCCTTCATAGCCATCTGCAGCAGCTTGTCAAATTCGGGGTGCTCGAACATCAGCTGCAGCTCGTAGCGCAGCTGCTCCTCTGACATCTTCTTGGTGGTGCCCCACATGTGCATCAGGCAGTTGCTGATCTGCAGATTTGTGGGCAAGTACTGAGTGGTCAAGTCTAACACATCGGTAGGGGAGCCGCACCCCTCCAGCTTGTTATAGAAAGGGATTCTCTTCAGTGTCTGCTCCGAGACAGTCTCTGTAGGCTGGATCTTAGTGGGGAATGACGATTGCGATGGCTGAGCAGAGAGACGCCCCTTCTCTTCCAGCCCCTCAGTGTGAATCTTACCCTGAAAGTAGTATCTTACTGGACTCACAAGATTCCCTGCCAGCAGGGTCTGGCTCTGTCTGGTGCTCCAAATGTGTGATAATGGCTGATCAGGGGAAGAAGCGTCTCTGACTGATGTCATGACCTGGAGGCCGCGCGGTTGCCATAGTGACCTGCGGCAGGAGAAGCGCAAGGCCCTCCTCATGACCTCTTCTGTCACCCAGACTGACATAGTTCCCTGATAATTCAGAAGCTACTGAAAGAGGGGTGTAGGAACTGAAAAATAGAAACAAGATACTAGGACTTACTACTGTAGTCCAACACTTTCAGACATGTTAAGTCCTGGTGTACAGCAAATAGTCTTTACTTCCACTAGTGACAAAGATGACAGGAATTTGGAAAATGATAGAGATGGAGTCCAAGTAATGACAACTTTCAGTCAGTTAAAACTGTCTGGCTTCACTCCTACGACTTCCAGTATACATTCTCGGGCGCGATACATTATTTTTTAGTAATGACATGAGATACTTCTGAGCTGCAAGGTCAAAAAAACACCACCTTCCTTCAAATCCAGCCAAACTGGCTAGCTAGCTAACGCTAGCTAAGTTGCTACTTTATTACTCTAACCTTGTAGAAATGGATATCATTCTCCCAAAGGAACACATGGCCGTTACTGGGTCATGTAAGATCTCGCAGAAAACGGCGTATAAGACATAAACCTTCTATATTACCCTGTGTAACGTTAATTAATCCAGTTCATTTTAGCATATTCCACGCCACTCGGTGTGTGCGCTGCCATTTTAGGTCCCCCTCGATACAACGTGAGCTGTCAAGAACTGTAAAACATTTACTAATATATGTTTTTGTGAATAAAAAATATCGTTAATATTATATTTATATTTACGATTAATATAAGGAAGCGGTACACTTTTCAACCATAGTTCTCATAAGAAAATATCAGAAACATCACATCACAACCTCAGAAAATATCTTGATGTTGTTATATGTCCGTATCGTTTCCTTGTCGGACACAATTAAGCGTAACATTGCTGGTTTCCTAGCAACCGATGCTGTCTAGAGAGATGGCGAAATTTGTGCTTGCAGGTAAAGCTTCTTTTTAGTTTTGACAAGTTGCAGTGACTTATTTAGTCGAATATTAAAATGACGTATTTCTGTTTACTTTAATTTCTTCAGGTAAAGCAGACTGTCCCTATTACGCCAAAGCAGAACTTCTAGCAGACCTCCTGCAAGGATCTCTGCCAAACTTCAGGATCCATAAGATCTCCATTCACCCGGATGAGTGGAAGGTAACATTCAAACTTAGTCAAATCTCTTTAATTTACAAATAAGTATATGCCTGGTGTCACTTTGTTCATCATGTCAACATCTTCTCTCACTGGCCTCTGACAGGAATGGCTGGAGGCCATCTGCAAAACAAATGGATGGAAACACGAGCAGTCCCCCTTGATCTGGAGGGAGCTGGTAGACCGTGGGGGCAGAGGGATGCTCTTAGGGGGCTTCAGTGACTTCCTGGAGCATTGCCAGGTAGATATTTCTTAATTTAAATAACTCCCAAACTCATGACTACGATG
The DNA here is from genome assembly GCF_046629955.1 of Centroberyx affinis. Lineage (NCBI taxonomy): Eukaryota > Metazoa > Chordata > Actinopteri > Beryciformes > Berycidae > Centroberyx > Centroberyx affinis. The sequence goes on from NW_027279723.1 coordinate 223,814, forward strand.
TCCAATTATTTATGCTTATCCTCCTTGCCTGTCTCCCTAAACTAATTATGTCTCCTTCAAATTTCCTTCAAATGTGGATGTAGAGCAATCACAAGCTTGGCAATCTTATTCATATCTATGGAAGAAATGGCACCATAAGAGAGATAGAGCATCGTATTGTTGTTATTACATTGCTGATGTTTGCCTTGCAAAGCTGTAAGGAGTTTGGTTGTTTTCTGTGGCAGCCAATTTTCAGTGTTAGCTCCAAAGTTCTGCTCCATGATTGATTTTAAAATATCCAGGGATTTTATGCGATCTGATTGTGAAACATTGGGATCACACAATGGAAATGTTTCTGATGGCACTACTATATGTCTGTAGCCAACAAGTCTTAGTTCAAGAAAAGGGGCAGGCATGAAATCCATAGTCCAGATTTACCAAATTCTTTCTGTCAATGGCTCTGGCAGGACTACTACAGCATCATGTCAGACATGCCCACAGATATGATGCTGAAGATTGCAGCAGAGAATCTGGAGGCCAAGAAGAACCTGATTGCAGAGGAGCAGCATCAGCTCAATGTCATCCAACCTCTTCATATATGGATCAGCGGGTGGGTTAGTCTCAGAAACCCAGAACAGAAGAAAAACACTTTGTGGAAATCCTCCAGGTCTTTCAGTGTGTCAGCTTACTCACAGATTGATGGCTGGAGAGACAATTTACAGAAAACACTTAGTCAAGTAAGCAGATGCTTGATATGAAGCTCAGAACAATTAGAAAAAGAACACTAGCATCTGAAATATTGCTGTCTTTGTGGTTTATTTTATGCAGCGTTTCAACCAGAACCAACTTGCATACACTTTCACTTACTATTATTAACATATAATTTGCTCATGTGACACAGATGTGGGTCCGTCCCTGGAATGCAAAGCGAATATACATATGATACAGTTGTAAATGCAATCCTCAGCAGTCAGTGGTCATGCATTCCGATTTAAGTGAGCGTTAAGTGATGTTCCCTCTTCTTCTATATCCACTCCCAGTGCTCTCAACCCCACCTGCCACATCCTGATCCCCAGCCTGGTCTCCTCTGAGCTGTTCCCCCAGGTCGCCACCGTCAGCCTCCACCTTCTGGACCTGGAGGGGGACGAGGAGGGAATGCAGGGCCTGAGGATGGAGACGGAGGACCTGGCTCTCCCTCTGCTCCATCAGGTATAGGATTTGTATATAGATTGTATATAGAGATTCAGTTGTTCCCCTCCAACCCCTGTGGTGACTACTACACTTAGCTAGGCCTAGATATTGATTATATAGAGCATAATCTTGGTAACATCACCCTAAAAATGCAGATATCTGACTATATCTATGAACAGGTAACTGTTCACACAGATCTGGAACAGGCCTTCCAGGAAGCGGATGTCATCCTATTGCTGGATGAGCGCTGGGCTGGTGACAGCGACAGAGAGAACGAGGAGGAGGAGGAGAAGAAGATGCAGGTAAGGAGACTCTCAGCCCGGTACAGAGACTACGGACGACTGATCGACGAGAGGGCCAACAAGGAGGTGAAGCTGCTGGTGGCTGGCGACTCGTTTGTCAACCTGAGGTGCTCCCTGCTGCTGGACAGCGCCCGCTCCATCGACAGCCGCTGCTTTGTCACCATGGCAACCCAGCTGGAGTATGAAGCCAGGGCCGTCATTGCGAAGAAGCTGAAAGTGAGGACATCAGGTAGCCAAATTACCCCTCCTCTCTTATGAAACACTGATTCAATTATAGCCCAGTTTTCAGGAGACATACAATGGAGCTAAAACTATCTTCCTACCAGACTCGTTATACCAAATGAATCATTTCTCCTTCTTCTTCTCTAGATATTACAGATGTCATTGTGTGGGGGAACATCAGTGGTAGTTTCTATGTTGACCTGCAGAGGGCGAAGGTTTTCAACTATGATGGGGCAGTCAAGGGACCGCCCTCCTTTTCCCAACCAGTCCTAGAGATGCTTTACGACAGGTTGGTGGTAAACAAACTGGAATAAGTTGCTTTAATTTGGGGAGTTTTGAGTTCAGTTTGAAATACCAGATTGACGGGGATTACCATACACTGAACAGAACAGTTCAGTCAAATTAATGCAAGTTGTTAGTAACAGATAACAGATAACGCCAGCGACTTAAGTGACTTTCTAAACCTTATCACACTCATTGTTTTGCCCTGTGTGGTAAACCCCACCCATCTGGCACCTAGGCAGGCTAAAACAAACAAAACACCATTAGGTTTGGCACTGGTCTACCGTCACAGCACTGCCTATCCAAATGTTCCCCGTCTGACTCCTGTCTGTGCCAGTACGATTGCACAATCCCCATGCAGCTGACCTCTCAGATCAAACACATCCTGTGTACGGATATGTCCAAAAAGCCAAATTGTACAAAAGTAATCATCTTCTCCTTCCTCCAAGGAAATGGCTGGAGACAGACTTCCAAGACTTGGTAAGTTGTCAGCGTGCGGCTGTGGCGTCCAAGACCGGCCGAGCAGCTGCCGTGTCGGCCGCCAACGGGATCCTCGCCGTCCTGAAGGCTTGGAATGGCATCTCCAGTCCAGATGAGGTCTTCTCTCTGGGCGTACTATGCCCAGGTACTGTGAAGACACATTTAGGCATAATACATAGATAATACCAACCAGGAGGTGGGTTGTATGGGCATGGATGAAGTCTAGTCTTCAAGATACAGCATATTTGATGGGAGAGGAAACAATTTAGAGCAGCCTATCACTTGACTTAATCCATATTTGTGAATTTCAATTTGATAGACTTTACAAACAGTGAAGTAGGATTGTCTTTGTCTATTTGCAGACCAGTACAACCTCCCAGATGGCACAGTCTTCTCAATTCCAGTGACCTTCAAGGAAGGTAAATGGTCTGCGCTGTTTGATGCGACCGTTGGAGACGAGCTGAGGGAGAGACTACAGCTTTCTGCAGGTGAACTCAGACAGGTATGTCAAGTCAAAAGTTACAGTTGCACACGTATTTAAGCTACCATACCATACCATTCCTTTACCTAGCAGTGTTTTCAAAATGTCTCTCTAGGGAATTAACAGTGATATTGTTTTGTTTTTTTCTTTCCCAGGAAAAAGAACTTGGATCAGAGAGTTAAATGCATGCTATGAACAGAGAGGACATTTGGTAGACATTCATAATATTGTGGTTTTGTTCTTATTTTCATGAATCGAACCGGAAAAATGTCACTAGCAAGCAAATGAACCAGATGAACTTCAATGCCAGAATTTATCTTTGTTTCAGTTTGTTCTTTTATTCTCTTTGACTTTCACATGTTGAGAGTTGCAATTTTGTTTAACCAGTTGAAATGACAATAAATCTATTCAGCTTTTGTGAAACTCCTCCCTGGCCTTTGTATTTATAGATGTAAAAGATCAAACTGAGTACTTTCTGGAAAAAAGGAGAAATTAGAAAATAGATTCCTTTTTTTTAAATTTTAAAATTGTACAGTTCTTGTTAAGTGCCTTTTTATAGTTCTAGAAGCGATATTTTAAGCATAAAACAAACACACTACTACAATACACAAACTAGTCTTTGTTAATATCCTTCTCTAAATCTGATGTCATGACTTGCCGCCTGTTGTCATTTACAATGGGGTAGTTTTTTAAAAATCAGGATACATCAAAACTTTTATTGCCCTCAGTGACAATATTAAAGTCTAAATTTAACAGGCTCATTTAACCTGAAACATTCAAATTGCAATTTTGTCACAAATTGTGCAGTACTTTATCAGTTGACAAGGAGAACTTTAACAGAGTGCTGTTTTTACATGCAGAATATACACGTTCCTTTAGCATTTCTACACTATACACAAGGAGGCATTGACCAAGAAAAGGAAAGGTTAGTACAAATACAGTGCACTATGACAAGTTGGGAAATGGACACGTATTCTGCAATGTTATATTCAATTTGTACAACCCACCCCTGAGATTCAGATGCTGAGTGGTATACAAATGCAAAACCAGCCTCTTCATACAATTGAGCTTAGTGCTTGATTTCTCTTGTCAGTTTTTGTCATGTCAAATTTTTCCACAAATTCTCAGCAGCGGCCAGATACATAACATGTAATTAATTTTTTTATATCCCTTCAAAAAAGAAAAATCTGCTTGAATAAAAATAACATTCTTTAGAAGGTTGACCTCAAATATTGATCATGGTAAATACATGCGTGATGCATGGCATGCATGGACTCATCGTGGCACAAACTAGATCCTTTTGTAAATATACATATCCCAGTGATGAATATACATGTACAAACAGTTGGACACGGGTGGGTCTGTCTGCCAGGAAGCCTGCATTTTTCAACAGAGTTGTAGATCAAGAACAAATACAGTTACTAAGACTTACTAAGTCTGTTGAGGATGTTTTAGATGGCAAAATGAAATCATATTCACAAATATCAATAGAAATTAGGCCTCAATCACGAAGAAGAAATTCAGGAGCAATTATTTTATGTTGCCACATCAAAGTCACTTGTGTGTATTGGGTAAAGATCGATTACTTGCCAACATCCAAGAACGTCAAAGTATTAGTTTCCATTTCCAGGCAACAAGTGAAAATGACCACTAATGACTAATGCTTTTAGTCAAAACTGTGACCTTGGAAGCAAGGATAATGTGAAAGATAACACTATTGTTGTTTTACTATGTCAAACATTGGGAATATGTAACTACATTTTGAACTTTGGAGTCCATGGCGTCGTCATTAAAATGCATATCATACAATCAATATGGATGACTGTAGGGATAAAATCTATTACTTTTAAATTTTCCCTCAGCACAACGATAAAGTTCCATTAACTGACCGTTAAATTAAATAATTTATATCATATATTAATAGCTATATAATCCAACATCTCGACTCTCTCAATAAGACCGTCTAAATAAACATCTGCTAGTGACTGAAAACAAGGTGGAAGGGTTAAGCTCTTCGTCCAGATGGAAAACAGAGGCATCATTATTGTGACAGGAGACTGAATTGGTTTCTCACTATGCACAGTGAGAAAGAGGGTTGGAATCTCTTGCCAGATGGTGAATGGTGTCACAAGCTCAGAGATGAAATGCGGTGCCACCCATGACAATAATGACTCCTCTATACATTTTCACCCCAAGCTAATTCTGCCATGAACATGCCCTCATCCGACAACATGATACATACCATCAGGCCAGCATGCAGCACGACACAACAAAAACCTCTCTTGTGGGTGCACAATTATATTATTGATGATAAGTTTGTGTATTTCAATGTACAAAGATCAATGTTGTATCATTCTGAATGCCACCTAACAGTAGCTGATGAGCCTTGAACTGATGGTTGGCCGTTTCCTGGACTAGAAACATCAAAACTCAAGCGAGCCAAGGCTGAACAAACCTCTGCTACATGAGTCTGTGAAAGCAGAACGCACCAAGTAATCGCACCCATCTGCCACACAAACACCAACCGACGGTCACTCGACCCAAGACCCTCTGATAAATGTATATAGCAGTAGGTATGTATATGATGTAGTTCTAACATGTACAAATAAAAACAAAACAGTTGGAGGTGGGGGCGGCGGGAGGCAGAAGGGAAGCTAGGACTGCGGTTGATGCTGGGGAGACGGAGGCGTGTCTGGAGCTCCTGAGGCTCCGCCCACCGCCTGTCTGTCAGAGCTGAAGCCCAGCCCCTCGTCCATCTGCTCCAGTTCGCTTTGGTCCAGAAGCTCAAAGTCCTCTTCCTCGGTCGGCACTAGCGTGTCGTCAGGCATCTCCTCGCCGGCGCCGCTTTCTGTTGTAACCGCCTCGTCCGGGTCCTCGTCAGGCCCCGGTGCCGCCATTGTCGTAGTGTGAGCGGTGGCGGCGGCATCGGTGGGGTGGGTGGAGATCTCCAGAGCGCTGGGGGGGGTTTCGGTGGGGAGGAACTCCTCCAGGGAGGGCTCCTCGCTGGCCTCGCTGGAGCGCAGCAGGGCCGACAGAGTGTTCTGCACCACGGTGGAGATGGCCGTGCTCACGATCTCCTCGCTCAAGGCCTCCAGGGAGCGCTGTGCGTCCTGGGCTACTGCGGATTCCTTCTCCTCTCCTCCCTCCCGCCCCGCTTCGTGCTCTCCCCCGGACCCCAGCGTCCCACCCCCCTCCCCTCCGGGTGGCCGTCCGTGTCCGTTGAAGTGCGTGTTCACAAAGTGGAGCGGGGACGCCAGGTGCTGGATGAGGAGGCTGGCGGGGCTCAAAGGTTCCCCCTCTGACGGCCCCCCACCCTGGGCTCCGTCACCCTGGCCGGGGCCCCGCAGGGGGAAGTGAAGCAGGCTGTGCTCAATGGACGGGAACTCCTCAACTGAGGGGAACTCGGGCAGATCCCGCAGGTAGGCTTCTTCTGGGTCGCTGTGCACACTTTGCTGGTCCAGGTCTGGAGGAGAGGCGCAAGAGCGAAGTCAAATTAATTTAAAAAGCATTAAAGTCCATTTTATTTCTATTTATTTTGTGCAATTTACAAAACAAGTTCATCACAAAGAGCTTTCCAGAGCAACCAAAAGAAAGGATGCAAAAAATTAATTAAAAAACAAAACAAAAGATGAACAGATCACAATTTTAAGAGACAAAGAGGACTGTAGACTTGAGTGGAAAACCACCGTGCTTATCCGGTTAGAAAAACTATTTTGAGGCACAGAACCAGTGGAGCATGACAAAGAAAAAAAAATGGTCTGCACACACACTGAACAAATCTCCAGGCTTGCTTCATTTCAATATTTCTTTGAAAATGGGCAGGCCTGAACAATGTTTTCTGCTAGCAGACCATTTTTCTTCTTTGATTGCTGTGACTGTAGTCTTGCATACAGACACACGAAAACATGATGCAGGACCATTTGAGAACGTGAACGTAGTCCAACAGTTAGCTCAAACCAGCAGCTCTTCAATACTGTGTATGTTCAACACACTACACAGAGAATTTGCCTATGGGAACCAATAAAGTTTCTCATTAACGTGAATGATATTTACCTTCGGAGAGGTCAGTGAGTTGAGGAGTAGTGGCTCTGGACACGGAGAACCCTCCGCTCTCCAAGATGGACGCCTCCTCATCCGACAGCTCAGAGTCTGTGATGGCCATGGCCAGGGCCGTGGTCTTCACGTCCACCTGACCGACCACAACACAGCACTCAGTCACATCACTGCACAGCGAAGACCTGCTTCTCCACAGGGAGTCTCAAAATGGTTTTAAGCGTTTTTAAAGGATGATTTGACAAATTATATAATACTAATAAACAACTTTCTCTTCTCTGTCATAAATTCCTTTCTCGAGCGCCCTGGTGGCTCAGTGGTCTAAGGCGCATACCATGTATATGCGACATCCTGGGTTCAAATCTGGCTCATGTTATTCCCCTCTCTCTCTCCAATCTTTCCTGTCTCTCTCTACTTTGAACTATCTACAGGCAAAAATGCCAAAAAAAAAAAAACATAAATCCTAAATAAATAAATGCCTTGATCTTGAGATATGTGGAATACTTGCAAGATTTGAGGCAAAAAGCCTGAAAGGGAGAATAAAAGAGAATCATCCTTTGGTATCAGAGTTCACTCTCCTGTGCATTCACATCTGCAACAGGGAGTCACATATAGGCTGAGAACCACTGCAGCAAACCATACAGACCAATTATTGTCTTTAAATTTATATTGTAAAGATTATCCTGGAGTCTATGAGTCTTAATTCTTATTTGTTGAAAGATGCTTGAACTGATACTCAAGATAAACTTACCTTTACCTTCTGAAGTGTAGCTAAGTGGATGATTGAATGAAAATATTTACCAGTCCCACTTTTGTACTACTGTATTACAGTTGGAATGTGGTAGTGCTTGAAAAGTATTTTCTGAAGCTATCTACTACACTAGTCAACACAGCTCAATTCCAGCTAAACTAAGAGGAGGCTGCCCCGTGTCCACAATCACGAGGACCACGACTAATCTCGTCACACCTCATCCCGCTCCCAGCGCTGCCCTGCTCCCAGTGGTGGCCTTATGGCAGCTGTACACACACTCTTGATGAGCCTATGTGACAGTGTGAGGTGGGTGGGTTTTCAGGCGTGTGTCCTTACCGTCGGAGCGAAACACGATAGCTCCTCCTCGCTCTCGCTCTCCGTCTCGGCCCTGGGCTCGTCCCCCTCCTCCACCTCCTTCTTCACCTCTGTTAAAAACACACAGTTTTAAAATGCTCACCCTCGACTGAAGGGGAAAAAAGGCATGTGAACTTCGGATAGCACACTGGCGACACATGAAAATGATGGCTGAGTGGCATTCAGTATTATGGCCACACCTTCTTAGGTGACCTACAGTACAGTAAGTGTGACATATGGGGTCTGGGTGCAATAGTAACCAGAGGAACTTCTAATCACATTGCTGATATACAGCACGGTTCCATTTAAGGGTTCTGACTCTAATATTTATTGTCAGATTGTGTAACACATGGTGTTACAATAGTGCTCATTCTTCTGTCTGTGTTTGCAATAGTTGGAGTCTGAGGATGTCAAATAGAAAAGAAAAAAAAAAAATCGGATTTGATAAGAAAATCAAAGAATCTTACTGCTTATGTAAATACATTTTGTCGTGAATAATCAATGCTGCACGTTGTGTTTTTAAATATGGATGAAGGAAGAACAATCATGAAGCTAAAAGTTATATTTCACTGCAGGTAACATGTCAGCTGATATATGCTATGGCAGTATCACGGCTAATCTAAACAGCTCAGGCATGAAAAGCTTATGTTGTAGATTCTTTTGGTGCAAAATATACATGCTAAAGGCCTGTATCAATGTTACAACCACAAGCACTGCTGTCAGTGGTGTGTGTTACGATAGCACTCACTCCTCTTGTCGTGCTTGCGGTGCTCGGTATCTCCCTTCATGCTGTAGTCCAGTTTCATCAGGATTGGCTCCAGGCCAGTGTACATCCTCTGGATCAGCTCATGGTACACCACCAGCGGCCACAACAGCACGCTTAGGACTGGACAGGTCCAGACACAACAAATTGACAATCCCATTGACTGCCCTTGTTCATGACAAGTATCAAAGCGCCATGCTAATGCATACAAAGTGGATACTTTGGGTGCAAAAAGGCAGAATTTGTAGTGATGATCCAGCTACTTGATGAGGTATGAAGAGATACATTTAACAAGTGGGTGTGAAAAAAATCCATCCACTTGGTACAAAACATTGCCATGCCAAGGGAGAATTAGAGTATTAGACAAACATGATTCTGCACAAACAGGATTCTTGATATCAGTTCTAGCAAAGTCATTAACAAAGAATGCAAAACCACCTACAATATGTGATTACTCTATTCAGTAGCAACACTTTTGTTACCAATAACCACACCCACTGTGGTAATGAGAGCCAAGGAATGCAATGGAAAGTCAGGGCTTGGCACGTGAAAGAGTTTGTGATGCTAATGAGGTTGGAGATGGCTCACCTATGATATAGGAGATCATGATTCCTGGTACATAGTGTCCAACCACAGCTAGCACAAAACAGCCACTGCACATCATCACACAGAACTGGGAAACAGAGAGGGAAAATTGGGTTACTACACCTTAAAACTGGATGAGGTAACAGGGGTACAGAGGAGGAAGTGAAAAAGTTGCATCTCTGCAGGTGTGTGGTGTGTGTGTGTGTGTGTGTGTGTATGAGAAAGGAGAATGTCTGAATGTGCTCTCACAACTGCAGCGCCTGCAGAGATCAGATAGTTTGTGTGAATGCACTTGGCAGCAGGGATTCTATATATAACATCAAAAAAAAAAAAAAGGTGGGGGGGTGGGGGGTGGGGTACACACTTGCGAGATACACCCTGATCCCCGTCTTGTAGATTCTCATCCCAACCACAGATTTAGATTGTTGGTGAACTAAATTTAAACATCTACTTGTTGTCAGCCTGTCAGTGTTTGCAGTGTTATCTTTTACATATCTGGCTGCTGTCAACGAACTGCAAAATGCTAATTAAAAACTTTGTAATGTTACCATACGGAGAGACAAGTAGCACCGCTAGCGAGTTAGCTGTTCCCAACAAATCCCCAGATGGTCTGAGTGTAGACAGACATTCTTTCACTCAGAATAAACCTATACCTTATAAAGGTAAAACCAAGATGGTGAGGGACAAGATAGCCGACTTCAGGACTCAAGGTAGGAACACAAGCTAAACACGTTATCATCATGATTCTCCCTGGTCTACTGGCATTCTCATAAAGATCCATAATGGGTGACATGTGCAGCTGTGCATTTCCAAAATAGAAATAAAACTACAAAGATTCCCAAGGCTCGTAACTCCCGTCGACTCTCTACCTTATGCATTCTCTTTGGCCATAGCAGCCGGAGCCAAAGTGCTGTACCTTGCCATGGTTCTGCTGCTTGTACTGCAGCATCTCCTGCAGGTAGAGGCAGCAGGTCAGGTAGCTTTCTGCCAGGTGGTGGCTGAGTTCGGGAATACTGAGCAAACGCTGCTCCGTGCTCATGGTTTCTCTGTATGCAGAGAGGGAAACACACACACACACACACACCCCACAAACACGGGAACAGAGTGACAAAATCAACACTTGCAAGGAACAAAAACCTGTACTTAACATGCTTCAGGCTATACTTGAGGTTTCAGAGAGAGGTCGTGTAGGATTCCATGTTTAAGTCATGAGAGGGGAGGGAGGGAGGGAGAGACACAAGATGAACACACACTAAACAGACCAAACTAGACCAGTAGACTAACATTAGCTATGATGATAGGGGGGAAATGTGAGGAAATGTCAAAATCATACCAGAGAGACATTGATGGACTTTACTTGAATGTCAAGTACTTTACTTGAATGTCATGCTAAGGATTTAGCTGACGCACTTATCCAGAGTTACTTCAGGGAATGAGAGTATTAAGAGTAGTGTAGTAGAGAATATTATAATACAGGCATTCTGTTTGGCATTTATACACTACACACCTTTGGACTGGGTGGGTCTCTACATGTTGAACTGCAGTAGAGGAAAAAAACACACGATTAGCAGTAGATCATGTACACATTTTTAAAACAGAGCATGTTTTAGTAGACTTAGCAAAAAACATGTGCGTGTAATGAGTCACAGACAGAAAAGCCAAGATTCAAACTAGATATATATGCAAACTAAAAGACCAGTATTTCAAGAAGATTATGGACCCTTGGGGTAAATAGACTATAAGTCATTCAACAGAGAGACCCATTTTTTTGGTCTAAAAAAAAAAAAAGCCCAACCACAGAAAGGTAAAATATGGAGCTGGGTCAGATTTCACTCACATTGATTCATCATTCTCTAACTGACAAGACAAGGCTCCTGTTACAAGGATTAACAGAATAATGGAGCCTTGAAGAGATGTATTTTGGGTTGGGTGAAATGTATTTTTGGGTTGGGTTAGACAAATATATTGGTTTGCCTTTTATTAAAAATCAGATATTGACCAGTCAATGCCTGCCACCTCTAATATGATGCAATTTGTTGATTACATATTTATTATACAAGTATGGATGTCTATGGGAAGCCCTTAACCTGAATTGATTCTAATGCAACATTTTGATCAGATTCCACTTGTTTATTATTATTCTTACACTAAAAAGTTATGAGGAAATATTTTCTTAAGCATGTAAACCCATATAACACAATGAAAAAGTGTAAAGCCCAATACAAAGTCAGTTTAGGCTTCTCCATCCAGTGAAGGTACAGTGTTCCACAAACACAGGTTTAAACTGGCTTAGCAACACATGAACATTTGCTTGAGTACTGAGTGACAAACCCAGAGGACAAGATTCACATTCCATAAGTGCTGGTCTTACCAGTGATGAGAGGCAACTTATGCTTCCATCTCTCCAGCAGCATGAGTCCCAGCAGGGACACGCTGAGTAGGAACAGAGGCCGCAGGGAGGTGGAGGACAGGAGCCTGGGAAATACATAAATACAGTTTGGCTTACGTTCAACAGCAACACAAACGTAATGGAAAGACACTTCACTGTCAAGAAACTCACTTCCACATTACACTTAATAAATACTACTACATAGCACCAGTTGATCTTGCAGAATATGAGGCGGGAGAGAGTAACGACCTGTTTGTAACTGACAGCTGGTAAGAAGGCCTGGGCCACTCAGCATGACATGAGGGTTTGCTAGGACTGAGCTGTACAAAAGTTAACAGAGGTAACACTTCAAAATAACTTTGGCTCCCTATTTTGTCAGTGCCATACAATATCCACAGATGGTGTTTAATGTATGTCGCCGAATTAGCCAGGCTGAAAATTAAGTTTAAATTGGCTTGCAAGCTACGTTAGCATTAGGCTAAAGACGTGGGATTAGCTAACTTATCTTGACATACACTGGTAATAGCCTCGCTAACGTTAGCCAACTAGCTAACGATTCACTTCATTTGCAACGTTATCAAGGTGTCAGTTGGATGATAAACGACGATAAACGACAGACTTGACGGTTACCAGAATAAGGTGTTGAGTGTCAGGGCGACAAAGATGCTGTACAACGGCCTCTCCCAGACGAGCAGCCTTTGCACCCATAGCAGCAGGGGCTCGTACTGCGATAGCCAGCTCTGGAGACGCTCCCGCAGGCGGACAAGCTCCGGGTTCCCGTCCCCGCAGGCCTGCTCCGATGCTCCGGCAGGGAACAGGGCCTCCAGGCCGATCGAAGAGGAGGTAACCGAGGGGCGTCTTGTGGCCTCCTCTCCGCTCGCCATGTTTTCCCCCACTTTGTTATGTTGTTTTGGAGATCACGGGGTATATGGAATGACCAGCGTCAAGCTAGCCAGAATAAAAAATGAGTTTTCCGGTTGTTACTTTCAAAATAAAAGCATTATTGGCGCACATGTGGCAACGATTTTTTTAAAAAGTACCAGTGAAAATAAAGAATGTTGTTTTTTTTTTTAGTCTATGAAAATACAATTGTCGTTTGTTCCCTCAAAATGTCAGTATGCATTCATAGCAATATGTATGCGCCTATACAACATGAAATATATATAGTGCTGTTGAAACTTCATAGACTCAAATACCACATTGTATACTAGACTATTTTACAGCCAAAGTTGCATATTTAAGATAATGATTCCACTGAGTTATTTGATACGATTTATGTACACCCCAATCGCCTTTTTTATTCAAAAGTAACACATTTTCATATGTTTACTTTGAAGGCAATATTGCTCATTTCCGGCATTGTTGGGGTAATTTCGGACCACTTTACGTCGTTATAATATGGATGGGCGGATGGATCTGACGAGGCCCGTCACGGATTAGAAAAAAATACAGTCACGTGTTTCCTTGTTTACGGTGTTGGGAGTGGGGGGATCAAGCTCATTTGTACCACCCTGTGGTGTACAGATGCTGCTACACGCATGAATGTTATGTAAAGGCAGAATTATGTCCTGTCCATAGCTTCCCTGCAATATTGGATTGTTGCATTAATAATAACAATAATAATAATAACATAATTATATTTTCTCATAGCTACTTTTACATACTTTGTGCTAACCTCCTTTCCAACTTTAAAATGTTGAGGTACTTTGGGAGATTTGCATATATATTTGACATTTTTGATACTCTTTTTTTTTTTAAAAAGATATCTATCTTATATTCTTACTTTTTTCCGATATGCATGAATGGCGTAGAATGAATAGTAACAATGGATGTAGAATCTGAACACTTTTAAACGATTGACTCTTTTTAATAAATTCAGATTATTAACATTTCATCCTGAAGAAATCACACTTCCAGCTAGCCCACACATTTTCTCCAGGGGATGTACTAAAATATCAGTTTACCTTGAAAAGACCAGTCATGTGCAACCTTTAATACAAATGTTTAATACAGAAATATACAACACTGAGTAAATATGTTGATCAATTTGATCAAATGCAGTCACTATGGACACTGAGTTGCAGACCTTAGAGACTCAGGTCAGCTCACTGTGTCCATTCATTTTACTCCACTATACCCCAAATACATGAAACTGCTTTTTATGATCACAAAAGCTCTCTTATGATCACAATAAACAGCAGCACAACCAGGGAATTTTCCTTCCAATTTCCTCTTGTGATCACTCACTCCAGTCATCTTCCGATTTCTGAAAGACAGAAACAAAAACATTTGAATATAATACTCTAATTCAAACTCAGTGAGTGTCACATGTAAAATCCTGAAAATGTACAGACGATCCTTGCTTGCAAAGCATCAATCAAGCAGCAGGGAAGAGGGGCTGCATATTCATATTTTAGTGGGGGTTGTGTGAGTGTGTGCACATGCATGCGTGTGTGTTTGAGTGTGCATTTGTGTGTGTCCATGTGTCTGTGTGCTTAAGAGACAGTCATGCACAAGACCTGGTTGTTGGGAGAACAGCGGGGGTGGTTTTCTATTGCGCTGACAAACGTGACAACATTACATGTGGGTCAAGGCCTCTGGTAGCTGGGAACAGGGTGGGGAGAGAGAGGGGGGGGGGATGTTGAGGGACAGGATCCAGAGCCTACCTGCCTGGGATCAGGGCCTACAGGCGGTAAAGGTAGGTAGGTAGTAGGAGGGACCGTCGGCCCCCATGGTGCTAGGACAAAAGGGCTTCAATACCTGCGGGGGATAAGACCATGGCCTGCAGCAGGTCGGACAGAGAGATGATGCCCCTCACCACGTCTGCCCTGTCCACCAGGACCAGCCGATGGACCTGGGACAGAGGGGGTGGGGGGCGTGGGGGAGGTGGGTTTGGGGAGGGGGGGGTGGAGGGAGAAGGTGAGGGTGGGAGGAAGGGTAGGGAAAGGTGAGCAGGAGGACTTTGGAGAGGGTTTGTGCAGCAGAACCTGTAGAACTTCAAATCTCAAATATAAATTTACAGTTTAGAGATTAAATGTAATTAAAGGAAGCCTTGTTCAATGATTGCACAGATGTTAGAGAGCCTATCAACAGTGTCTTTTCCACTGATAAGTCAATTGTAGTTTCAGGACATATTGCAAAAGTAGAATTTAAGAGGTATAACATGCATAGTTTAGAGAAGATATTCACCTCAGCTTTTCACAATAATGTGATAATACAGCTTTTGACCAAAATATATATATATATTTTTTACCTCAGCTTTGACTATCCGGTCTATGACAGTCTCCAGGGTTTCGTCAGGATAGCACTTGATCACTCCTTCAACAAAACACTTGCGTCTCCTAACGGCCTCCTGCATAGTCATGTCCAGGTTGTTGTACGTCTTCTGGGCTGCTAGATTCTGTCATGGAGGAAACACGGAAACCCCACTCACTGACCACTGTGTTCAGTACGTGTCACCATACAATGCATCTATATTTCCTTTTATGTAAGTACAATAAGCTGCAGGGTGTTGTAGTGCATATTTTGAATGAATGACATTACAAATAGCACCCTGGTTCAACAATACACATGACAGGACATGAGTAGTTCCTCTGTAGTACTTACTATCACATCAAATCTTGAGTAGAGTGCCACCACTTTGCCTGAGGGAACAAAATATTGGATGCTGTAAGAGGCTGAACTCTTTTAGTGGATAGTGTTTACAGTTTCTCAGGATTTAAATAACACACCAGTAATCACACTAATAATTCTAGCTGTATGTTGAATAGCAGACCGTGTTCGTCCACCACCGGCAGTGCAGAGACCCTCCTTTCTACGAACGTGGAGAGGGCGTCGTGGACCGTCGCCGTCTGCCGAACCGTGGCGATGTTCCTGAAAGTTCCGATGCCCAGCTCCTGGACCTGTCTCTGGATGAACTGAGGTTTGGGAACTTTTCCTCCCTGAAAACGTCCAAACACCACAGAGGAAGAACGTTGGTATTGCTGTTGAGTTTTGCGTGTCCAGCCAGGTTTGTGCCGGCTTCCTGGCCAGGTTATGATGAATGTAAAAATGAGGTTGAATGAAGGTAAATAATGAGTATTTGAAACAATAAGAAGCAACTAATAACACATATTCATTTGCATACAAAGCAGTCAGGAAAAGTGTCTCATATTCAGCAAGCCCTTGACCTTTCCTACTCTTTTATATGCTTGATAGACAGCTAATATAAAGAAGCATAAGCTGAATTTTTCCCTCCTCCATTTTAAAAGATGCAGCGTTGCAGTTTGACAGTTGGCACAAAAGGAAACAGATGGGGAAGCACGGGGCTTGTGAGCAAAGACCAACCAACTTTCTTCAAAAACAAAAAAAATACTCTTTCATCATAATTTGTAACTTTCGTGTGGTGATGGTCAATCCAATTCTTGTTATAGGGAACACATTTTCATGCAAGGCGAGAATTGCTATAGCTGCTCCAGTCCTGATTTCAGTGACATAACACATCATTTTCTCTGAGCGGTTATCATCTGAAGTTAAAGCTTGCTCACAAATATATGGAGGAACTTGAGGATCCTCTTGTGGGTCAGAATGTGCAAGACGTTTCCAGACTCCGGGTCGATGACGGGCAACCTGTGGATCTTATACTTCAGCAGGGAATAGATGGCGTCGAAGAGGCTGCAGGGACAGGAGGTTAAAATGAGGAGAGGAGAGGAGAGACAATACTATAGTATGACACTTGACACATGACACTAGCATGATACTTTTAAATGTGGGAGAGTGTTGTGTGGACCCACCTGGCCTCCGGAGAAATACTAATGAGCAAGTGATTGGAATACTGTAGGTAGATATCTGGAAAGAGAGAGAGAGAGAGAGAGAGAGAGAGAGAGGCTTCTAATGGAAAATCCCAGACAGATGTGTACACAGAGACAGTATCATTGGTCACGTGTTGGTTATTTACTTTCAAATGAATCACCTCTCCATGTCTCAATCTTGTGGTTCTCCAGCTCATAGATTTGAACCTTTAAAGGGAAACCACAATATCAAGGTATTGATGTCAAGTTAGGATTTAACAGTTTTAGTTTAAACATGGATCAAATCAAATACTGTAATCCTGCAATCCTGAACTGGTGTCTAAACTGATGCCATGAAAACTAGTTTAAACTGACTTCAGCGTATTTGAAACTCACCATAGGCGACTTGTAATATCGATGGAGGATGTTGATGAAATCTGTAATAGTCAGCATACCTGTGATAGGAAGGGATTTATGTTATTATTATCACTATAATTCACAGTGACCAGTATTTAAATATGACTGTCTTTAATCCCTCCTCTTACCCACAAATCTCTGTAACTTGCTGTCCCATAGCGGCGCAGCCCTCAAGCCATTTGCCACCAGTGCAAAAAAAGCCTTTTTGACCTTCAGATGCAGATAAATTCACAGTCAGAAATAAATTTACAAGCGATACAGCATATTTAAAGGAAAACAAGTGATGTTATTGAATCTTACTCAGGTGATTCAAGATGCCAAATATCTCACTGTGTTAAATTTGACTGTTGATCTATAATGAGACACTGAACTTTTCATATTTCAGTGTGAATAGCTGTGCTCTTACTTGAAGCGTGGTATCAAATATGACCAGTTTGCAGCTGGTTGGAATGGCATCGTAGCAGCAGTGGCTTTTCATGAAATTCATGTAAACTGTGGCTTCAGCCTCTAGGTGGAGAGACACCATCACATATAGTATCAGCTTATCATGCTCTCTGCACAGAGACCAGATGTAATGTAGACACAGACACATACACACACACCTACAAACACAGACACAGACATGGCCACATACACACACACCTACAAACACAGACACAGACATGGCCACAAACACACACCCTTGCACTTGCGCACATACACATGTACCTTTATTCTGTATTTCCTGCTTCTTTTTTTGGAATGACACCTGCAACACATCAAGTAAAACAACTTGCTCCGACTCCAACAACACACATCTTTTAAGTTTAACACACTTCTATACAGCTCAATATAATTCTGCCTTAGTGTCATTTTACCTGAGAGGGAGGCTCCATAATTCTGTTGTGTCCATGAAAAAGTTGCGTTCTTCAAAGCATTTAACGCAAACTCTTGGCGTTTCTGCTCTCCAGACAGGCCTCTACCGCTCGTTACCCTTTCCCACAAAGCAGTCGGGTCTATATTAGGAGCTCTCAAGTGGTATGTGTCAGGGTGGGTGGGAGGGGGTAGGGGTGGGGCGAGGGGAGCTGGCACAAGCTCAGTAAGGAGGGACACTTCAGACTTCTGCTTCCCGTCTCCATAAAACACAAACTTGTCACCTTGCCTTCAAGGTTGTTTAAAGGAATTAATTGAGTTTCAGGGTGTGATCTCCATCTGTGTACTGACACCTTCTGTTTCAGATGGAAAGGAAGTTAGAGTTCACACATATGGTGATAGTACATAATGTATTGGCAAAAGAAAGCAACTCAATATGAATGTGACTGATAAATGCTCACCACCACATGCTGTACTGTTAGTGTTTTTCTCTCCTATCTGCAGATCACAGTAGTTTACCACTGTCTACTGGCCACAGTGGGGTGAGGCACATACTGTACAGGCTGGAACCATGGCAACTTGTGACCGAGTGTTAATGGTTTCAAAAGATGTTGTTTTTCTGGTTTCTTCTAGGCGGTTCCCTGCAGGCTTTTCAGTCGCTCATTGTTTTAATGTGGCTCATGATAGCAACAGGAAACCCAAAGACGTGCGCTTTGTTGCTGTACCTGTGGAGCCAATCTAGCCACAGATGTAACACCAAACAGCATCTACAAATATGAAGAGGTGTAATTTGGCAAGTCACTCTGTAAAGGATGACATTTAAACTGCCATATTGGAAATTAAACAGTATGAACTGTAAAATATTAGTCCATCTAGAGATTAAATGTCAAGACTTCTGACAGTGAATGCCATCTGTGAGAGAGACCAAATAAATAGTGGGTGTACAATGTTGGATGTAGAGTCAGGGATCAGTAAAGTGTGTTTTAAAGCATGTGATCCCAAGCTACATTTGATTTTACTGGGCTTAACACAGATCATAATCACAAAGAGAATTTTCATTTTTTTTTATTAAGGTTGGGCTTTTCTACAGATTTTTACATTTGTATTTTACATTGTTTACAAAATTAAAGGACATCGTGCATCAAAACTCTCAAATTCAGGTGCTTTGAGCAATTTGACAAAGGTTCAATCTGAAAAAATTGTCTTTATAAGAAACATATCCATGTAAAATCAAGTAAATGTCAAAATACCACCAATTCCCAGTATTTGTCCTTTGTCACAGGAAGCTAGGTGCGTTGAATAGACAATGAATGTGAAAATGCAGTAACCATGGAGTGACACGTCGCGTTGCAATGGAAATGGAGAAAGTTGTGCAAATTCCACACTCCATATTCTTACTTCAGTGTTGCATCATGTCTTATCCATGTCAACAGAGAAATGTTATCAAACGGTTACAGAGTTTCATTTGATAGCCTTCACACAGATCCGTATTAGAGAGTAAGTGCTATTATATCCAAAATATTCACTTCAAAAAAGCCAAGCAGAATAACTAGATATGAGCTAAAACATTAGGAGTCCATCTCCCTGATACAGACTGTCTTACCTTTAGAGAAGGAAAAATATATAAAATCTCAATGGTGACTTGTAAAATCTCATAATGTGGTTAAGTTTAGCCTGTCCCGGGAAAGTGGTATTAAAGTTGTGTGGCATCCTGTTGCAGAAATATGAATCCCCCAACCATAAAACGTAAAACACGAGATCCACTGCATACTATGACGCAATAAATAGAAACCGCAAGAAAAAATGGCTAGCTTTTAAATATCAGAATATGAGGAGCAGGTGGCTGTGCACGTGCTGTCTGTGTGGTCAAAGACAGTTACACTGAGGTATAGAGACTATGAATCTGCGTTCAGATTGTCTACTGAAGTTTCTTTTCCTTGCTGCTAATCCCCTGACCAAAGTTGTTTTTTTAGAGATCAAGGAAAACTTACAAGAAAAAGAGGGATTTTAGACAATTTGAATATCATTTCTCAGATAGTAACAAAAAAGTATCAGCTGTGCTAATTCAGTGCCTGAAGCATTGGTGTGATGCATTTTCATATGGTAAACCAACAGATGCATAAATGAAACCCTTATAACACTAAGCAAAATGAGGATGTGATGAACCAAACTTTTTAGCTGACAAAGTAAACTAGTTAACTCCCTTCTTCCAAGATCTTGAGCCCCATCATAAAAAAAACACACATATTGTGAAACTCATCAACTTTCAGATATGCTGTTGAACACTTTCTCCAACCTGTCAAGTAGCAACCAGCTGTAACATTACAGCTGTGATATATCAAAACTCAATTCAAAACATGACACAGGCCCCACACATTAAAGCCTCACAAGCCTGAACTTTCCAACAAATGTACATGTGGGTAGCAAAACAAACATGGGGCAGGCAAGGAAAACATATCAAACCAGAAATATCAACTTCCATATTATCCAAATCCGTTTTAAATTCCTTGTGATCAACTATGATGAAAAATGTTAAACAAGATACAAGGACGCAGAGCATGAAAACAACTCTATGGCATCTTACTTATGGCAAATATTCATGAAATGCATGACAACCTCTGCTGTTGTCATTCTATAGTTCAGAACTATAAATGAATTTGTGTATTTGGGCTATTATTGAACTCTGCTGTCACCCAAAAATCCTGTCCAAAAAGTGCGTAATTACTCTTGCTTTTTCACATGTGTACAATATGTGGAAAAGTGTACAAAAACATCACTGTGAGCGGTTGAGGAGTCATGAAAACAAAGCTGGTTTAATTTCCAGAGTCCATCACCAGGTCAACAGCAGTGGAGTTTTCTCTAGCCGGGCATAAGCAGAGCCTGGGCTTTGTCTAGGGGCAGCATGGATTCTGGATGGCAGGGTCCCGGCCGAAGAGGGGGCAATACCCCCAAGCGAGAGTTCAGATTTGGTGCCGCCCCCCCAAGAAGGCTGGACGCCAGCCATGGTGCATGGTGCTGATGGTTATCGAGGGGCCCATGAGCGATGAGTGTTGAGGTGGTGTTCCTGGGCCCACACTGAAGTGGAGGAAGGGATGCAAGACAACCAGGGCAGAACAGGGAGGCAGCAGACCAGGCTTGGGGAGTTTCCAGCTCAGGTTTTGGTTCAGGGTGTATGTGACCCAGCGAGGCGAGAAGGGAGCCCCAGAGACACAGTATAGATGTCTGGGAGGACGCCGATGGGGGATTGTGTTGCTGTTGCTGGTTGATTCCCAGTGCATCGGTCTGCCCGTTCAGACTCTCGTTGCCCTGGATGCAGCAGGGGAGGCGGAGGGCTGGAGCAGCGGGTTCTGCGGGTAGGCTGGAGGTCTGGAGGGGGACCGGGCTGACTTCAGCTGGAGCTGGAACCAGGGGCTGGCTGCTCCTGGGGAGACTGAGCTGGTGCAGCACGGCGCTGGTGGCGATAAGGCCAGCCACACTGGTCAGATAGACCAGGCCAAGCATACAGGACACCTGAGAGAAGAAAATTAAAAACTATGGTCAAATCTAATTTGTTAAATACTCTAATAGGGCATTCACATTACAGAACAAAACAAGGCTCTTGTGCTATGTGCGCTGTTTTGCACAGCGCAACGTTAAACCACTCCGGCACACACAATGGCACTATTGTTAGCTTGCTAACAAGGAGCTACACAAGGTTAAACGTTAACAGTAGTTAAATCTCTACCTATTCCCACTTAAATAACGACTTTATAACAATTGTGGTAGTCTCAAAAGTTTTGTGGTGTGGTCTCTGTCTTATGGAACTGGTATAAAGGTCAGGAAATTCTAAGATACACAATCAATTTTTCCTCCATTCTAGACCAGCAGCTGTATGGTTGTACTTGTGCAGTACGGTCAAAGGTCAGTGCATGGCAGGTTCAAAGTTAAACAAGCAAATAGTAAACATGTTGTCCCCCACCAGTGATGTAGTTCCACCCTTGGGTCAGTCAGTGATTGCTGAGTGTACTTGAAATATGAGTGAAATTGTATGGGACAACGAAAGGACAGATTGACCATATATTTCTGTTGCCTACTCTCCTCAGAATTAGGCTTACAAGTTATATCTTGAAATGTAGTAACTGTAGTTGTCCTGTTTTTACTCAATACAGTACAAAATATAAGAACTACAATACGCAATAAATACAATCCGTACATTATACAAAGTACACTACAATACAATTTATAATACAATATACAATATAACATACAACACCAGGAGCATGAGTGTTATGAATAATATAAATGCTAAATGATAAGTGATATATGGTATTGCACAGTAGGTAAGTGGTAATATGATATAAGTAGTCAACACTGACGGCACAGTGGTAGTGCAGTGATGAGTGCAATAACAGTACAACTGTACAATAACTACAGTGTCTTGTGGTTAGAGGTTTGCCCAAAAATTCTCCATTGACTCTCACTTCAACACATCAATCCAGTCTGATGTCTCCAAGTGTGTAGCGTGTGTAGACTATTATGCTACCTATGATAACTTTAACTGTATTGCTTTACCACTGAGTCCCCATTCATTGTCAATGCTGCCCCCTAGTGGCACAAAGTCAACATTACAGTGTGACTAATGAACGAACGAACGAACGAACGGACGGCGACCGATCCATAGTCCCCCTTTGGTGGGGGACAACAGCAGGGGTCATTTGTGCAATTTAACTATACACATATACATACAGATACATACACACACACACACGTCAACAAACTATGGGCTGTCAAAAACATTCTCTTTTCAATATGGCATTTTCGTTATTAAGCTTAAAGTCAGACTCAACGAACACAGAAGTAGCATCAGGAGGGGAGACATCGTATCCCCAGTTGCCCGACATTGTTTAAATGAAGGACACAGATGGGAGGACTTAAAATGTATAGGCATTGAGAAAGTTAGGTTGAACCGCAGAGGGGGTAATAATGAAAATGCCTTATTGAAAAGAGAATGTTTTTGGATACATACCTTAAATACATTGCATCCTAATGGTTTAAATGAGGAATGCAACCTGACGGTCTTTTTATGAATGAATGACTCTTGAGATCGGGCTCTCGTGTGAATATAGTAGCCTAATCTTTAAATTTAGTGACTATTGGTATGTCTGATTAATGAACGGCTGACCACCTGATGTATTCAGACAGCCCATAGTTTGTTGTTGTTGACGTGTGTGTATATGTATGTGTATGTTAGGGATGCACATTTTCAATCTTGATCGATCTTGATTCAAACAGTCGTTAATGGTTAAGGTTAATCGACGTGATACATAAACAATAAATCGATCATCGATTTATGTTGGACATCCCTAGTGTATGTACAGTATATGTGTATCGTTAAATTGCACAAATGACCCCTACATAGTAACCACATGTTGGAGTTATTATAGCATCTGGGATTTACAAAGCAAGATCTTCACATGATTCTTGTTATGGGGATTAGATCCTTCATGACAAAACGGTAGAGGTATTGTGAAAGTGTTGTTTGCATGTATGAAATACTTTGAAGTTTCTTATTTTGTTGATTCAATGTTGTAACAAAATCAGGTCGAGATGATGAGATCACCTGTGTCTTTCCACACACCTGTGACAATCAAGTTTCCCTACATATAGAGGAAAAATATTAGTAACTATTAGACACTGATGAAGGCCGGAGGGCCGAAAACGTCCCGTTATGAAATAAAATAAGTGCTTAACAAAGTAACTTTTCATCGTGTGCGACCCCATCCTTATCAACTTAAAAGAACCTACAACTAGATACAGCACCGAACAGTCTGAGCGCAGTGGCTGTACTACGTCTACAGGTTCAAAGTTAAACAATTCTGAACTTTTGGTGCAGCGCGCAGCATATGTCTCCACAGGACTCTAGCCCGCAAAAAAAAAAAAAATCTGTCACAATGGCCAAGGCATGTGCAAAACCTTCTTGTGTGCGATAATGTAAACATTGTTTAATACATTCTTGGTATAGTCCCATCCCCCACCCACTCAATTCCCCTTTTCACCTTGGTGAAGTGCTGGTAGATGGCTGTGAGGGCCTGTCTCCATACTAACTGCTCCAGCAGCACACAGAGGTCAGTGTAGGTGAACCAGCCGCGTTTCATCCCCTGCCTCTCCGCAATGCTGGGAAATAGAGGCCAGGAGTCAATAAAACTCATTTTACACACACAAACACACAGGTTATGTTAGTACTGAGTGTTGAAGTTGTAAGCAGATGACCACCAACCTGGTTTCCAGTTGATTTAATACGTCAAAGAAGTCACTAGGCTCTGTGAAGAGGCTCCACTCCTGGAAGACATGATGCAATGGTTAGACAAGGGACACAGACACAAACACAGACATGAGCACAAACTCACACATGGGCCAACTTACAATGGCGTTCAAGAAATTCATCTCCAGGGTATTCACAGTTTGGACGTCCAGCTTCCCCGCTGCCCCCCACTCATCGTTGAACACCTCCTCATCCTCTCCTTCGTCATACAGGTACTTGCTGGCAACCATCTAAGACAAGGTGACAAATGAGTGTCTTTGTCAAAAGTGTATCAGTATGTCACTATCATGCACATGTCAAAACACATCAGTACTAGTATAGTCCCCATAGCCAGGGCGCATGAGGAATGAACCAATGAATCCTATGCTGAAATGAGCAGTGAACAGAAATAACACCGTGACCCATTTAGAATGACCTTTGAACCCAAAACACATACCATGGAGATCAGGAAGAGGTCAGAGGAGGAAATCTTTTGTAGGTATTCAGGGTTTCTATGTCGGAGCCTTTCTATGTAAACTAGAGCCAGCATCATGGCACATGGAGAGATGCAAGCCTCCCTGAAGCAAAAACACAGATTTGTTTTAAATGTTAAGACTGGCTGACCCCACACTTAACTCAACTGTGAAATGTCAAATCTGTATGTACATTCAGCACCCACAGTACAAACCTGGCAACATGAGCAGCATACTTCTTCTGGAGCTTTCGAATTGGGCTAGGGGCAGATTTCTGGAGGATTTCTACTGCAATGTCTGAAAAGCCAGGAAGTAGAAAAAGATATGAGTGGCCTCTCATATGCAATCATTTCTACCTACTTATGTCTGTAAGTCAATTATTTCCATTGTACATATTCCATGTACATGTCAGCTAAATCTGGATGTGCAAACTATACAAACTATGGCAATGATTTACTGAAGCCCTTCATGGATGCAAACACTTTTAGCATGTGCAAAACAAATGATATAACCGCTGATTGGTCAATCAAATTGTCTTGCACCTATCACGTCTTAGGGCTGTGATGTGATTTTTCACATTGCAAAGGTTTTTGTACCCACTATGTTAAAGGTTTTAATTAATCTGGGTCTATGTGTTTCACATAGTATTTAAATGCTAACACCTTAATGTTTGTGTAGCAATATTTACCTAATTATATGTGCTATTAAATTACTTTTATGTCATCCTTTAAATGTCAACATGTAACGTTACAGAGTGGAAATAAAGACGATCCCTACCAAGGCTCTTTGACTCACCTGTAACAGGGCAAGAGAGGGCGTCTAAAGAAACGTCTTGGTCCAGGCCATAATACAATCGCTTTCTCACTCGTTCAGACAACTTCTGGTGTCCAGGAAGAAACTGCAAAGACAGCATTAGGGTTGTTGTTTAGGGACACGGTAATAACAAATAATAGAGCAGCAAGCTCAGTGTTAACTTTGCTAACACCAAGTATGCATGTTAACAAGTGCTTTAACTAACAATAACGAAACGTTTATGGCCACTGTTATTGACCATAGCTAACTTATCTGCTAGCTAAAGTTAACGTTAAGCCTCAACCTGCTCACGCGAAGCCCTTAACTGTCATCATCAGCAAATATCGCCAATTACCATAAAAGTTATTATACATAAACACTGTTAGACAGTTTACACGAGACTTTGTTTCGCATAAGTGAGAAACATTCAGCATGGTAACTTTGCTCCTCGGGCAAAACATCGGCACACGGCCTAACTAAGGTTAGCTAGTTAGCTTGCTAGCTAGTTAACCTAGCTAACATTAGCAACAATGCTAACGTTACGTCGTAGTTTCTCGTCCCCAACGTTAGCTCAACAACATACCGTGAATTCCTGGAAGTCCGACAGTTGAAATGTCCTTTCGTTAAATAACGCGTCGAAATCCATAATGCCGATTGAACATTAGCTAGCTAAACTAGTTAGCAAGCTGAATGTTGGAAAGGCGACTGCTTGACCTGGGCCCCCGCCTTGCTAGTGTGCTTCAGCTAGCTACACGCCCTGACGACTGACAGCCAGTCAGTGACGACTGAGGCGACTGTTTCCCTCTCTTTCCAGACCGACACAGATGGGAGGGGAGCAGTTACACAACAGCTGTTGACAGTCTAAAGTCCCACAGAGGGCGCAGGCATCCATAACGTTTTTAGTAGACATACATTCTAGACCAAAGTTTTCAAAAATATCAATCAATTGACCTCTAGGTTACCTTACTGAGTAGCCTACTCAAGGTGTCAAGGTGCCTGTTCCTGTTCAAAATTCACTTTTAAATGCCAGTCAGGTAATTAATTTCACAAAAATTAAAGAGAATTATACTGTCTGATAGTGACACATCATAGTATTTTTCGTCAGAGAAACACAAAACCTTTTCCATCGAAAGCCATGTAGTGAGGTGGTAAACGTGAGGTCGCGAGTTCGAGCCTCGCAACAGCCCACGTGTGTTTGTCCAAGATGTCAACATTCGTTTGATACACAGGAGCAGTTGTACTTGCTTCCATTCATCAAAAACCGTTTCAGTTATTTGTTTGTTTAACGGGTACAGCCTGTGGCCCAGTGATTAATGTGTGCGTCTATGCAAGACAGTTTGGTGGCCTAGATCCAGACCTGTATCACATTAACCAAATTATCTTGTCAGTTATCAGTAATTGCCCCGTGGTTAGCGGATTTAAAAGTTTTAGTTGCAAAAGCTATTTTGCTGCTGGGACTTTGCCATAGTTTAGAGTTTAATTGACGTCCCTGTGGAACACCCATTGATTACTTTCAGAACATTACCATACCAGGCATTTTAAAATAATGTGATAGTACTTTATTGATCTATGTAGGGAAAATCCTGTTTTTGATTGCCTTGCTCTGGGAAAGTAACAGCAGGGTCAGCTATAGAACAGCGCTTCTGGAGCTGGTAGGGGGTCAGACTTTTGCTCAAGGGTACTTCAGCAGGGTGTATGATGTTGACATGGGCGCTTTAACCCGAGTCCATCGGTTGAGGTGCAGTCTCTCTAATCTAGTCCGTCCTGCAGCCATCTACTCTAATCTACTCAACTAATGTAATAATAATCCCATGTAAAAACCGTGAGCAATTGTGGTACATAAACACATAATTTGATTTTAACTGGACTGACTGAAACACTGGTGGTTCTCATTAAAATAAAAACACCTGGAAAAAATCCCCACATTTTATTCTTTGGAAGTACAAAGCAAAACAGAATATTTACAAAATGTTATCCAGGACAACGTGGAGTCATTTGTGGTATAGTTGTACAACTAGAAAAAGTGGCCTACTACTATAAACTGCATTCTTTAATAATATAAGCTTCCTCTATGCCATTCAGTTTGATGGTGTGACCTGAACTGTGCCAAGAGGAACTGTTATAGGTCAAATGGACGGGTAACTACTGCATTTCACTTGTCTGGAAACTGACTTATGCAGATATGGATTGTAGGCCTTTACACATAAATGAACAAGTCTATAAACTTCTCAAGGAGTCACTGAATTGCTGGACAAGTTCCCTTAATTTCTTGTGTATTATTTGACTATATTTTAGACAGACACAATGATCAAAAAATCCACACACCCCACTCTATGTTGGTGATCAAAGGTATACAGATGCTTACATACTGTATTTAAATAGTTATTACTTTAAACATAATAACAGCACTTTCTAATTCAATAAAAATGACAATAACAAGAAAGGCAATTAATTAAGAGTAAAAGCAGTCGTGTTGCATTCTGTGGTCAGAGATTGACTACAATGTTGACAACAGCTTAGTGATTTCCTGTCCTTGATACATTAATAAAAACAAAACTGAATAAAGTGACGGCTTGTATATTGCTCCAACTGTCTTAAACCTGCTTACTAAGAGGATACAACATTTGCATTCCTCATCCATAAAGTCAACTAGGGGAAAAGAAAATACTGTTTTTTTGGACAATCCAGCTGTGATAAGTGTCTGTTCCTGAGCTTAGCAGCCTTATTTCTAGACATTCTGCACTTTTTCTGCTGCGGTTAGTTAAGACTTAACCAGGACCAGCAGGCCTCACCTCCTCACTACAGCACAAAAGAACAAATGTCAATATTTAACATAAAAAAACCAACAAAGTTAAAATTCTCATCAAATCTGTGAGTGTTATCACATCCGATACCTTATTGTGCAAAGACTAAAGACTTTTGCGGCATTCAAATGCTTCCAGAGTGTTTTAGCCCCCTCAGCTTTGTTAAGGTACCTCCCCTCGTCTCCATGGCCTCTCATCGCACATTCAGCTGGAAAACTCAATAAATAACATTTTCATTTCATCTGATTGAGCGCTCTTATACATCAACTTTTTACAAGTTCGGAGTCAAAACGTAGAGTTCTATGGGAGGTATTATATGCACCGTCAGTTTGTTACAGAACAAAACAAAACAGAACAAAACAAAATAAAAAAATAATACATTCAGTGGCCCCCGTGGCCTGTAGAGGTTGATGGCGGCTGTAGTTTCTCAGACTTGCGATCTTTGGCTTCTGTGTCTGAAGAGGAATCCGAGTCCTGGGCCTGCTGTTGCTTCATCCACATGTCTGCATACAAACCGCCCTTTTGGAGCAACTCCTCGTGTCTTGGATGTAGAGAGAAGTTAGGTCACTTACAGTTACTTGCAGAACAGGATATACTGTATGGTTGCCAGGGAATGTCACTCAGACTCTTAGATCAAAGGGCGCACTTACCGTCCTCGCTCAGCTATCTGGCCCTCACTGACAACCAGAATCTGGTCTGCTCCAATGATGGTGGACAACCTAAAAAAAACAAAAAAACATGACCCATGCAACCCATGCCAAGACTGGATTAGACTTCCTTGAGCATAGCTGTTAAAAGATGAACAGAAAAACTAAAATACATTGGAAAGAAAAAATACATAGCTTTATGCATCTCTTACCTGTGAGCTACAACAACTGTTGTGCGATTGGCACAGACTTTGCTCAGTGAGGCCTGGATGTTACGCTCTGTCTGTGTATCTAGTGCAGATGTGGCCTGCAGAGAGACAGTATCAAAAAAATTGCAAAAGTGCAAAAAAATTAAATATTCTAAGTTGAATAATAGGGGAACAACTTGTTTCTGAAAGCCAATTAATTTCCAACAAAAGCTGAAGAAAGAAAAAGAAAATTCATGGCTAATACTTTGCAAATAGGGCAGCAATGTGGCAAAGTCGCCCCCAACTTAATGACAAAGTGGACAGACAATACAATGATATTGTATATATCCTCTGTCTGTATGGCCAGTCACATGCCCCTAGTCTTCTCATCTTACCTCATCCAACAGGATGATCTGTGGTGCTTTGAGGATGGTTCTGGCGATGGCCACCCTCTGCTTCTCCCCTCCACTCAGCTTCAGACCTCTTTCACCCACCTGGGTATCATAACCTGCCAGGGGAACAAACGCATATTTGGTTTACTCAGTTTGTGCATAATGGGAGATCTTACAGTTATATCATTTGAGAAGATTCACATTCTTCAGATGACTGTGACCATCCACTAAATCCTTGAACCAATAATTAGACAGAAAAGCCTGATATCTTATGGGTCTTTAAAGTCACCATGGTGACTAAAGCAGCAGGGTTAATGTGTATGTTACCTTCAGGGAAGGCCATGATTTTATCGTGGATGTCAGCAGCTATGGCAGCCTCCTCCACCTCTTGGTCGCTAGCAGAAATGCGTCCGTAGCGAATGTTGTCCCGGATGTTGTCGTTGAAGAGTACAGTATCCTGGGGAACCACGCCAATATGGGCTCGCAGAGACGTCTGCTTCACCTGTGGAAAAACAAAGAAGAGAGGAAAGTCTAATTACTAGTGCAGTGGATACCTGTAAACACAGATAAGGAGTCAGAAACAGATCTTAATTAAAGGCAAAGCAGCTGGTAACATGCTTGCTCTTGGTGAACTCAAGAGAAAAATAACCAGGGACTCACTTATGCCCACTGCAATTAGATCACTTAATTTGCACATGAAATTATGTAGTCTCATGCCTGTATTAGCACTGATGGCTGAATTTTGGCTGCACTATATTAAGCTATTGAATCCCTGTCTGGTCGTGTCAACTGATGTTTGTCCATATATACTGTGGCAATTTGTGCTTTTATTGTGCCTTTATTGTACATTTTTATTGTAAAATCCCTCTTACAGAGCAATAACATTTTAATGTAAATTGAACTGAACTGTTAAACTACATATTGGAGTAGTGTGAATGTTATTACCTCAAAGAGTCACAATACATAGATAGACTTTCATTTACTAGCTCTGGTACCAAGCACTTACCTTGGATATGTCCTGTCCATCAATGCGGATACAGCCTCCCTGAACGTCATAGAAACGGAAGAGCAGTCGAATGATGGTGCTCTTACCAGACCCCGACTGTCCTACCTGGGGAGATTAACAGACGAGTAATGTATGTAAGACCTAGGTATGGCCTTAATTAAAAGAGAATAAATTCAGACAGGCGGCTTAACTGTTAATGAGCAGAGAGCGAAATCTGTTTGACTTGAAATTGTTCCTCAGTCTTACCAGGGCAACTGTCTGTCCGGGAAGTACAGTGAAGGACACATCTCTGAGAATCTCCTTCCTGTAGATCAATCAACAAAATGTAGGATTATGAGTCGTGTAAAACAATTTAAATTAATGAAGTAAAAAAAAAAGTTTACTGATGCACAGGATCAAATGTAACTATCCTTTCCGCCATTTTAGGTGAGCACTTACATAGAAACCTAGCTTGGACCATGTATTGAATTAGGCCTATGAAAGCTCCTAAAGGCTCAACAGTAAATTCTGGCATCCCAGAGCCACCTTAACATATTCAGTTACAATACCCTGTATGGACACATTGGCTTGCAACTAGTTCACCACATTACGCCTAATTAGCTCTAACCAAGCTATGGGTCTCAACAACAATAGGCTAAAGTGACCCTTCTGGCTTGAAACAACCCGATCAGCAGTTCAGAAGTCAGTGTCAGCAAGTTTAATTACACAAGACAATTATACAAAGAGAACAAAAACGGTGACTCACTACCCACTTCTAATACTTAAATTATGCCATCATATGTTTTGGTCATGAGACAGATTTCCATACTTTTGGACCCCAACTGGTGTTCTTTTTTTTCTTTCCAGCCAGAGAAACTTCAGCAGCTGCCTTCATGGCTTTGTGTAATCCCCACCCACCAATCTCTAACTCCCTGAGTAAACTAGCAGTGGATGTGTCTATGCATCCACAGCAACAGATGCAAAAGTAACTCAATGCAGCCAAGCTTCTTCCTTTCATATGCTTCATCTACTGCCTCCTCCAATGACACAGTGAGCTCTGTAAAGTAAACAGTCCGTTGAGTGTTGGACGACAACACTAGGTCAGGTGTTAGGCTGGTGCTGTATATCTCTGGCAGGACTCCAAGTTGCTGGTCTACATCTGTTTACATTTGCCAAAACCTAGCTTCCTCTAACTGCTGTAACTTGCACCTACTCAATAATAAATATTTCCTGGTTTGTTCAACTTCTCATATGAAGCCAATTTGATGCACAAGGCTTTCTCTCCTAACAGTTGCAGAATTAATCTCTATCGTTTGCTGCCAATTGCTACTGCCAGATTTGAACACTTGGTTATACCATCAAGGACATCATCCTTGGGCTAGAATAACTTTGCATCCGGACATTCTTAGCATGGAAAAATACAGAAGCGCTACCTTTCACCCCCTATCCATAAAAATAATTGAAAACAAAATGTCAACCAACCCGTTTGTGTAGCTGAAATAAACATTCTCAAACTCCACTTCTCCCAGTCTGTAAAGAAGGTTGCCAGCATTTAATTCATCTTTCACCTGCATAAGGAAACAAACATACAATGCATTAAAAAAACGTAACAGATCATAATACAGCGCTAAAAGTGAAAACACAGACCAAATATTGGTCAATTTCAAATGTACCTCTTCCTCTTCTTCAAATAGTTTGAACATGCTTTCCATGTCAATGAAAGAATTCTGGATCATTCTGCAGTGAAAAAGAATATAATATTTATATTAAAAATTGTTGTAATTTCTATCTTACAAGGCTGGGGCCAATCCACTTTCAATTCCATCAGTTCAAAATATAAATTGAAACTACGATTCATATATTAATGATTGAGCTCATTCTCAATTTCTTATTGAGAAAAAAAAAAAAATCCAATCTTTAAGGAAAACTGAATGAATTGAAAGTGAATTGACCACAAAGCAGCATATCCCATTTCTGTGTCTCTTACCTGTAGTAGGTTCCAAACCAGTTGAGGGGGGTGTACAGCTGGATGATGTAGGTGCCAAACAGAACAAAGTCTCCCACCTCGGATCAGAGGATTTATTTCATGGTTAATATGAGAAGGGAAAAACTCAAACTGGCATTCTTGTTCTTCACATTTCAATCAATAAAACTCTAGGGGATTTATTCACAATTTCAAAGTATCACCTTCAAAGTATTGATTGCACTAGAGGTTCATTGATAGAGGTTGTTTTAATAGAGAATAGAAGTAGAGTAGGAGTAAAGGAGCAAAAAAGTGGGGAACAAGGTCAAAATAACTTTCGTCAAACCTTTTCAAAATTAATGTCAACACGTTTGGTGGCTGACTGATAATACACTCACGAGGGAGAAATTATGCTGCTAAAATAGACTATCTTCTAGAAAAGCGAAACATATCATAGAAGACATTTCTCTGTGTTCAGTACCTGAAACTTTCCCTCAGTGACAAAGTATGCACAGAGCAGGGAGCCGGCCAGCAGGCCCGATCCGATGATGAGGTTCTGGGTTTGGTTCAGGAAAGCCAGGGAGGCCTGGGTCTTCCACTCCGACACCTAGAACAGGAGGCGGCACGGAGCAATAGAAGCATTAGAAACATGGATGTATGGGCTGGTGAAAACAGCGATTTTGAATTGGATCCATTTTAGATGCCTCCTCACACAATAACTGATTGCTTA
This sequence comes from Centroberyx affinis, assembly GCF_046629955.1. NCBI lineage: Eukaryota > Metazoa > Chordata > Actinopteri > Beryciformes > Berycidae > Centroberyx > Centroberyx affinis. The sequence goes on from NW_027279723.1 coordinate 256,938, forward strand.
GTAGTAATGACAGAGAGAGATATAGGAAGTTTAAGCCATCAGGACATCAAGGGACTTGATCTCAGCAGACAACATAATAAATAATTTAAAACCATAAGGCTGTTTTGTTTAAAATCACTTCTTACACAGCTTTGTTGAATACTCAAATCTGCTTGGCAGAAGAAGGCATTCTGGGGTCTGTTATTCAGAAATAACAGACCGCTGTTTCACCTCTAATCATATCATTCCACATCAGGTAGAGTTTGTTGATTTCTAATCAAATTGACTAGTGACACCTTGTGGCATGAAGACATTACTCCTTGGTTACTGCAGACAAACACATTTCTCCTAACTGAGGAGGAGAAACATGGAAGATTGTTCCAATATTACTATAATTATTCAAATTTTTTCAGAGAGCACAAAACTTTTAATTGCACCAGCAATCTTACATGTAATTACATTGCCAGGATTACTTTTCTGTTACAGTGTAGCTCTGGAGTGTAGCTCAGTGTAGATGCCAGCTACAGACATTTCTATGGTTGCAGTCCTATTGATTTTTTTTTTTTGCAGAAGCTTGTAAATTACTTAAGTTTGTGTCAATGACTAATGTCTTTGGTAAGTAGTTGTACAATAAGTGGAATAATGTACAAGGAGCCAGACATTACTGCAAAATAAACCCTGATGCAAACTGATTAATGATCGGCTCACTGTACATTATCCCTTAAATAATGTTACACAATGTTAGCATCATAGCTTAGTCTATATCAAAGTGATGTTGACTTCAGGTCAACATGGCTGATACTCTTGGCATACCTGGTATTTCAAGATGGCGTCCTCAAAACGGCTGACTTCATAGCTCTCTGCATTGTAGTACTTCACCTATTGAGGAGGAGACAAAACAAGCGAAACACTGTGACATCTTGAAGTATCCTGGAGTCATTTTGCAACTTCTTAATGAACCAACATGCGGTCAGAGGACAAAAGGTTCAAAGTACCGTCTCAAAGTTTAACAAGGAGTCCACGGCCTTGGACTTGGCGGCGTTGTCCTGCAGATTCATGTCTCGTCTGTACTTGGTTCTCCATTCAGTGATGATGATGGTCAGAGCTGGAGGACGTATCAACAGGCAATCATAACTCATTCCAATAAGAACTGAACTTTGTATTTAGGCCTATGGTCAACTAAGGTGTTCACTCTTCAAATTGATTCATAGAATGTAGTACACTTTTTATTTGTTATGCCTCTAATTCATATAAAACCTCCCTCTCACCTATGGCTGCAATGTTCTGTCAGGCTGTATTCATGTTTTTTTGTATCTATGTAGAGTATGTAAGCTCCACTGTCTGTCCACAACTGCAATTACCCAACCCAGGTACTAAAATAACATTATGATGACAGTATGACAGCTGGTATAATAGAAAATAGATGGTTTGGATGCCTGTGGCTGAGCATTCACTACTCACTGAGGTAGAGGGTCATGCAGACGAAGATGATGAGGCCGAACCAGGCATTGAAATAAGTGATGAAATAGATGATAGAGATGACAATATCAGCGATGGTCGGGAAGATGCTGAACACTATGTAGCTGTGGAGAGAAAGGGATAGCCAAGTCAGTTTTACCTTCAAATTCAAATAGGAAAATACAATTCAGGAGGTCCAGGAACAAACCTGGTCCTAAAATCTTGCATTTTCTGAATTGCTGTAAGTATAGCAATAGTAGTAATAGTCATTGTTTAGTGGGAAAATTAACCACTCATTCATTTTTTATCACATTCATGAAAGAAAATACAAAAGAAATTTGTAAATATTGTATCTAATCCATCTCCCCTGCTGTCATTTTTTTATCTGACAGCTGCGAGACACAAACAAATCTTCCCTAAAAGGGCCGGCAAATTGTCATTACCACCATCATAATATCAAGCACCCCACTGACAGATCCTACCTCAGCAGACTGTTAATGGAGGAGGTCCCGCGGTCGATGCTTCTCAGGACGTCGCCGGTTTTGCGGCCCAGATGCCAGCGCAGGGAGAGGGAGTGCAGGTGGCCGAACAGACGCACCTGAACCACGCGGTTGGTGTACTGCTGCACCCGGATCCACAGGAAAGAGCGCAGGTTACTGACGAACCCTGACGCACCTGGGGGGAGGAGATAAAGTGTGAAAGTGATTGACCAGCAATAAGTGAAAGGTAGACTGAAGTCTTGTGAAATGTGATTTGGTGCACAGAATCAATGATTATATGCATTTTTTGGGTGCGTGTGTTTTCATGTCACACTACTCACCCTCTACATTATAAATCCACAGACTTCGTAGTATGAGGCGGACCTACCTGCCCCTCCGCCCTGCAAGAACTTGAGCAGGACGTAAACGCACACTGTAGTGGCCAGAGTGTTCCAGCTGCTGCCGTCTGTCAGTTCATTCACTGAGAGGAGGGAGAAAGACAGACAGGCGGATGAGGAAAAAGACAGAGGGGTGGAGGGGTGGGGGTCAGGTTTTCGACTAAAAGATAAGGTAGGTAAACAAGATGGATGAGATGGGTGCAGGTCTGAAGGCGTCCGCTGACACCCAGACAATTTATATTCCTCTCTCTGGAAGAAGGCGAAGAGCTGTCGGGAGCGGGGATGTCTCGGCTTCATCACGGCACCCATCCTGAGGCAGTACAGGTGTTGAACTTGATGGGTCTGGGTGCTACAAGCCACTAGGCACTTGCAATCGATTTGTATTTTTAAGATTATGTTCTGGCATTTTTGTTTAATTTAATAGTTCACAGTAGAGAGAGACAGGAAGGATGGGAAATAGAGAGGGGGAAGACATGTGACAAAACGTCCCAGTCTGGATTCAAACCCAGGATAGTGTAGGTGTGCGGTTTAGCCAACTGGGACACCAGGACACCCCCCGGCACTCTTTAAATACTTGGGTGTTGTATAGAGAGTTTATGTGAATCTGACGTTCTTTCTTGTGTCTATCCTGAGCTCACTGAGACAAATTCTAGCAACTTGGATGGTATGGCAATAAACTGTTGAATCAACTGAAATGAAGTGAATTTTCTGTGGAGAAGCAGGGGGTTAGGGTGCCGAGCTGATGGGACAGCAGGGGCTCTTGAGCTTTTTTCACCTGCGTCCCAAATTGAGTAAATAAACAGCAGTTTTGTCTTGGGGCTCAGGCTCATTAGTAGTACAAGAAGTCGTTTTCTCATGGGGTGACCCATGAAAGAGGTCCCATCGCTTGAGAAGTTGAAAATTTGAGTGCATAGGGTTTGACAGAAAGTATGTTTCTTACCTATATTCTTGTAGTAGATGGGCACAAAGACATTAATAGCCCTCTCAATTCCCAGCAGCCCCAAACAGAGGAGGACCAGCAGCTGGAGGAAGACGTTGCCCCGGGGCCACATGTAGGGAACCAGCAGACGCACCTTCTTCCTGAAACCCTGCCAGGTAGACTCGTTCTGCTCTGTTCCGCCCAACAGGGGCTGGGATAGAGAAACAAAATATCAAACACCTAAACAGAGGAGAGTACAGTATAGGTGACTAGAACAAAATTGAGCTATTTTACTGAAACTCTGATAGGTGGAATGGCTCTCTACTGCTCTACCATACAGGGACTGGGACAGGGAAATAGAATATAATTTCATGTAAGAGAAGCAAATATCAGTGAGTAGAATAAAGTGAAACAGAACTGAATATTTTCATTAGAACCCTGCTAGTTGGGTCTCTGCTACAAAACAGGGACTGCGATCAGAAAATAGATTTGAGTACATATGCTTTTTTCATATTTTTCTTCAATATATATATTTTTTCACAGTAGAGAGAGACATGAAAAATGAGAGAGAGAGCAGAAGGACATGTGCCACAAGTCACAGGCTGGATTCGAACCCACTATGCATGCGTCATTACCTGTCCGCTGTGCTCGACATCGCGCTCATCTTCGTTGATTAGCAGCATGTACGGTCTCCGTGGCAACCCTGGAGCTTTTAGACCAATGAAGAAGAGCAGCCCGGTGCCGATGTAGCGCGTCAGCCACAGGGCAAACTGCACCTGAGGGGTTCACAGAGAATTAAAGGCAAAATCAATAAGAATGCCACGTCGCAGGAGTGGGAAGTGATTGTGGAGAGATATGAATTTAATACAGAAGAGGTATGAGAAAAATGACTAAACAACATGGACTCATCAGGATGAGAGTAATTGGATTATATTTCATTCCAATTAGGCTCTATCTATCTGTTTATCTAGACAGAGAATATAATAAACAATGACCAAAACTCTGAGTAACCCATGATAAAATGTACCAAATAGGGTAAACAGCTTGAGTACAGTAGATTATAGAAGGAAATTTTAAGTTATGGGCAGATACAGCCAAATAATACACAGAAAACTGCTGAGAAGTTTACAGGCAGCAAGCTGGCTCTACTTTAGCTGACTCAGAGTGGGAGGGGCAACATTTGGTTGTGTGATTTGATTGGTTAATACTGTAGTGTTTGGGATGTCAGCGTCTTTGACTGGGCAGTGACTCAGCAAATCTAACCCCAGTCGTCCTCTCGCTGCTGTCAGAGTCATGTATTCTTGTCATGCCACCTCCCCCCCTTTCTGGCTGTGTGGGGAGCTAGTTTTACTTGACATGAGACATGAGCTTTGAGATGCAATGAAACAAATGGCACACCCATTTTTGTTAAGTAACTAACCTTTGGTCCATTAGATTGAAAAGATACATAGGGCAAGCACCATAAAGTGTAAATGAAACTGATAGGGAATGGAGTTTTATCATTATGCATAAAAAAGTACACACCCCAGTCTATCAGTGTGGTGTTGAATCAACATAAGAGAACTAAACTTGACCCTAAATAGTCAAGAACGGAGATAAACATTTTACACTTAAGACTGAACTGCACTATACAAACTGCAATGGATTACACTGAAGCACTGCATATGATCTGACTGCAGCAGGCTGGAGCCACACTGCAAAATTCTGACCAAATCCAGCCTGAAAATATGTCATTATACACAAACTGAAGTCAAGCTGAAAATCCCACATCCTGTATAGTTTTTCCAGAAAGACAGAGTATTCTCCAGCCTTGAAAACATGGCCAGTCTGGAATGGCAAGTTGGCTGGTTGATTGGTTCAAGAAATGGATCTTAAATGAGGCTGGATCTTCTCTCTCACCTGCTGCTGCCCGTTCTCAAGCCCCCACCACCAGTGAGGACTATACCACGAGACGAAGGCCAGGTTCTCTGCTGAGAATGCCACAGCCCAGAACAGCAGCAGAACGGTGCTGTGGCCCCTCGTCCGGTCCATCACGAGGACCCTATGTCTCTCCAGCCGGAGCACGGCTATGGCCCAGCCCCAGCCCAACACCGAGAAGCAGCCATACAGCACCACATAGCCAGGCAGCTCCGCTCCACTGACGCCCCGCCACACCAGTCCACCCAGAAACTGGACCAGGAGGAGGACGGAGATGGCCTGCTGAAGGCCGTACAGGCGGGAGCGCGGGATGAACTTGGGTTCCATTGCGGTGCCATATCGCTGGTAGCATATGCAGTGGATGGTGCCGAGAAAGAAGGCGATGGTGAGCAGGACGGCGGGGACTAGGGTGAAGTAGAAGCAGGGGGAGATGCCTTCATCCACCCAGGTCTGGGAAATGGAGGCGTTGGCTTCACAGTAGCTCTGCACCAACACCATGGCTGCACCTGGGGAGAGGCAGGAATCATTTTTCAAGAGAAACAATCTGAGATACAGGACAAGCCAAAATGTAACAGACAAAAATGACAGAACATCCTAAGAGGAGAGAGAGTGAAAAGAAAATGTTATTCAGTTTTGTACACTTTTGAGTGGATTTAAACAGAAAGATACAAAAACAGTGAATGGGGCCTTGTGATGGGAAATACGCTGAGGTGAGGTAGACTATCTCCCAAACAGAGTAAGTGTCCCTCTCTCTTAGTCTACTCCATCAACACTAGCCAACAGCAGGCATGGCTGCCTTCTGCCCTGCTATATTAGGCTGTGAACTTCAATGACAAGTTTAGTCCTTGAGTCATGGTTCACTATCGCACCACATTTAGCTGCTGGTAGTCATAAATTACCGATGTGTGGCAAATGGGGAGGGCAGGATTGTTACTGAAACATAAGCCCACGTCTCAAGGCAAAGGATAAACAAGGGGAATGAAGTGTGAGTGTGGGAGTCCATTACATTTTACTGTTTATCAACCCACTCCAACACCAGACAGGCGAGGAAGGAGTAACAGGCGAAAGGGTTTTAAAAACCAGTCTTGACAAGCATTTCAGACAGTCTAGATGAGGTTAGTGAACTTACCTCTAACTATGCAAACACTCCACTCCTCAGCAACAGAGGTGACTGCAGGGAAGCTAGCAAGTGCGCTAACGCCTAAAACGATTAGCTTACTTTGCTATGCACAGCTTAAACGCGAACGACGGTTAAAAACGAAACGGACCGCTGACAGTGCAAGTGATATTTAGCTGCCAGTCATCTCTGCTGTCATCCTGTTGTATCCCCTTATTCCGCTAAGTCAGTGCTTGTCCTTGCGGCACGCTTGTTGAGCAACAACTATCCATGACTCGGCAATCGACACTTTACACAACACTGCTGCATGGCCTGAACACGAGCGCCCCCTGGAGGTAGAAAACAGAGTTGAGCTCCAACCCGGAAGCGAGGGGACAGAAAGAAAACCTCCTTGACAGAAAGCCATAACAAGCCCACTCAGTGAGTGTCATCACTTATTTTCAGTTTCAATGAAACGTATAACACAGTACAGGTGTGGACACTGACATATCTTTGCTCACCATATCTCTGATGTCATACAACCACACGGCTTTGATAAAACTGGAAAAATGATAACCTGCAATATTACATGATGACCGGTAGATGGCACTAAATACAAAGGTATAATAGGAGGAAGCCATTGTCTCTGCCAAAAGGAATGATTCATGAACAGTAGTTTATAAACCCCTATAACCACATGCACAGGTGGTGGAGGAAAAAACTATTACTGTGAAAAAATGGCATGTATAAATTGCGTTCTGTGTGTCATTTTACTGCTGTATTAAGGCCTTTTTAAAACAGTGAATGAGCATTTGATTACTCTCACCATAGTCACGTAAGCTAAGCTTACGTATCCCACTGAATAGAGTAATTTCGAAGTCAAAGGAACATACAAAGAATCATCATCTTTCAATGATGAGGAGCTTCAAGTTAAGAGCCTTTTCCATCATTCTGTAAATGCAGGCGTTGGTTCAGTGTCAAAGAGATGGAAAAGTGAATCAAAAGCCAGCTGTCACATCTGTCCTTCTTAAAAGGAAGAATAAAAGACTACTCCAAAAAAGTGTGTGTGTGTGTGTGTACCTGCATGTGAGTGAAATAGGCGGCAAGCACATGAGTCTGATGGAGTGAGTACTGTATGTGTGTATAAGAAATAGAGAAAGAGACAGAGAGCGAGGGATTGTGTGCCCCTCACACACACACACACACACTGAGGGCGCTGGCTGGAATGGAAAAGGGGTAAATCTTATCATTTAGAGGCTTCACAATGGGCATAAAGAGCTGCTAATCTGCTTCATCTCCCCGGTTCTTTTGTGCGAGTGGAAATGGACCTTCTGTCCATCAGCTGCTTGTCACCCCGCTCTTTTGTCCCCCGGTGGATGTGATGGCCTGCCCGTCACAGCCCTCATCTCTCTCCCCCTTTGTGGGCCTTTCTACCTCAGCGTCCAGCCTCAGCGGGGGCCCAATAAGTCCTTTAGGTGCGTCTTTTCTCTCATTCAATCCCACCTTTTCTCTGCTTCTCCTTCCTCGTCGCCCCCCTCTGCCTCTTTGTTCGCTCGAGGCCGCCTGACACACACGGCCGGTAACAGGAGGGGGATAAGAGGGATGTGTGTGTCAATCTAATCCCTTGATTTAGTTAGAAGAGAATATCGGTGGTGTTAGGAACGCTATGTCCAATCTCATTAGTACTTAGAAGGATCAATAAAGCTTTTGGTTGGGCTGAATGCAGTTTTCACTGAAGGATTGGTCTCTGTGAATTCAGTTCTTACCACAAGCTCACTGGCAGATGACCTTTGGCTACCTTTAATACTCACAAGTCACCCATGATCTATTGTGTGGATGGAGCGGTGGTCTAGAGTCTAGAAACTGTTCTTCACCTGGAGGACCTGGACTGGCCAGCATCCACCTTGCTGAATCCCTATTATTATTATTTCATTACCACCGACTTAAATCGCTTCCCACCAGTGCAATTAGTCAGATTTCAACAGAGAACCATGTGCATAATGTAACTACAATTTTTTTTAGTTTTCTATATGCCACTTATTCTACCTATACTTGTGTATTACTTCTTTATATACAACCTCATTAAAAGACCTATTCCCTAATTTCTACTTCTAATTTTTTATACTTGTTTTATGTTTTAATATTGTGCTGTCTTTATGTTTAATGTGACCTACAGGAGCTACCCACCAAGATGAATAACTGATTCTGATCATATTAGTTTTCTTCTTCTCTGCTGAATCATATTACCTTTGCTGCTGCGATGACCTAATTTCCCCATGAGGATCAATAAAGTTTCATCTTATCTCACTTAAACTCTTGATACAACCTGTGAGTGTGATGCTTCATCACATGCAGGTATATGGATTGATTTTAACATGTGACATTCATCTATCTGAATTCATGACATGGCTTTGCACTGATTACTGTGTCTATTTGTCAAGAGACGAGCTTATGTGCCAACACCTACCCACAGTCAAAATCACATCCAAAATTGCCTGGAAAACATATGCATGCCAATTGCTCGGTTTTGACATATGGTCTAGCTCCCAGACTATTCCTTTGATACTCATGTTGATGGCTGTCTGCAGGGTAACAGGAATTCTCCATTCATAAAGTTTTTCAGAAACAGAAGGCTCGTCTGAGACCAATTTGCCTTTTAATAGTTGTGGCACTTGTACACTCGCCTGTGTGAGAGCGATTGGACATTTCTGTATTGTTGTATCAGCTATATGTCCTGAATTTAATAACATTTTTCCGAAGAGATAATAAAGATGGAATTTAACATTTTTTTTTTTACATTAAAAGACAGAATCTTTTCCATTTTACAGTCTGTTCAAAACATAGGGAGTCAAATATGTGACCTAAGGCCTTTATACGGGAGATTTAATGATGTCAAGGCAGCTCCCCAACATGTGGGGTCGGTGACTCCTAACTTAACAGAGATCTTTGAATGATTTTCCCACTTGGAAGTGCTTTCCACTCGGCCCACTGGGCTCAACTCTGTATCTCTGAGATGGCCTTTAAGGAGCCGTCCGACCCCAGCCAGCCCACTGAGACAGTCTGGTGGTTCACCCGTCTTTTCCCGCTGCGGAGAGGAGAGCGCCGCGGATAAGATCTCCTCCTGTCAAACTGCTCTTGACAAACACAAAGGGACTCACTCCACTGCCACTGCGCTGAACCCTCGCCACAGTCCTCCAGATAGACAGATAGAGAGGCAAAAGGGGAGGGAGCATGGAAGAGAGAGAGAGAGAGAGAGAGAGAGAGAGAAGATGGCAAGAGATAACAAACCACATCAGCACCCCAGAGCAGTCAGTGTGTGGGTGAATCTGTCACAGACACAGAGAGACAGGCTGAGGTGGAGAGGTATTGTTAGGCAAGACGCAGAGCACCAAACCAGCCTCTCTCCACACCTCAGGCACCATGGACTGGAGAACTAGCAGCACCTTTCTGCTGCTCTGTTGCTCTCAGAAAACCCTGAAGTCATCTGAAGTATAACAGCAAAACTGTTGTTACAGCACAAAAACAGGCAGCTTTCTGCCCATTATTTGGTTTGAACTACAACCAAAGAGTGGTTTGAATTGGTGTTTTGATAAAGCTTCAAGGTATGGTGCGGCTTAAACAAAGATTTTGCATCAAATCTATACGTGTGCAGCAATCCTCCTTTTCACAAGAAGCCAGGGGGGTTTGAAATCAATATGATGATGAATGGAAGTCTATGCAGTGAACCATTTCAACAAATTATTGAGGCCATCTTCAGAGAAGTTACTTTTGCTACTTTTGGAAAATCGAATTACATATATTGTATAACATTTGAAGACAAAAAGACAAAAAACTAAAAAAATACATCTCTCTCTGTTGTTTGCTCCCAACACTCAACATGGTGCCCATTTTAGTTGCCATGTCTGTGTTCCATATGTCTGTACAGTCACTGTCCCATGTCGGCGGCATTGGGTGTTCGAGCTCCACCAATCAGATGTGATGCATTAACAAGAGAGTCAGTCCCAGCTCAGCTGACCTGGTGCTCCAGCAAAAGCATAATGGTCTACTGCTCAAATTTGAACTATTTGACTATTTCATTGACACTATGGAATGTCTACATTTTGTAATATTTTTTATTGTTGTAATAAAGTCCTGACTTGCATCTCTTTACTTGAATATTCTATTGAATACTAGATTTAATGTGCTACTTCCAGATAGCAAGGGGAGATTTCCATGGAATAAATTATTTTAAGGGATTAAACCAGATACATTTCCACATGCACACCTGATATTGTATACCTGGAACTACACCGACGAGATTTGAAGTGTTACGTCTGTATGATGAGCTGAGAATCTTGCTGTATAGCAAAATGACATTTTTCTTTATTGCTGTTGGTAAAATGATTATGAACATCTTGGGAAACAGCAGTTTCTGAGTGGCATTGTTAATCTAAAAAGTGTAAATAAATGTCAACTTACATTTTTGTATGATGTCTGGTTTTTGGAAGATTGTTATGTTTTAAACAACTGCAACATGATGTAGCCTACAGATATGTCTTTTAAGTCTATATGGGCTGAGAACCTCAAGTGCATGACATTTGAATGATTATCAATATCAGTATGAATAACAATATACATATTCATATTATGCATTGCAGAGTACTGATTAAGTTCATATTTCTCACAATTAAGGTGAAATATGTATGTATTAACAACTACAAAACTCCTCTACAGGTATCAGATTCAGAAAAAGCTTTATTGGCAGGAATCAAGTGGTACTGAGTTGTTGCCAAAGCATATTGCAATAGTATTAGGACAAAATAAGGTACAAGGTTCGACTTGGAATGCAGTATCAATGCAGTTCAGTTGTTTTCTGCCTCCATTGTGATGCTTGCTTACACTCACTGTGACATCCCAACCCAACATTGTGCACGTTTCTTCTGAAGCACAGCGATAGGAAGGAGCAATACTGGAAATTGGGTTGCCTGTTGGACAATACTTTATGCAATCTCACACCGACCGACGCCGGAAATAGCCTACATCATGGAGCCTTGGTCAGGCCACTGCTTGACTAAAGTTCTTCATCAAAAGGTAAGTTAGTTTAGTTAGTTCAAAAGGAAAGATGCAATTCTTAAACGGAGCACAAAACAATATTCCACATTGTTTTTGGGACAGCTATGGACCAACAAATAGTTAACAGTTAATGAAAAATATTTAATGAAAAATATCAACTTTTTTAATGTGTGAACTAACATTGAAAATTGTCACTTTTCCTCAGGTAAAAGGCAAGGATCTCCTATACCTAATAACCACCTGTGGTGCAAATGCCAGCACAGTCAGCTACAGTGCAGGTCTCCAAGAAAACACAGACAGGTAAGTGTTACATTACATTTAGGCCCGGATCTACCAAAGGTTTGCGCCAGTGCAAATCGCATTGCTAAAAACCTTGTTTTCTGATCTGCTAAGCCAGCGCACAGGCTATTTGCGCCTGAAATCATGGGTTGATCTGTGTGCGCCGTTTTCAATTTAAGCATGTCTTATCATTTTGCGCATAGGATAGCTCTGCTGAAACTGTCTCTGGAACCGGCTCTAAGATCAAACTGACACAATCATCTACACAGCATAACCTGCAGTCATTAGATCGCAGGGCTGAAACGAGTATGCTGACTGAAAAATGTACAATTCAAGCCTCATTGGCAGAGTAGCAGAATGCGCACTCAGTATTCAGACTATTGCCTAAATATACAAAGGAAACGTGGCAGGCTCTTCTTTGGATTTGCTGACACTCATTATGAGCCACTGTCTCCGCGATATTGCCTTCATGAAAACAATGCAGCTAAAATATGTGTGCGTAATAACTGTCACGACAGTGGAGAGGTGTGTGCGGCTCCAGCTATATACCTTCACCAGGTATCCATCCCTCCCACACCTGTCACCTGCGTCTCAGTCAGGCTCTCCTGCACTTGCTCCTCCCAAGGAGTTACGGCTCTTCTTTGGCTTGATTTGTAGTAAGCATTTTGGTTCATCTCCTCATATCATACCAGCGCCTTTTACCTCCACTAAATCGCGCTTGTGGTGCCCAGCTGCATTCACTTTATGTCGCTCCAGAGTGACTTTTTACGCGCGGGTAAAACTCTTTTCTGCAGCTCTTTGGTGTTTTCTCTGCCACAAACACTTCCAGCTCCACCGGAGAGACATTTGCACTTCTTTTGCCCGTCATTACGTTGCCATTAATGGGTTATTGTGCGCATTGCTTGACCCTTAGCGCAGTCGCATTTCTAATTAATTATCTGCGCCTCTGCTCATTTGCGTGCTCTACTTTAGTAAATAACATTCGCTGACGGTACCAATTGCACCCGCAATTGCTTTTGCGCTGTGCCGGGAATACATCTGGGCCTTAGACTCAATTATTTTAGACATTACACTTAAACACTCAAATATACTGAACCAGTGTTTAACACAGTTTGACAGGCTATGTTTCAACCCAAACAGAGCGGTACTCAAAAGAGCACCAAATGTCTGACCAGAATGGCAGTTGTAGTTGTAGAAACACAAGGTTTGAAAACCAGCTTATGCTGCATTCATATCGTATGGGAAAAACCATCAGAATGACTTAAAGGCTCTAAGCAACGACTTGGAATTTTTCACGGCCTTCAAGCTTGTTTGTAACCATCAAAGACCATGAAGGAATTTTTCTGTAGGTTTTGGTTGCTCAGATTCACACTTGACATGCATGCACTTAGATTGGAGTTCATGTTTTACAGCAAACCAAACATTGTACTGTTAACCACTAACCATTCAAATTCCAGCAAGTTGCGGCCTGCCATGACATTTTAAGAGGCTTGATCACAAAATGAATCATTTCATGAAAATCATTCATTTAGCTGTTTTATTTGAATTGAATACATCATTCCCTATACTTGACTCCAAGTGTTTCCTTGTCGGTAACGTCACAATTTGATTGCCAAACCTCAAGTTACCAAGTAAAATTTACGACCTGATGAACAGTATTTTCAACTAGCAAGCTCGTATCTACAGTCTTTCCATAAGACATGAATGCAGCATTAGTGCATCACAGCACCCCAAAAAATACTAAAATATAATCAGTACATGGGAAACTCTGAGAACATTTAGAACAATGGTGGTAAAGATAGAAATAATAACAAATGCATGGTCTTGTCTATCGTATCTCTTTGTATTGTATGGCATTAACATATTTTTGATCTGACAATCTTCTGCAGAGTGTCCAGCTTTCAGAAAAAGTGTACAGCCTCTACACCAACTGGACCAGGGGAAACATACCACCACTGTGTGTTCTTTCAACCTGAGGAGGTTCCACTACCAAAAAGCCCAGGACCAGCAGACCTCAATGTGTCTGCAAACTGGACAGAAGCAGGAACTCCTCTGCAGCAACAGATATCAGAGAAGAAGTACCCGGATTTATCAAATGCAGGGTTTCCTTCTCTGGACGATGAAACTCCTGGTGTGGATTCCCAGACTCTAGACCTGCTGCCTCATGAGGTTCCACTGCCTCCAAGCCCTCCACCTGCTGAGGTTCCACTTGCTATGAGACAGAACCCTGACACAAAGAACCCAAATTTGTCCAATGTGGGGTTTCTCACTCTGGACGTGGACGATACTCACATGGGACAGACATCAGACAAGAAGGACGCAAATATACATTTTCCTTCTCTGGACTATGACACTACTTGTGCAATTCCACGGCCTCTCAGCCCTCTGCCTCATGAGGTTCCACTGCCTCCAAGCCCAATGCCTATTGCAGTTCCACCTTCTATGGGACAGACACCAGAAAATAAGTACCCAAATCTGGGAAATATTGGGTTTCCCGCTCTGGACGATGAAGCTCCTAGTGCTCCTCGTCAGCTTCCCAGCCCTCTGCCACATGAAGTTCCACTGCCTCCAAGCCCTCCACCTGCTGAGGCTCCACTTGCTATGAGACAGAAACCCAAGACAAAGTACCCAAATTTGTCAAATGTATGGTTTCTGTCTCTGGACGATGAAGATACTTTTGTCAGCCTCTTGCCTCATGAAGTTCCACTGCCTCCAAGCCCACTACCTGCTGAGGCTCCACTTCATATGGGACAGACATCAGACAAGAAGGACGCAAATATACGTTTTCCTTCTCTGGACGATGACACTACTTGTGCGGTTCCACGGCCTCTCAGCCCTCTGCCTCATGAGGTTCCACTGCCTCCAAGCCCGCTGCCCATTGCAGTTCCACCTTCTATGGGACAGACGCCAGAAAATAAGTACCCAAATTTGACAAATATTGGGTTTCCCTCTCTGGATGATGAAGCTCCTAGTGTGAGTCCTCCGCCTCATGAGGTTCCACTGCCTCTCAGCCCTCCGCCTGCTGAGTGTACGCTTCCTAAGGCACAGACTCTGGAGAAGAAGCACCCAAATTTGGCACACATAGTGTTCCCTTCTCTGGGTGCTGAAACTCTCAGTGTGCTTGCCAAGACTCTCAGCCTGCTTCCTCACAAGGTTCTGCTGCCTCCAAGACCACTACCTGCTGAACTTCCACCCATTACTACACAGACTCCTGAGGGGAAGCCTCTCCTGAGAAGCATCTCAGTCCTCCGCGTCAGGCGGTCCACACATCAGAGAAGATGCACCCCAGTTTAACTCAAATAAGGTTTCCTTCTCTGGACAATGAGACATCTAGTGGCCTTTTTATTTTCTTGTCTCTGGAAGAAATTGCTTTTTGAAAATAAAAAAGTATTTGCATTGATTTCATTATATTTTGTCTCTTCTATTCAGTCCATAATTTTTAAGTAAAATGTAAAAAATAAGTTTTCCACATGGTGTTTTTTCTGATAAATCCAAAGCACAAAACATCTGCTGTATTCATTGACTATTAACAGGATGATTGTGGTGGTAAAACTATTTAGGAGCTGACAACCCCTCTCCTTATAAAACTGCAGATGTTACTTTATGATACTTAAAAAAGTCCTTTGTATGATGAGCTAAGAAGTGCTGCAATTGTTGCAAAGAGTGGCATATTTTATGAATGGTGTTTATTCTGAAAATGACAATTAAATGTGAAAGTGAGTTGGCTGGTAGCTGGTAATACAGTTCTCTCTCTGCTGATGACTGCCAACTGATAAACCAATACTGTACAAAACATTGTGATTCCAAATGTTGCTCCAAGTGGCAACACGACCGTCAAATAGCGATCTATTCGGGTATCTTACCACAAAAAAACTGGTAATACTCTCTCTGCTCATAACTGCCAACTGATATAAATCCCAAATAAAATGAAAAAACAGAACATGGCATTCCTAACATGTCTGTTTAGGAATGAAATAACTCAGCACTATTGCATATACACTTTCAATGTGTCACACAATGACTGAATGAATGGATGAATTTCTTTACTTCTTTTGGCTAGATGATTGTGAAAGACTTATGTTTTAGAAAAGGTGGATTCTATGTGGCACACATTAGATTAGATTAAACTTTAATGATCCCATGGGGAAAATGCGTTGTTGCAGCAGAAAATAATAGAATCACAGCAAAGAAAACAAAGGGTATAAGTAAGAAATGAGCAAATGAAGTGGTATGAATGAAAAATGAAAAAATGAGTTACAGTTGGTATGCAGGGTGTAAAAATAACAGCAACAGAACATACATACATACATACATATAGTACATACATACATACATACATACATACAAAAGAAAATGAATGATTTTATAATATTTGATACATGTATCAAAGTAATTGAAAAAATAGATATGCAATACATAACAAATGGCAATATATGAAAATATAAGTCATATCAGATCAACCGGTCTACAGAAGGCTAATATACAGTATACAGAAAAAAGTGTCTAGACATGCACAAAATAAAAATACTCACTTTATAAAAAATATTCTATTGCAATTAACAATTAACAATTTGCAGATCAATAGTGAAGATAGATATTGAAGAAAATGATGAAATAAACCTAGTAGTCTAACAGGATAGGATGTTAGCAAAATATCAATATATATAATAATAATACATATAATATAACATATAATAAATATCAGTCTACTTCAACTTTGTACATACAGTATACACCAAGTCAACTCAGCAACAAAGATGTTCTGCCACTGCTAAGATGCAAGCTTAAATCCTCACATTTCTAGCCGGCCTCAGCATGTATCGTGGGTAAACGAACAAAGCTTTTCTATCTAAGTCTAAGTAATCTTGCCTTTTATAGTATCTCTGGTGTTGGCAACTTACTTTTAGAAAGATCAAACAACACGGAGAAAGGGGGAGAATAATCTATGCTCTATGCCACAATTAGAAGCATACTTTGACTCATTTAATCTGAAATCAGCATGACTAAATATTGCTAATGAAACGTAATAAACAAATTTATCCTATTTATGAGAGAAATCAGACATCAAAACATGAGGGGGCACCAGAAGATCTATGCAGCCTTCATGCAGGAGACCTGAGTCACATAGAATTAGCTGCCAAATGGATGGGGTTTGCCACAGGAGACAATACAATTACTGCCAGAAAGACGACTACAGGCAAGTATTTGAAAGTCAATTTAGTTTACTTTTGGGTGATCAACAATATACCTGCCACTTTCTGAACTGTCCTGATACTGTAAACCCCTGCCTATGCGGTCCGAGATTCGACCCATGCAGGTCTGGCATGCACATCCACATCATTCACACTTCCACAGTATTCCCAATGTGAGCAAAGCCTCGCCACCGGGAATCCATGCCCACTTAGCGTGATTTATTCCAAACGACTATGAATAATGAACTATGAAGTGAGAAGTATTAAATGAACTGGAAGTGCTGCTATGATACCCCCTCCCCCCACCCCACCCCCTCCACCACCCCTCCCCACACACACACACACCCAAGGAGGATTAGGAGGGAGGGGGCACCTTCCTGCATGAGTGGCTCCCCATGCAGCCAGGCTGACTTCCACACAGCTTGCTGGGGAGGCTGCCAGGGAGAGGAGTGTCAATTTTAAAAGAGCATCTCTTTTCCCTCTGGGCTGGAGGGTGACGGATAATGCGTTTGTGCATTACTGAGAGGGGAAGGCCATCCATCATGGCTACGTGTGTGTGTGTGTGTGTGTGTGCATGTTTGTGTGATCGTATGCAGGTAGCGTTCCTCTCCTCTCTCCTGCAGGCTGTGGTGTGGTTATGGGAGAGGAGGGGGGAGGAGGGGGGAGGCCTTGCGGATAGAGGCGAGGCAGGCAGAGCATCTGGAGACGAGGACTCTCGCTGGTGTCAAGCGGGGGCGGGTTATTTATTTGGTTGGGGGGCGTGGGAATAGCGGAGACATCTTCTTTTTCCTGATGAAGAACGGATGCTCGCAGACACATTGCCGTGCCAGGGGCGCCGTGTGTTTCGTGTCCCACCGATCGGGTCGATCGGTGGGAAGGAAACACACAAATGTGAAGGGAAACACACACACACACACACACACACACACACACAAACACTGGCAGGGAGACATACATACAGGAGACATGTATGCATCCATTTCAGCTGCAGGCAGGCATGTGCATCCACACACATACCGGATAGAGCATTGATTTCATATTCATGAGGTACAGGCATTGTTGCTTTAATGGGAATTCTCAAGTTTTTTGACAGCGTCACCAGTCAAAACTCAGCAGGGGACACAACAGTGCAGCTGGAAGCTCACGCGCTCTAGCAAGGGAAAATATCAAGTTCCAAAAAATCATATTGTGGACATAAATTGCCGGAAAATACACCTCGGAAAAGCTGAAAAGCACTGCAGATGTGAGTTTATATGCGCATAATTTTTCAAAGTCTTTTTGCATGTTCAAATTGTACAATAAATCTGGGAGGCAATCCACTCTTAAAGTATAGCGTTTCCTCACTTTTTGGCAAGGTGCTGAGAGGGAGATGCTACGGTTTGACCCGCTGAACCGGCTCTGTTTAGCATGCTCGGCTCTCTGGGGCTAACATACAACATCCATGCTAATGCTATTCCAGCAGCCTCTCTCTCTTGTTTCCATAACAACTAAAGGTGAGGCAGACGGGCCTCCAACCGAAACGCAGAGCCGCCTGGATAGGAGGACACATGGGAGCGGGACCTGTGGCACACAAACACACTCATCGTGGAACACGCACGCACAAATACACCCACGCAGACGCACACACACCAACACACACACCCAGATCCCACCCACCCACACACTTGTTGTTTTTCCTCCAGGTGTGTGCGGAGGATAGGGCAGGTGGTGCGTGCTGCTCCCCGGGTTCCGTCCTCTGAGGGTTATTACTGTTACAAATAATCCCATGATGACGCCAAGTCCAAACAGTTTCAAAAATAAAAGAGCGGATATTGATTTTGATATTTACAGCGGCGGTATTTGTCGGCCGGTTATTTGTTGTTGTTCTTCGCTGTGTATTTATGGAAAGTGCAGCGCTGTGTCTTTGTGTGTGGCCTCGGTCATGGGAGGAAGGCCTTTTGTATGGCTTGCTTATTCTACTGAGATGTGTTTACTCGACTCCCTGCTCGCGCCCCAGCGGCCCCGTGCTGTTATGTCTCAGAGGGCCCCAAACTGTAGCTTGAGAGGGACTGATAAGCAAATTGAGCAGGCCCCTTTCCCTATGTGTTCTGTTTTGTTACAGGCAGAACAATTGCTTCATTTGTCAAGAGTAAAAATGATTTGGGAGGAGAGTATGTTTTCTCCCTTTTCATTGCCCCTGATCTTCTCTCTCCCCTCTGAGTCACTGTGTTTTGTATGGCCGTTTTTGAATGTGTGTGTGTGTGTGTGTGAGTTTCAAGTTCGCGCTTCTGTGAGATCCACTCCTGCGATATCAGAGCTACATCATAATTCACGCGAAAACAATACCATGCGGAAAAATGAGAGGAATGTGCAGAGATAAATCACATCGCCAAATACCTACCACAAATGTCCCATGAATCTGCTTGCCATGGCATCACTCAGCGAGCGTGTGTGTGTGCGTGTGTGTGTGTGTGTGCCCACGTAGGCATGTGATTATCTCTGAAAGTACAGTATGTCGTTATGTGCGAGCGTGTGAGGGATTATGAGCGTGCACATGTGTGTGTGGTGAGAGAGAGAGAGAGAGAGAGAGAGAGAGAGAGAGAGAGAGAGAGAGGAAGAGAGGGATTGCTAGGGCGGCGGTTTGAATGATGTTTAACTGGAGCTCAGCACAGTTGAATGGGGCTGTAAATCCGCTTTCTCCTGGGTGCAGTTACTCAGAGCGCTGTGGTACAAAACTATCTCGGAAAGAGGGATGTCACCACATGACACACACACACACACACACACACACACACACACACTCTTCTAACCTCCTACAAAGCATAAAATATAGCCCATACCATCACCAGCAACCCACTCAGAGGAGAATATACACACAGATCCATTCCATATAAACCAAATGCAGAGAGCTTTCTTTCCTCCTGGGGCTTCAGATGCTCGCTGCCCTCGCTGACACACACTCTGCCTCTTCTGCATCACTGTTCCTCACACCACTCCTTACTATCAAACCACAGAAACAGGGTTAAAATGAATAAACAAGACAGTCACAGATTGACAATTTCATGCCATAATGGAAATCAGTGTTGTGTTTTGATTTAAAGAAGTGAAGGATGTGAACAGTTATTGGAGCTAACAGCTATTGGAAGTATATCTGCTGTATGTCTTAACCTTAGTTTACCCACCTTTTTATTTGCAGCATAGGGTTTACCCACTTTTTTTTAGGCTGAAATAAACATTTATGACTTAAATTCATAGCAAAAATCATAGCAAGTAGTATCAAATTGGTGTAAGTTACATCAGGATCAAGCCTTTTATGGACAAAAAACATAATTCAATGCTTTTCTGTTTTCCTCATGATGATCACCAACTAGAGATCATAGTTTTTCCACCTTTTTATTTCTCCAACTTCAACAAATCCGAAATTCTTACAAAGCCACTTCGTAAACACACGTTCCTCGTGGATCTAATTTGATTCAGATGAAGAGATTTATGAACAGAGCTGAGGAGACTCGGGAGGTTGTTTTTTTTTTTTTGTGAAGGGTAGAATCGTCAATTATTTTGGAACAGATGGGTCTCGAAGTGCAATTGAATTTGATTATCGCCTCAATGGAATCCGTAATGAAAGAGACGTAATTTGAGGAGAAAGTTATGAGAAGGCCATTTCAATTACTCTGCAAACAAAACTGGGGTACGCGCCAAACAGACAAAGACTTTGAGATGATTTTCTTTTTCTTATTTTCCATCTTTCTTCTCTCTAATGATAGTGAGTCTGAATCATGATGAGCTTTGAGCTCAGCACAGCTGTTTATTTGCTTGTTTCTGAAAGTCTGCTTCAGCTGCATTATTGAAAGTGTGACGCATTTTGTCATTGTAAATTGATTACCGCTTTTCATGACATACAACTTTGTTTTTCGCTCTCTTATTGACACACTGATTCCGAATAATAACTGGCTTGGCAGCACTACGCTGCGTTGAAATCATTTGACACATTCAGAGTAAGGAACAGTCTGTAGTGCCGGCAGTGAATTGATTATTACAGAAGCTTTGAGATGTTTTCTCAGAGAATATTCAAATCCTGACAACCTGTCAAGTGTGATGGCTCCACTAACAGCTTTCCTTTAACTTAGTGGATTGGCAGCAACATTTTTGCTGTTTTTCTTTCAGATTCATATTTGGTAAGGTTCCCAGAACAGGCCGAGTACTGATCTGATCGTCTACTGTCTGTAGATGTAGCCTCGATTTGTGCCGGTTTAAAACTTTCAAATCAGGTTCAGCAGTTACCCCTTTATCTTTGCTGCAACAAGACACTGCTTGCTATTTCTTCAAGTTGTAAAAGAAGTAGATTGGATGTTGAGGAGCGGACCCTAACCATTTGGAGAAATTACATTCTGCGAGGAATATATATTTGCATGTGAGGAAACATTAAACTGCCAGATCTCAGCATGCAGTGTGATGAAACAGCCTCTGCTACATAAAGAGGCAAACAGAATGACACAAATCATGGCTTCAGTAGATGTAACAAGGGAAACTTAAGCACTAGACTACAATACTGCAAGGTTAGACCAGGAGCAAAGTGGATCTTCAAACTAATGAAAGGGTTCCATGTGACCAGGCAACCTATTCTGATAGCAGTAACCCAAATACAAAAGAGAGCCTTAATTTAATTTGTGGGGATATCAATAATATTAATTATAGACATGCAATATTGTTTGTGTCCTTCACTTTTAATAGATGGCAATGTGTCACGGGTAGGTGTGGTGAGGACCCAAACGCAGGACAGCGAGGCAGGTGATGATGAAAACCCCAAGACTGGGTGTTTACTGAACATACAACAGGTGACACAGGAAACCAAAACAAGAACTCTTCACACAAACAGACACAAGTAACAGAACAATGAACCGACAAAGACTGACTGGGGAAACAAGACTAATGTACACATGGGGTGATTACAAATGAGACACAGCTGGGGCAGACAGAAAACAAGGTACACGTAGAACTAAGAGAACAAGACAGGGAAACAGACAAAGAAATACAAAATCTAGACAGGGCAAAAGTCAAAACCCTGACAGCAATGCATACACCCAATAGCTACTTGACCACACTAAACTTAAGACTCACTGCACTCTTTAAACTAGGGCACCACTTTCACCAATACACCAGGAAATCTCACTTTAATGAAATATCCTAGCCAGAATGAATTGTGAAACAGCGTCTCTACTTACCAATATAAGAAATAGCTTTTTGTCACAGTTCTGATTAGTCTCCGACATTAAGCACTTGAATTGCAGCACCTTCAATCAAAATCAGCAACAAACACTCCAGACAGGCGGTTAGGACCCATTGCAAGAGGCCTCCCAATATGCCTGATCACAAGTTGCCTAGGTTATATAGGGCAGCCATGATTGTAGAAACTCAGCCTGGTGAGAAGTCAGATATCTCGCTACATAGGATCATGTGGCTCTATATGGAACATGATAGCCATCCAGAGTCCAGAGCTCTACACCCAAAGATTGCTGGTGAGCATTAGGCTTTAGCTTTGGCCTTTCGGGAGCAGTATCCAGGCAAATTCTTAACTAAAGCCAGAGCAATAATATGTTCCCTGGTCGATATGACACAAAATTGCCTCAAATCACACTCAGTATCTGTTTATCAAGTTAATTTCCTCTGCGCTGCTTCATGCAACAGAAACGCTGGCCTACTTCTGAGCTCTGAATAGACCTTTCCTCGTTCCAATCATTTCCTGCATGTATTTGTTTTTGGAGGCAGTATCCTCTGGTGGTGGGGAGGATGATAATGTCACGGAGGAAGGGAAGCGATGGTCTGCCTGGTGTTTATACAAGAGTTTGGCATTTGTTGTCACTGGGACTGGCGTCGTTTGGCAGCCAAGTTGCCACAGAACCCCCTTTCCATCCTCCGCACACACACACACACACACACACACACACTGACACACACACACAGACACCCACCCTCCCCACTCTGACCCATATAGGTGCTTTGAACCGCTGGCAGACCCAGCAAGACAATCTGGGCCCCCTTCCCAGGAAGACGACTGGGATGGGGGGGCAGCGATATGCATGTATGTGTATGTGTGTGTGTGTGTGTGTGTGTGTGCATGAAATATATCTATATATGTGAGCGTGCATCTGTCAGTCTCTGCGTGTGCACGTGCATATATGCATAGCTGGTGCAGTCGGTGACAGCACTTTGGAGGCTGTTGAAAGCGATGCGGGGTTTAGTCTCAAGGTGGTTCTCTTCTTCAGACTGTCAGTGACGGCGGGCGGGGGGAGGAAGAGGAGGAGGAAGAGGAAGCAGAGGAGGAGGAAGAAGAGGAAGCAGAGGAGGAGGCGGAGGAGGAGGAAGAAGAGGAAGCAGAGGAGGAGGAAGCAGAGGAAGAGGAGGAGGAGGAGGAGAAGAAGGAGATCTTAGTCACGCCTCATCTCAAAACCTCTTCATCTGAATTTCCCTCAGAAAGGATAATTCTGTTCTATTCTACTCCACTGTGGCTCTTGCTTGTCTGTGGTGTCTCTGAGTTAGAATACATATACATATACATAATACATATAATACATATACTACTAAGTATTCTACACTCGTCTCCTTTGTCCTAAAATAAATCCCCATTGCATATCATTGTACTGCATTCTGTAGCATCTACACTTGGAGTTTTTGTGTTGCGTATTCACAATGACTGCACATCACAAAACCAACTGCAAGTGCTTAGGTAACCGAAGCACACCTTGATGCATATAGGCTCTGCTGTGAACCGTCTCTACGCAGCAATACGTCTGAAATATTAAGTGTTGAAGTTAGAAAACAACTTTGCCTGCCTCCACGCCCATCCTGCGGTACCAGGGGCGACTAATGCCGCGCCCGTTTGCCCTCTGTTCCATCTCGATTACATAATCCCCAGATTAATTAGCTGTGTGTTTCAGCCACTTCCTGTTGCGCGGCCCTCAAATGGGCTCCCTCCGCAATCTGGCCCTATCGACTTACAGGGCGCCAGGGCTTTTTTCTTTGAAGGCCGCCTCGGCTTCAGAAGCAGCAGAACTCTCTGATCTGATGGCTAAAGGAAAGGGCCCCTGCGGAGTGCACCATTACAGACTGATAAAAAGCTAGAAAAACAACATTTGGGTAACACACACACTCACTGGGGGGAGAAAAAAGAAAGTTAAGAATAATTTAGTTGTGAAAACAAGAGGCGGTATGGAACAATGACGATCTGGCTCCTTTGGTAATTTCCTGTCGACGTTGATTCGTGTGATGTGGTCGTGACTGTTCTGCCGGGATCAATCAAAACCTGCGAGCAGATGGCACCGCGCTCCTCCGGCGGACTGGGGATTGTCTGTGTTTTTTCGGAGGCGGTAATTGGCCCGTTATGTCACGGACCGGAGCGCGCTAACAGCCGCCGCCGCCGCTGTGCAGCGACAACACGTGTCGTTCTGCTTTGTGTGGCTGGTAATGTGGTACCTGTGCTGCGGGCTCCGTTTAATATCGGCTCAAAGCTAAGGGAAAGCTCGCGGCAATTAGTTGGACACTGTCAGTATATTTCACCAGGAAGAAACCACAGTTAGAGAGGCTGAGGCTGAGGAATGTGACATCAACTCCCACACTATCATGTATTTCCAAGTCAGGAGTCAGTGTAGCAGCCCACTGTACAAAATTTGGACCCTTTTGGCTCCCTTACAAAAGACGCCCATGAAAACCCCAAGAGTCAGACATATCGCCTCCCAGATCTGAGACTCTGGTGCTGTATTTGCTAACAGAGTTTGCATTTAGGTGAGGAAAGCTTATGTGGATAAATGGAACCGTGTGTGGGAGACTTAGCAAGCTGAGTAAAAAGAGAAGCGGAGTAATTGCATGTGTGTGCGTGCATGTGTGTGTGCTGCATGTGTGTGTGTGTGTGTGTGTGTGTGGCTGGGACGCCTGGGCACTTCAAAGCTTTGATGTTGGAGCTCCTAAATGAGGGCCACCAGAGGTCCAGACTAATGGGACATCATGGGGAGATTAGAGGCCAACTGTAGCAGGCTGACAACACAGCATTATGCTTGTGTGTGTGTATGTGTGTATGTGTGTGTGTGTGAGGGAGAGAGAACATGAGTCTGTGCTTGTGTGAGTCCCTGTGCGTCTTCCTTTTTGTATTTAAAAGTGAAAGTTTGGCATCAAGTTTCAGATGGAGTTTATGAGTAATTGTGCTGGAAGTATTTATTTGTGTGTACAAGTGTAGCAGGAATGTGTTTAATCATCAACCAAACTCCCACTATGATATTCTTTCACACCCTTTTTTTCCAAAGACATTACAATAACAAAATCTTTCCGTCGTATGGTATAAATCCTTTATTAAATAATCATAACAATAATTATAATAACAATCATAAAAAGAGCATTTCTGTACAAAGCCCCCTTTTTTAAAACAACAACAACAGCAGTCCGAGCAGTGCGAAGGGGGAATCCTGTCCTTTTGATGCGTTTGGTCCTCCCAGACAGAAGGGGGCGCTATCACTGTCACTGTCAATGTCACATTACTGTGCCTGATACCCGGCTCCAAAGGCGAGCTGGATCCCCGAGGCTCCAAGGCACTTGGAAGAGAGTCAGTGGGGGTCCAGTGATGCGGGCCTCAGAGGAGAGGGAGGGCGAGTGTGTGTGTGTGTGTGTGTGTAGGGCGGCGGTGGGTGGGTGGGGGGGGTGCTGTGTGTGTATGTGTGTGTAGCGTGGGATTGAGGCGGTTACAGCATTTATTTTGTAGACATGGGACCTTCAGCAGCCATTGCTCCCTTCACTGTTAAGATATGAATGCTGGAGTACCACTCTTATGTGTGTGTTAAGACTGTGTGTGTGTGCTGGAGCGAGCGTGGGTGTGTATTCATGTTCTGTATATACATCTGAAAGTGTATGTACATGGGAATGTCGATGAGTGGGGGGAAAAAAATGTAGGTACGCATGAGAATAAACACTTGGATCCTGTCTGTGTGTGTGTAAATGAGATTGTTGTCATTTGGATTTTGTGTGTGTGTGTGTGTGTGTGCATGTTCTAAGGGGAAGTAGGGGGGGGTTGGCAATAAGACTTTTTCCTCTCTCCCTCTCCTTCCCATGGCTTACGAGTCCATTTGGAGCGTGCAAAGACAAGACCCTTTCTGATCGGTTCAAACGGTCCCGAAGAATGTCCCGCCTTGCTGTGTGAGTGACAACATAAAAAAAACAAAAAAAACAAAACAAAAAAACAGTAGACTTCAGAAAATAAGCCACAATTAGCCAGTAAGTTGGGTGGGGGGGGTGGGGGGTTAGCGCAAGACAGGCCCTTTTAAGTCATGGCTTTTGAGGTCCGCATGTGAAAAAAAGAAGAGAGAAAGAGGAAAAGTCCCTCCTCTCTCTCTCTCTCTCTCTCTCTCTCGGTGCGTCTCCTCAACGTTCCTTCAACATTTCCGCGAAAGCGTTTTTTTTTAGGCTTTAAGGCTTGTTGTGTGTCCGGTGCGAGACAGTCCGTCGACTCAGAAGAGCTGTTTCTGCCTGTGCATTTTTTAACAATTTTTTCTTTTATTATCCCATTTGTGTCTGAGCAGAGAGAGAGAGAGAACATCGTCCCCACGAGAGGCCGGGGGGGGGGGGGGGGCTTTAGTGCTCCGTCACTCAGTCGTCTTTTCTCTCTCTCTCCTTTCTCCTTTCTCTTGCTCTTTGTTTCAGTGTCTGCAGTGTTTTTCAGTCTCTGCCCTTACCAGCAATCCATAGGTTGCACCGACCAAAAGCTCCTTGACCTTTCACCATTAACCGCAATGTAAACATGACCTTCTCTTTGACAGGAACCAGTAACAACAGTCTTGAACTAAATCTAACAATAACTCTCTCTATCGTTAACAGAACAAGATACGACGCTCCGCTCCCCCTCCCCGCCCCTCCCCTGACACACACACACTTTCCTTCCCTCTTTTTTTTTCTACTTATCAGCCTTCACAGACTGGCAACGGGCCAGAACAAAAACATTAAACAGAAAGAGAGAGACCGAGCAGAAAGACAAACTCGAGGGACGTCGGTGACTAAAAATACCACAGACTGTCAGGAACTAAGAGGATAACTGAGGCTGATAGGTAGCAGTCTACAACAGAACAAAAAAAACCCAATGGTCCACACAAAGGAGCTAAGTTCTAGGCCACTGTGTTCACATGTGATCAAAAAAGACGCTTTCTAAGCACGTTCCTAACCTACCACCTTTCCAAAACGATGTGTTCTCCGACTCGGTATGTGTAGCTTACAGTTTCCAGTTTCAAAACTAGACCTCGTACAAATCTATGATGTATTTATAAACAGTTCTCTTTTGGTGGCGCAGGAATTCGCAGTTGATATGTGTAGATATTTGTCTTTTGAGGCCTGACAAAACCCCCGCAATGGAACGATCCATCTGGGTAAACCCCAGTCTTTCCTTCATTGGTTCTTTCACCGCCGACCCTGGACTGTGCCACTTTGAGTGAAGCGGGGGAAGAGTTCTCAGTTGAGCTAAAAAGTGGCTTTTTCCATCGTCCATCACCAGCGAGGAAGTAAACGGACATTAAAGTGAACTGGAGGAAAATGAAGAAAATAGTGAGAGGTTTTTCACAAAATGGCTGCATCTCTCTCTCTCTCTCTGTCTCACTCTCTCTTTCTCTCTGTCTCCTTTTGTGCCTCCTCACGCCTCGGTGCAGCAGCGCTGTTGGTTGAGCTTGACCTTGTGCTTGAGGCCGTCGTACAGCTCGAAGTTGTAGTTCTCCAGCGTGGTGGAGGAGCGCGACGACAGGCCGCTGTAGGAGCAGGTGCAGTAGAGGAGGAGGCCGGCGCACACCGCCCCCAGCAGGACGCCCAGGGAGCTCATAACGATGATGGTGACCAGGATGGGGTCCAGCGTGTACAGCCACGAGTTGTCCTTCTCCGACACCCGGGTCACCGGCGGCTCGGACGACGAAGGCTGCGTGTTGCAGTCGGGGGCGTAGAAGTCTGGGATGGGATGGAGGAGAGGTGGAAGATAGATGAGAAAAATGGCAAGTTAATATGAAGGCAGAGTAGTAGTGACTGTTGTACAACATTAGTAAGGAGAATGAATGTATTTTGGGCTTGTTCCCTGGGCACGGATTCATCCTGAGCTACACTGCAAAAAACAACCATCTCAACAAGTCATTTAGTCTCATATTCAGCCTTCAAATCTTATTTTTCGTAGCATGAGTGTCAGCATCTTGAAAGAAGTCAGAATAAGGCAGATCACTGCTTCTACAAAATTTTTGTAGAATCAAGTTGATTTGCATGGAAACAAGTGAAATTATCGAACCCCCCTGGCAGATCTTTTCACTTATTTTAAGAAAATTACAATTTTAG
Source organism: Centroberyx affinis (assembly GCF_046629955.1). Classification (NCBI taxonomy): domain Eukaryota; kingdom Metazoa; phylum Chordata; class Actinopteri; order Beryciformes; family Berycidae; genus Centroberyx; species Centroberyx affinis. The sequence continues at coordinate 285,023 of NW_027279723.1, forward strand.
GACTCAATGATAGACTAAATTACTTATTAAGATGGAGATCTTTTGCAGTGTTAATTGGAATGTCAATAGAGATCTGAATCGAAAAATGGTGGTGTAAATTTGGGGTTTTGTTCAAGATCAAGTTCATGGATGTGTTGTTCCGAATGGGAAATTTGGCTTTCAGCAAGGCATAATGCACAGAATCACAGTAAACAAAATCCAATCTTACCTCCACCCAGTGAATCCCTGCCATTGAAAAGTCGACTGTCTCCAAATTCGACGGGTCTCTTATCTGTCAGAGAGGAACACAGCACACAGCATTAAGCATCAAGCCAATTATACACATTAGTATGTATTATTAGCAAAATAAGCACACCAGATATACATCAAGAGGCCGGGCTATGACTGGAAAAACACACATTCATCTCTAAGTCATAGAATCTCATCCAAACTGCATTATTTTCTCAGATTGTTGGTGGATAAATATTGTAATCGTTTTCCTGTTTTCCATGTTAAATATTTGTCAGTTTCTGCTGCCACAGCCTGTAAAATGGTAAGATTTAATAACTTTATAGTGCTAACAGGCATAAAGAATTACTGGTGGCATTGCTAGTGAGTTAGCTGGACCACAGAAGTACTTATTATAACATATTAGCATACCAAACCCAGTCAAATTAATTAAAACGTACTCCCTCTAATCATGACTATGTAGGGTTTCGGCCTCCATACACACAAGTCTTGTAGTAATAGAAAAATATGACTTTATTAATAGAGAAAGGTCATTATGATACATTCCTTTCAAACACACAGTCAACACATAGCATACAGATGGTATAAGACTGTTCATTCCATATGAATAAAGATGCAAACGTCATCAGCAAATAATTCATGTTACCCATCATTACAATCATCATCATCATAATTCACACCATCACTGTCATGATTCAAGTGTGATGTATAAGATGAGCAAACAGATTCGAAAGAAATAAATTCTAACGGCAACAAATGTTCAAATTTAAGTAGAGGCGTTACAGTCCATTTCTTCATTCTATGAGATGAAATGCATTGCCAGATGATGTGAAGTGAAAAATTATATGTGAGTGTCTGAATTGCAAGATTACAAGTGCGGTAAAACTAGCAATGGCTGCAGCAATTTAGCAGAGCCCAAAAGCTCAAGTGTACTTATACTTTAGATGAGTTTTCTTTTCACTTTGAGTGTGTGTGTGTGTGTGTGTGTCTGTGTGTGTGTATGTGTGTTTGCGCTTGCTGCTCTTGGCAAGCGTTCAGGAGTGGGAGTAACTGCTTGGCAAGGCACACCTCTAGATCTGGAGGTCTCTGACGGCCAATGGCGTTATTAATACTGTTTCCAGGGCAACTGAAGTTGGCAATGGATTGGGCGATGGGGGTGCGGTAGATTGGAGAGAAAAGTGCTTACCGCAGCCTTAATAAATGTTATCTGTCCATTAACTAATTACAACTATTAGGGGCTTGGAGCATAACGGTGTTGGGATGGACAGGGCGGGTGTCCAATCCCTCCTCCCCGACTTGATTTAAAAGCACATTGTGAGAGTGTGCCAGAAAACACTTTTTTTTTACCCCGGAGACAGAAGTACAACTCCTAAATTGTTGCAACAAATAGAGGTGCATTCTGCTGAGCTGTGGGCTAGAAGGTGATGGATTTTTGCTGGTGTGAAAGATCACGAAAGCACGCCCTCTTAAGCCACCGAGTGAAGACCTCAATTTCATTCAATCCAGGGTGTTAAATTGAGCCTGTGTCAAATCTCGCCACCTCTGTACCAACTGATGAGAGAGAAATTGGTGCCAATCGCTCCGTCTCATCCAGAGCTCTGAGAAATTTCTCGACAAAATGGGCTTTTCACATTCAAGACGTGTCACATATTAGTAATTAGTGCATTCTCTGCGTCTATCTGTCCTGTTTTACGTTTGACAGATGGCTCAATCGGGAATGCGACCCTTCGCGGCATCTCATGGCACGAAAGGAAGCATCGTCCCTATAGCTGGAGCTGTGTTCTGCTTTTCATAATGTCTTGGAACGCGCTCAAGGGCGCGCATACACAACAAAACGCCGCGCTTATGGCTTCCAGCTGGTCCAGCGGCATTGTGGGATTTGTAGGAGTATAAATCAAGGGAGAGGTGGTGATGGCAGGCAGCTGTGTCTATTTACAACCCTAAAAACAACAAGCACATATTCACACTGAGGAACACAACACGGCTCGGCTCGGCATGGCTTTCATTTGGGCAGTGTGAAGACATGGGGAACAAAGGGGGTGGGTGGTATGGAGCATAAATGGGAGTGGAACAACGTGCTTTATTACGCCGGAGCATCAAGATGAAACACTAAACACTGAAGACGGCTGCATCCATCACTGACTGATGCCTTTATCAGGAGAAGACAAGACGCTCAATCAAATGAGCTGGTTATCTCCATTTGTGGTGTGGGACTTTAAGTATGATGGATTTGCATTCTTTTGTTTTTAAATGTGCACATGCTCTGTGGAATAGGACAATGGGACGATTTTTTTCTCTCTCTCTCGTTCTTAAAAACGGCCTCGTTTCTGATCAGGACCGAACAGGACTCGCTCGTATCAAAGCAACCTCATGTTGATATTACAGAGTTTCCAAGAGCATTATTTTCTGGGGTGAGCCAGGTCATTTCCACAGCGAGCACATTGAATGCCTCTCAGTCTAACAGTTTTCTCCTCTCTCTCAGCGCTGCGGAGCTCTTCAGGTCTCTGGGGTCTTGTTTTAGCCTGTGGTTTGGCAGCTCCGGCTGGCTCTCACAGCGGAACCAGCTCAACCCCCCCCCCCTCACCTCCCCCCCGGCCTCCTCTCCAGCCCACACAGAGTGTGTCCATGCTGGGGTCATTCCAGGAGGACTGTAGGGGTTATGTGGAGCCAGACGGCACTCAATGGTCCGAAACAAGCTGTTCAGATAAATAACTCACTCAGACTTCAGTCCTCTCATCAGGAGCAGCATAGTGTGAAATGTCAACAGCAAAACTCCTTAATGGAACAAAGAAGAAAACAGCAACCGAAGCTACATCCATTAGAGAGAGAGAGAGAGAGAGAGAGAGAGAGAGAGAGAGAGAGAGAGAGAGAGAGAGAGAGAGAGAGAGAGAGAGAGAGAACGAGAGACAGCACAGTGTTTCTTTGCAAATTTTGGCTTTGCAATCCAGGACAATGTCTGCGTCCTCATCACCCTTGCTACCGTAATCCTAAAGAGGGAGGGGTTTGTTGAGTGGGTGTTCTGTCAATCTTGCAGCATCGCGACACTTCCCGCCACTGACATCAAAAGTGGGATTGGGCTCTGCCAATCATGACCCGTCTAGCCTTGCTTCTTTTCAGCAGAGGGTACGGTGTCGGTCCCGGCTGTCCAGCCTCACAGTCAGGACTGGCTCCACCCCTGGGGCGGCCATACTGGAGGACCAGTGGGAATACTGGAAGCACTGGGAGGAGCTGTGATAGGCCACTGACAGCTGGCTCTTCTTGGCGGCCAGGTGTTGTCGGCAGCAACAGAGGGCCCTGACCAAGATGGCCACCGCCAGGAGAAGGAGGGCGCCCCCGGCCGCCATTATGTAATACCAGTGGACGGGCAAGGGAGGCACAGCCAGGGTATCTACTGTGGGCTCACTCCCGCCGGGAATGCCTCCCCCTGGTGGAGAGATACAGAATGGTTGGCCAGCGGGAAAAAGAGAGGAGCGGCACTTCACAGAGACAAGGCCTTTGTTGTTTATGTTCTACATTTAACTCTCTCTTTTCTATCCTTATGGCTCTTCATCATAGGAACAGCAGGCGTGCACCTCATATGAGCATGCACAAGCATGCCGGTTGCAAAAAATGAAATTCTCCAAGGCCAAAAAAATCAAAATGCATCCATTTTCTCTCATGTAGCCTGGGTTGCAGTTGAAGGACAAGTTTTCACACCAAGAGCATCTAGAGATTTGGTTTGAAATCAGTCCAATGCGTGATCCAATCAAATGCAAAGCAATTAAAAATTTTCAAAGCTCTAATGTAATGACTTGGTGTGAAACGGAAGCCAAAATAATTAGTCATAAAAGCACCCACACACATTGAATCAAGGAGTTTCTACTTCCTGTTTCGCATTGGCACAGGAAGTCACAAACAGCCCACTGATAAAGTCTTAGAACCATGCAAGACTCGGTAGGACCCCACATGGGAATCTGGCGTTCCAGAGCTTTCTCGGAACAGATACTGGAGCGGGATTTGTTATTTAGCTGGCTCGCGTTGGCAGATTTGTTTTGAGTACATAATTTATCCTGTCCTCTGTTCTTGGTTTTTCCTTTTCTTTTTTCTCATGCATCAGTCTCCTGGCCAGTCCTCGCCTCCCCAAGCCAAGCGCTGTCTCCTTGGAAACCATCTCCACAGATCCTCTACACTGCTGCCCCTGGCTTGAACCCCCATCTCAAATTCTTGGTAAGAACCGGCTAACCACCTTCCAAGAGGCCCCTTACTTATCCAAGTCTGCCGTGCAAAAAAACGAACCCCTAAAGAAATTGAAAGACTAAAAAAGAAAAAAGCCCAAATTTACCATCCAAACTTGGTCTGGAGAGTGAAAAAGCGTCATGACGAGCTAGGGAAAGTGAAGCAAAGCTGAATAAAATCCTGGTTCTTGGACCGTGTCACATAATTACGGAGGGAAATGGTGCGTGGTCCTGCTACTTCACACTGCACACACTCATTAGACAGAGCTGAGCTGGGGAGAGGAGAGAGAGACACCCGTGCTCGCCGCTGCTCAGTCACTCTATCTGATTGCTTTTCACTGGGGACGTGTGTGTGTGTGTGTGTGTGTGGTGATAGTGTTTGTGCATGTTTGTCAAGGGATACAGAGTCTCTGTGTGCGCGTGTGTGTGTGAAGGCGGAGGAGTAGGAAAGCTGAGGAACTGCACACACATCACATTCACACAGAAACCGCCAAGCTCTTATCTTATTGGAAGACATTATGAGATGCCAAAACACTAACATCAATCTCATATAGTCCCCCAGGATGCTCTAAATATTTTTCATGAGGCAGACAGTTATTTAAAACCCTTCAGGCTGCGTCAGGGAGACTAGAACGGAGAATATGTGGCTCTTTTCAAATATCTGACTCCACAAGGTGCGCTTGATTTAGCTTGCCTTGCACGCAGTTCGCTCTTTTGAGACTAATACTTTGTCTCCGCTGAGACTGACAAGGTAAAACTAACAGATGACAGCCAATTGCAGAAATAATGTGTTTCCCAACCAGGTAAAAGTTGGAGAAAATTCAGATAGAATTCGTAAATTCTGGGATCTAGATTTTGGTACGGGGTTCGGAATTTGTTTAGTGATGTCTAGATGCTGCTGATGATGCTGAGAATCACTAGTTAAAAAAGTAATGGCGGTTTTATTAATCAGGCAACACACACTCGGCCTCAGTCTTGCCGGTGATGGATTGGTTTGGGCTGATGTTTAGCGGTTGAGACAACTTAGTGCCACCAAGCAAAAACTCCCAGGCGAGCGCAGACCAACGGGCAGGAAGCAAGACCAGAGAGGAAGTGACATCATAGCAAAAATCAAACTCACCTGTCATATCGGGAGGGAAAGCTGCAAAGGGTTCTGGGAGGAGAAAAGAGAGAGGGGGAGAGAGAGATAGAGAGACAGGCAGGCAGAGATAGAGACAGCGACAGAGAGACAGAGAGAGAGAAAACTGTTTAGATAACTCTAAAATACGAGGGAAAAGTCAGCCAAATGTCACACAAATGTCACAAGACTATCAAACTCCTCCTGAGGAAATGCGAGTTAATTCCTCAGATAACTCGCATGAATTATGGCATTTACTCTGTTCCTTTGCTATAATGCAATTTCAAAGAGAGCACATTGTGTGAGTTGGGAATTTGAGATGGGGTGCTGTGAGTGTACACGTGTGTGTGCGTGTGTGTGTGTGTGTGTGTGCGCGTTCGCAAAGTTCAGGCATTTCAAGTTGTTTATCTGTGGAGTCCAGTTAAACTGGAGAGGGGTAGGGGTTGTTGGCTTGCTGCGAATACACAGAGCAGAACCTTCAGTTTGATTGCCTGGAATGCAAACACAAAGAACTGGTGTGTGTGTGTGTGTGAGAGAGAGAGAGGGGGGGAGAGAGTGAGAGAGAGAGAGAAAGAGGGAAACCAACTTGGGAACCGGCGCCTTTTGGCGGGAACACCAACGTACTGTGAACAAACTCAACTGCGTCGGGTGATAAGCAGTGTCCCAGCATGCTCTGGGAGTGGCAACGGAGGGGGGGGGAGAGAGAGAGAAAGATGGAGGAAACACAGCAGCATGGTGGCAAGAGCGGGGTGGTGGTGGTGGTGGTGGTGGGGGGGGGGGCTGTCATCTTTGCTTTCCAGGCTGCTGTTCCGCACAGACTCTCTCTCAAGACTCACACACACACACACACACACACACACAAGTGACATACACCCCGACTGACGGAGCGCAAACACACAAAAGCAAAGACGCACAAAACACGGAGGCTTTTGCCACAAGCTATGGGCATAAACACACACAGACACACCTTCCCCCCCTCAACACACACACACACACACACACACACACACACTCTCCAATTGCACTTTGCATGCTCCCCACTGCGGACCGGCTCCAAAGCACATTGGACGTCAGTCAGGAAAGATGACGGCAGGTTTTTGGCTGCGCAGCTCCGGCTCGCTCTCTGATCTGTTTAAGACCCTCTCCAAAGCCCCTGCTCCGGCTAGATTAAGGAGGCTGGGCTGGCGCTCGGCTCGCACCAGGCACCCAGCGACTTGCTTGGGAAACAGCCTGTCTAGTAATTCCCTTTGACGGCTCGGGAAAAGCTCTGTTTACAAATACGAGAGAGGGGCGAGAGAGCGAGAGAGAGATCCAGAGAGGAGGAGGAGGAGGGAGAACGAGAAGAAGAGAAATCTAATGAAACATAGATTAGCATCGCCAGGGCCCACGGGGCGTTTATGGCCTAGTTTTTCTATTCTTCTTTTTTTCTTGCGGAGGAATAAACGGCGTTCTCTTTCTTTCCCTCCCTCTCTTCCCCCTTTCATCTCTTTTATTTCGTCGGGGGCTCTTGGAGGGGAGAGGCTGTCTCCGAGACTGGAATGGCGGAGGGAGTGGAGGGAGGGAGGGATGGAGGGAGGAGGAGGGGTGCAGAGAGGAGAGGGTGATGTTTATCACTTCATGGGTGTGACTGCTGAAGGACCTTAAGGCTAAAACTGGAGGAGGTGGCAGAGAAATAGAGAGAATGGCAGAGTGATGGAGGGAGAGATGGTGGGGCGATGGTGGTGTTGACAGAGGATGAGAGGAAGGAGTTGGTGGGTCAAACGGTGTGTGTGTGTGTGTGTGTGTGTGTGTGGGGTGTGTGTGCTAAAGAGTGTTTATTTGCCGATACACTCTTGCATGTGAAATCGAGCAGATTTTGGGCGAATTTGAGCAAAACAAACCTTGTTTGTCGCCTGTCTGTCACCCGCCTGTCCTTGCAAATGTGTGTATGCGAAATACTGAAGCTCTCCGAGTGTGTGGATGTGTGTGTGTGTGTGTGTGAGTGTGTGTGTGTGTGTGTGGGTGAGACTTACGTGTACACTCCTCCAGTGGGGTGCCAGAGCTCATGTGGATGTTGTCGATCCAGATGTGTCCCTTGGTGCCGTGCTCAAAGAAACCCTCCATCACCACCTAGCAGAGCCGGAGCCGAGGAGGAAGAGGAGGAGGAGAGAGATGAAAAAGAAGAGGAGGAGGAAGAGGAAGAGAGAGAGAGGGGAAGGCGAGGAGAGAGGCAGGAGGGGGGGGTGGAGGCAAAACGGGAACGAGGACAGGGAGGAGGAGGAGAAAGAGGATAAAAACTTAATACCCTGCCTGTGATTTCAGAGTTGCACTCCGCGCTCGCAATCATCTCCTCTTTCTCGCTGAGCTTATTCAACTTACTTTTTCATGAGAACATTAACTGCTTGTGATGCCTCTGACAAATGCAGTGTAATCCCCCATACAATCACGCAGCCAACAGAGGCAATATGCCGCACTTTAGCTGCTTTTGAAGTCAAACCTGGCCTAAGGTGAAAGAGAGGTGAAAGCTATGGTTTTCATTTGCCCTGTGATAAACAAAGCTCTCTAACCAAGCCTTATAAAGACACAAGAGAGGATCTACCAAGCAGACGCACTTTCCTCTAGCAGCTGCTTTTTCTGGCTTTTCCAGTTACTCGCCTATTGAGCACTTTCTCAATCTTCATCTGTGACCAATAATCTGAATATTTAGTCCTTCCCTTTCCTTGCCTACAGGCATTTATAATTTGCTTTTAACTATTTCATTCTTGTTGTGTTTGCCTGTTTTCTTTTTATGTAGCATTGCATTTCTAGTATATTTTATCACTTATTGTCTTGGAATCATTATTGTTTTATTGTCTCTAAAGCATTTTGTGATACAGTTTTAAAATGGGCTATTAAATTTATTCTAAGATTAGCTATGAAATGTGATGTAACTTGAGTTCATTCCTACCTGGAAATCTTTAGGGGAGCGGGGCAGGATGTCTTGGAATCATTATTGTTTTATTGTCTCTAAAGCATTTTGTGATACAGTTTTAAAATGGGCTATTAAGTTTATTCTAAGATTAGCTATGAAGTGTGATGTAACTTGAGTTCATTCCTACCTGGAAGTCTTTAGGGGAGCGGGGCAGGATGGTGCGTCCCTCCTTCCAGACGGGGCCCTGGTCTCCCCTCAGGGCCCACAGCAGCGTCTCCTCGTGGTGGGCGTCCCGCAGCAGGACCCTCAGATTGCCCTGGGCGCCCCCCCACAGCTGGTAGGAGAAGAGGAGGCAGAGGGGCCCTGTGTCAGCCCCGACCACGAGGCTCACGAGCCGGGCGCGCTGCTGCTCCGTCTTGGGACTGGCCTCCACGTACAGGTAGCTGTTGAGTTCTGGAGGGGGGAGAGAGAGAGAGAGAGAGAGGGGAGGAGGGTTTATTCTGCGGTCGGTTGCTCTGGATACGCATGTCAGCTAAATGCCGAAAATGTAAACATGCAGCGGATATCAAAAGCCAACATGCGCTTTCAGTTTGACTGAGCTTGAACTCTCCTGCAAAGAAAATGGGAGAAAACTTCTGAATCCAGATGTGCTGAACTGGAAGAGACTCCAAGCAGAGTTATCAAAGCAAAAGGTTATTCTACTGAGTATTAATTGTGAAGAGTGTGCTGTACACACATACACAACCAAGGTGTTTTAGTTGTCTATTTTTAACACATTGTCAGAAATGAGCAGCCTTGTGTTTTGACCTTGATATTGCTGGTTACTACATCCAAATGAGGGTGAAAAAAGTCTGATTTAATGGGTTTTCATTTCAGCCCTGAAGGCAATAAAAAAAAGGAAATTTGAAAGGCTGTGTAGACTTTTGATATCCACTGTGAACGGATGATATGGCGGAAGGAGTTTGTGCCCAAATGGAGGCTACACATACTGTGAGAATTCATGAATATAGACACACAATAATCATCGTGAATCATAATTGTTTGCGTGTACACAGGAAGACGAGAGCGCACGCACGCCGATCCCCGCACTGTATTCTCAAAACAAAAAGCTAACTAATCAACAGCTGCTAACAGGAACGGGGTCACCGCCACACAATAGTCGGGGATGTGACACATAAACACACCTAGCAGAAGAATAGGGCCAGTGAGAGCGTCATTCTCACACGGAGCGCTCACAGAGCCGCAGCCAAAAGCCCTCGGGGGATATTTCTCTTCATTCTCTTCCAGGTAGATGACTTCAACAACGGCATTGTCCGACGCAACGCACGCCGCTCCGTTTGTTTATACCAGAGGATGTTTAGTTTGCAAATTGGATGCCGACTTGGATTCCATTGTGAGAAAGTCAGGCAGTATCTTGATGGGAGCTGAATGGTAGGGGTCTGTGCATGTCTGTGTGTGTGTGTGAGAGAGAGAGAGAGAGAGAGAGAGAGAGAGAGAGAGAGGGACTGTGCATGTGTGTGTGCCTATGTGTGTGTGTGTGTGTGTGTCAGCGAGGCGTCTGGTGAAGAATTTCTTAAGTGGGCCCTGTGGGAAAATGTCCAGCATCAACAATCTGCAGATTAAATCACCTGCTTTATCATGAGCGAGTGTGTTTTTGTGTGTGTGTGTGTGTGTGTCGGAGCAGCTATGTGTCTACCGGCTTTTTAGGCGAGAATAAATAGTCTGAGACAAATCAGAGAGAATAATTGCCAGAATATGTGTGTGTGTATGTGTGTGTGTGTGAAGACATACTGTATCTTGTTATACATACTGTATTTCTTGTTTCCAAATAACACCAAATATGGCTACAAGCTCTCTCTGTCTGACATGACATCTGCCATTAGGTGGACACTTTCATCCAAAACACCTTACAGCACCGTGAGTGTATACAGTTTTAGTATGGGTGGGCCCAGTGGGAATGGAACCCCTAACCCTGACTGGGTTAATGCCATGCTCAACTTACTGAGCTGCTGGACCAATACACTCGCTGTGTGTGTGTGTGTGTGTGTGTGTGTGTGTGTGTGTGTGTAGCCGTTTCGGTCTACCCAGCTGATCAGACAAGCAGTATCTGGAGGGCCAAGCCTTTCTCTGACTTGACAGCTCCCCTCTGCCCGCCATACGCCCAGACTCGCCTGTGTGTCACACTTCAGACAGTGTGTGTGACAGAATGTCCCTTGGCCCTTGGAGTGTGTGTGTGTGTCTGTGTGTGTGCCTCTTCACATCACAGTGTGTATATACGGAACGTGTGTTTACGCGCCTAGAGGATGTGTGCAAAAACGTATCTATCTGTGACTCCGCGAGGCGTTTTATCACTCATCTTAATGTGTTCGCCAAAGCCTTCTACCAGCGGAGAACCCCCCATTGTTGTGCCTCTTGTTCGCCAGACAGCTCATAATCGAGGCTGCCTCCGATACGCAGCGCAGCCCGGCATTATTAATCCATTTCACAGCGGTCTCCCGCAGCGAGAAGCAAACAAGGACTCAATCTATGAAGCCTAGTTAGTGAGTTTCCACTAGCGGGGGTTATATTATGCCGAAGCGTTACGCCGATTTTCAGTTTCTGGCTCGCGTGGAAGAGGAAGGGATTCCGCAGAGGAGTAAATAGCGATCCGATAGCGGTGAAAGCGATCCTGTATTGGCCAGGATGTTTGACCTTTGACCCCCGCAGGAATATCAAAGGGCGGCGTCGCACGTGCAAAAGCGGCTGGAAAAGGTGCGTCGCGGGAGAGAAAGAGATACTTTGTACATGAAAGCCGCAACCTGACGAATCTAAGCGAGCCTTTCCAATCCCACCCGTGACAAATGAAGCCGCTTTGAAGCCCCCTGTCAAAGACGGTTATGAGGTAAATAGGTCACGCTTCAAAAATAATTCCCCTCTCTCTCTCTCTCTCTCTCTCTCTATGAGATCTGCTGCCCTACTGAACGTGACCCAGGTGACATCACAGATTCAACAGAAGAGGGGCCAACGCCGCACCTCCTCTTTAATTCTCTCCAGCTGGAGTCGCGCTGCGCTAAATCTTTCATGGAGCCCTGTTCAGAATATATCAAAACCAATGAATTTTAAAACAAGGTTGGGATAACAATCCCTTTACCCTGCCTATGAAAAACTATAAAGAAAGCTACAAAAAAAAAAAATCCCCTCCCTAAACCCAGCAGGAAACGTCTGCTATATCTTTTATTAATACGCCAAAAGCTTCACTTTTGATCCGCGGGTATGTACAAAGGGAAAATGAATAATTATTTCTTCAAGGAGCGTCTAAGTAGATGGAAGTCTACTGAACATCATCTGGGATGTGCCTGCGGTAATGGAGGGGCAGTAATGGAGGGCTGGGAATAACTGCTCGTCGTTGGAATCTCCTGCTCTGAACTTAATTGGAGCTACTGGGTCTTAACCCCTTCCTCTCCTCTCCTCTCCTCCGCCGCGCGTCACGTCCTGACACGCCGAGAGCCGCCGTGTCAGAGGCTGCGCGCGCTCGCCAGAGAGGTGGCGTCTCTTTTCTCTTTTGATTCCTCCAATTCATTTGCTTTTCTCATTCATTCGGAAAGAGGGCCGTGTCTGGCAGACAATGTTGTTGCCAAATTAGTCTGGTTTCAATTTAAGGAATTATTTTAATCAAATTGAAAAAGGACTCCACGAAGATGCGCGAGGAGAATGATCCCATTTAATTATAGAAAACAATTCCTTGTCTAGACTCACTAAAGTTGAAAATAAACTTAATGCATTTGTGCGAGGGCAATTTTCTGGGCCCAAATGAAATTCCCCTTGCAAGTGCACACATAAAAGCTGTGGATACCCAGCAGACATTTTGACATTGAATAGAAGTTGATACAACAGCCTGCACCACCATTAAAAACCCATGTAATATAGCACCGAAATGAAAGCTACCTGCATCGTCGTGTGAAATCAGGACCTAAATATCAGTTTCCAAACCTCTTTCTAATATGATTTTTTTACCATGCCACCATATCATATTGTAAAAATGTTGTGCTCGTTTGTGTTGCTGTTGAACTCGGCCGCCTCCTGCAAGTCGCCGTCTGTCACACGCCTGCTGGAGAGAGTAAACCAACACGGTCTGACGCGGTTCTGAGTCGTGCCGCTGACCAGACCGAGGCCGTGAGCGGGGCTAAATCTCCCCATGCCTGATGAGCAGACTCACCGTGGTTGTGCAGGGACCAGAGGAGAGGGGCATTGGGGTCGTGACTCCACCCACACAGGCCATGGTCAAAGTCACACACGCCATCTGACGGAGGAGGGCTGGCTACTGAGAAGGAGCGGGAGGAGGAAGAAGGGGGAGGTGGGAAGGAAAAGACGGAAGGAGAGCAAAAGGACAGAAGGGAATGAGAAATCAGTCATTTCAGATACAGAAACATGCACATCTCTTTCACAGGCTCCCATCCTTAGAATTACCTGCTACTTAATAATACTATTGATCTACTCTTACATATAGCATTCATTCACTCATGTGGTCTGGTCTCACCTGTGCTTGAAGCGGGGACAGTGCTGGTTTCCATGCCAGCAGGCAGAGTGGGCGTGGCCGTGTCTGGCGGGGTGCTAGTTTCTACGAAAAAACAAACAAAAACAACGTCCGTCACATGAGAGCGAGGTCAAAGGTGCAGAGAGCAGAGAGCGTGCGGAACAATCACCCACTGCTTGAAGATGGGTATTATTTTTGCTGCTTTATTAGATAAGATACTATGGGTAAAATAGAGAGAGGAAGAGAAAAAGAAAGAGAGGAAGAAGAGGATTGAGCCAAACTGGAATCTGAAACATCACGACTACATGGTATGAGCCTTATCCCGCTGAGCCTCACGATGACTCATGTCCAAATCAAAGTCTTATTTGGGATATATACACTTTTCATAGCCCGCTCTCGAATATCCTGGTATCCAATAACAGTGAATGAACAGAATTTCTGCCAATCTGTGCCAGTGATTTAGCTAGTACAGCAAGCTAGTTACAACTATTTTGAAAGTTGCTGGATCTGAACCACAGAAACCCATGTTCTTGCATTTTTTCCGCACAGCTATCTTACATAAATCTCTATTGTGATGCCATCTGCCATCTAAACAATTGAGAATATTAATGTCTTTCATGATAGAAAGACATAATTCCGTTTCATTTTCACCCCAGATGTGAGAGGGTCTTAAACACACTGTTCTACTGCTGCTTTTGAATAAGTTGTTTTGCTTTTTGAACTATCCTTTCTAATATAAATGTATACTTTCTGCACATATTACAATTATTTCTCCTGTTCTTGTCCTTTTATGATGTTTGTTATCTTTTACCATGATCATGAATTGTTTTAACTCTGTTTGTGAGGCACATTGGGCTACTTTGTGGTACAAAATGTGCTATATAAATAAAATTTGATTTAAGATCTAGAGTTACCAAGGCTTACTCATGTGTTTTGAATAATTCGATAATTTGCTTTATGATGCTATGCAAAATTGAACTTGTGTAGACTGCAAAAAACAGTTAATGGGGCATTTTTATAGCCAGAGCTTATCCAGGATTTGGTGTTTACATGCATCATGAACAGAATACTTCCACAATATTAAGGGAATCTTAATGCGCATGTGAACGTAGCCGGTGAAAATTGAGAGAGTGAGTTCATCGTCCCAAGCTAACTCTATCCCCTGTCTCCCACCCCGCTCTGTCTCCATCCAGCCATCCCACCCAGAGCGTAAGAGACAGGCGGAGGCAGGCACAGATAGCCCCGGAGCACCCAAGGGGGCCCCCGTCATGTTGTGTCTGGATGCACGGGCGTCAGAATCTGTCCAACGCGCACACATGCAAATATGCAGACGCGCACACTCGGACATACACGTGGACTTGCACATGTGCACACACACACACACACATACTCACACACACTCACATACACACACACACACACACACACGACGGCTGGCGCTAAGGCTGATGGATGGATACGTCTAGCTAACTCCCCTCGACCTTGGATGGGATGATCACACTCTGGGACCACTCACTAGCTGTCAGGGAGGAGAGAGAGCACACACACACACATACACACACACACACACACACCATCTCCCTCCCTTTGTGTATTCTTGCATGTGAGCAGGCATGTGTGTGTGTGTGTGTTACCGAGCGTCTCCCACACTCCATAACTCATACAGTTGGGAGACAAAACAGAAAGTGAAATGTAATGAATTCCTCTCGCTCCCTAACATCTAATTAGGCACACATATCAGGAAGAAAGACAAACAGCACACAAACACATGAATTAGAAACAATATGCTCATTAAAACACACACACACACACACACATACATACACACACACGCGCGCACACAGACACATGTTGAGCAGACGGCAGTTGGAATGTGAAGTGGGAGAAAGCGCTGTGTTATTAGGAGCAGATGGGTCAACTATGGTTTGTTGTGGGAGTTTATACAGAGGTTCAGGTCATGGCGGCTTTTTAGCTGCTCAACCTAAGATCTGAATCTGTCATGTGAATCAATCATGTGATCCGCTCTTATCTTCATTGCTGTCTGCGCAGCCGTCACATGAATTAATTTAGAACACTGCATAATGACTTGTTTTTGTCACATTTCACATAAAATGTAGTATTCTGGATTTCGAAAAATTTGAAAATTGTCATGTGGTAAACCCCACCCATCTGTTGCTCCATGTAGGTTAAAACAAACGCTACTCTACGAATTACTTGCAAATACTATTTGACCCAGGCGCGTTATTCTCATGAAACTGAGATTAACGACAAATGAAACGGGTAATTGAATTCTTCGGAGTATTACGTTTTATACTCCATCGTTAGCTTTTCCTACTTTATTACACTCCGATGACTTGGACACCCGATGATCTCATGCGAGAGAGGGAGAGAGTTCACCGATTGGAAAACAAACACAACCGGCACGCAAACATCTGGAGGGAAAAGACTCACATGTGGCTTCATCACAACGCGTCGCACTGCCGATCGACCGTTAGCGGCAGCACCGCAGCGGCCTAATGGTAATTTTCCCTCCTTGGGCGTGACTACCGATTTCATTTACAGGCTATGAAAGGCGCCGGGGGCAGCAAACGCGGCGTGATCCACAATTGATCCGGTTACAGGAAGTTCCTGTGGAAACGAGCGCGGCGGCGTCCCAGCTGGAGAAATGGCAGACATGAAAGAGCCGGCCACAGCTGGCGACGGCTTCTGACATTAACCCAGCGTTAATGTCACGTCCTTTATGCCAGTCATTAGCTACCTAATGAGACGCTTATCATCGGCGAGACAGTGGGAGCCCACCGGGAAGGTAAGGCGAGTAAAGTGAAAAGTAGCCCCTCCCTCGAACCTCTCTTCCGCTCTTCCTCGTTCCCCTGCTCCTCTTCATTCGTTCCCTCGTACTCGCTCTGGTCTTTTCCTTTCGTCTCGTAGCGCCGTTTTTTGCTTTCTGTGTTTGGCTTCTTGTTTCAGGCTAACCTTTTGAGTCCTTCGTCGAGACTAAGGGACCAGGCGTTAAAAAGAAAACCCACACGCCCGCACATTACTTCAGCGCCAACACACACGCACTCGCACGCGTGTGTACAACAAAAACACACACAAACACAAACACACACTCCACTCCATTAAGATTCCGCCCGGCTCCTGAGCACTCTATGCTTTCAAAGGTCAGGCCTTGTCACAGTGTAAATGTGCTGACCTTTGCGGGGTGTGACAGGAGTGTCAGGGGCAATGGGAATGGGACCGAGCGGTGCGCTTGTGTGGGTGTGTATTGCGTGTGTGTGTGTGTGTGTGAGAGAGAGAGAGAGAGAGAGAGAGAGAGAGAGAGAGAGAGAATGCGTGTGAACGTATGCGACCTGCCTACCTCACCCCGAGACCTGACCTTGATGTGTGCAAGGAGTCTGCTACAGAGCTGCGCGAGGAGACCTATCCTCATCCTGGGATAGGTTCCCTGGTGCAGGGAGAGCCTCCTCATGCAGCAGAAGGCCTTGTCATGCAGGAAAAGTCCCTCTGCGGGGGAGAGCTGGCTTACATAATGGGCCTAATTCTGCTGGTGATAATGCAAGTCATCAGAATGCACGGGACGAGCTCCTCCGACTTATGACTGGACCACACACACAAACACACACACACACACACACACACACACACACACACACACACACACAAGCATGCACAAACACACAAACACACAGATTCACACGCATAGATGCATGTGCATGTGTGTTCTTCTTCCATATACACATACAACCCCCACACTTGTGCGTGTGCGCTCAGGCAACACACACGCACACACACACACACACACTCTCAAACACACACTCGGGCGCCGAGGGCCAACCCTCTCTGGAAAAAAGCCATAGCTCACTCCCAAAGAAACTGACTCAGCAATATGTAGGAGCAGAGGAAAAAAAAAATCTTCAATTATGTAGAAAGCCTTTCTGTAAATCTCCACTTGGCAGCCTGCGCAAACACACACGCGTATTACGCACACACACACTGGGACGAACACAAGCGCGTGCACACACACACACGCACCTCCAAAAGAGTGTGGTGGGAAAAACAAGTGGGTATTGTTTGATATTTTGTCAGATGGGGTTAAGTGCTCAGATCAGGGTTCATCTACACACACACACACACACACACACATACACACACACTGATGCTGGGAAGACAATAACATAATGAGCTTGTATGAAGAGGGCAAGACAAGCAAGCATAGGTTTAAAGTGTGACAACTGTTCAACATCTGTCCTTCTACAGTGAAGAATAAAGAAGAGGTTTATTACCCTAGGTTTACATTAGAGATGTGTATGTGTGTGTGTGTGTGTGTGTCTGTGTGTGCTGGTGCATGTGTGCATTTGCAGGAGTTCTACCATGCTGCCATTTCAGTGCCATATGCTCCTAAAACTAAATTTATGCTACGTGAAAAAAGGAAGAGATGGGTATTTGCAATTTATTTTTACAGATCATGCTCCAAAATTTCCTTCCTGTGCTCATACATTTTTCATTTTGGGAGAGCGTACAATAAAAAAAACAAAAAAAACCCAGAAAAAAACGTCACTGTAGAGGCCCAGTGTGTGTGTGAGAGACAGCTGAACATGAACAGGGGGGAAACAGAAGGAGTTGGGACCAACAGCAGCGAGCATGGAAAAGAGGTGTGAGTGATGAGTAACAGAGGAGGTGGAGAGGAGAGGAGAGGGAGAGAGGAGAGGAGAGGAGAGGGGGAATGGAAAGAGGAAAAAAAAGAACAAAAACATTTACGGACCCACGCACTGGGCCTTGGGGTGGGAGAGGAGAACTGCAACCATGTGTAGGACTGGGGAGACAGACCTTGGTGTGCTTCACTTTGATATACTTCAAAAAAAGCTGCACTAGGCAAGATTATAGGTAAAAATACACACGTTTTATCATGAAGTGGGGCTGCATTGGAGAAGAGCGTCCCGTTTCTTTCACCCTGTGTCAAGTGAGATTAAGAATGAAAGAGAAAACTGTCTCCTAAACAGCAGCAAGTGAGCCAGAGAAAGCTGGACTCACCAACAATGGCTGAATCTCTTCACCACAGAAGAAGAAGACATTTAGTTTGCTGACGTCACGTTATATGATTTCTGGGTTGATCTGAGTTTAAATTGCGTTTGAAAACACAAATTCTTACATATTTTCATGCTTATAAACGTATATGCATATGATATGTTGCATTTGATATTACAACAATGTATATAGTATTGTAACTAATAATATAAATATTGATATCATCATTATTATCCATCAAACTGATCATCCATCAATTACAGAAAAGAGATACAGATTTATAGTAAACTTTTTTAAGGGTTTTTGTTCAATTTATTATTTCATTTTATGTTTGTTGCGTTTGAATTTCTTCTTTGGCAACATGTACACACGTATGTCATGCCAAGAAAGGTCATGGAATTGAAATTCAGAGAGAGAGAAGTGAGATAGAAAGGGAGTGAAAGAGGAATTTAAATGAAGGCAGAATGGGAAGAGAGGAAGAGAGAAGTTGGAGTGGAGGGGGAAGTGAGAGATTTACAGCCGTCAGCAGCAGTCCAGCACTCCCACTGAGTTTGGAGGCCTGTGAACAACATGTGACCTGGTGCCTTCAACAGCAGTTCTCCAGTGCCACATTTCACCACACCCTCCCCTGTTTCTGATCCAAATCGCCCCTTCCACTTTTATTCCCAGAGATCACCTGTCAATCAAACAGTGTGTCCAGTACTGTGACGTCTTTTTCCTTGGATTTTCTGATGGTGCGGTTTGAGTTTCTGTAGGTGGCGCTCTGTTCTTTGGTGGCTATCACTGCTCATGCTAACTACCCAGTTCTTCTTCTGCTTACTCCAAACAAACCAAAGACCTAAAATGCATCTCTTCCTGTGTACCAGATACCGGGTGTTTAGAACTGCAAATGGAAAAGCTTTCATGAACTGTAGGTTGAATCGCTATTGTGTGATATCAGTTGGCGACTTTATTATTTACTGTTATTATTTAACAGAATAATTGCTTTAAAGATGAATCATTTTACACTGTGGTGGGTTAAACCATCTTGTGAAAGCACAGTTAATAATGTATGAATACACAGACACACACATATACACACAGAAGCTGAGTGCGGATTCACATATATATTGCACAATGTGTGGTTCGCATCTTGAGTCCTGCTGTAATGACAGATGTACCTTTGTGTGTGTGCCTGTGTGTGTGTGTGTGTGCGCCCGTGTGTGTGTGTGCTGAGCAGTGAAAAGACGATGATGATGGCGTTCTAGTCTTAATATTTCATCTCTCTTTGCCATCTCTCTTCAACTAAAGAGCAGGAACAAGGCCACCACGCTCCATTAACACACATACAGGCATGCACACACACACACACACACACACACACACACACACACACACACACACAAACCACCTCAATGAGAGTATGTGAGCTAAAAAAATGAGGCATAGCCTGCGTTTTACAGTGGGATGATTACAGCGGTGTGTGCCTGCTTAGCCTGTGTGTGTGTGTGTGTGTGTTGGGGTATTCATGTACACTTCTTTTTCTCTGTGGTTTGTTCGGTGTGTGTGTGTGTGTGTGTGTGTGTGTGTTTGTATGTAAGTGCTGAGCCTGCTGCTCAGTGCTGAACAGCCCGGTCATCCTGTTCAGGCACAGAGGGAGTGGTAAGCAGTGAGAGTCCATATGTGTGTGAGTGTGTGTGAATGTGTGTGTGTGTGTGTGTGTGTGTGTGTGTGTGTGCGTCTCCACAGCTACCTCACATCTGGAGAACAGACCACACTGGAAGGTGAACAAACCAACACACACACACGCACACACACACGCACACACACACACACACTCTGGGGACACATTCCTTTAAACCGAACCCCTCTCCACTCCTTCTTGCTGATAGCACTATAGTTGGAAAAGCTTAGAGAGCCTGGCTGAATTTTTCCAGGTAAAACTGAGTCCAAAAAAGAAATCAAAGCCCTAACCTCTGAGGGTCAAGCTATCACTCTGCTGTTGTACTTTACTTTCCTCAGCTCGCACTGAGTGTCTCTTTTCACCTCTGGCAGACTTCAATGAGTCTCATGCATATCTAATGTGAGCCACACTTTCCCGGTGAGCCACCTCGCTCCAGTTCCATTCAGCTCCCGTTAGATCACTTCACTTCAGTTCATTACAGACCTGCGTCAAATAGTTACATCTTAGCGTTTGCTTTTACATATTGGGAATACCAGATGGGTTGGGAGTGTGTCAGGACAATCCAGATAGTGTCAGTTATCAAGCACATAAAAGTATACTAAACCCTTTTCCTGTAATTTTCAACACTTTCTGGTACTTTTTGTCCAAAGCCAAGAACTATTTGTTACTTGAACCAGATAGGGATTAGATAACCTCATTTCAACTCAGTTAATTTCATTTCTGTTTTGTCAAGCTAAATTCACTTCAGTCCAGTTTAGTTCACCAGGGTGCAAGCAACACATAGCATAGTCTAGTATAGTCTAGTATAGTATGGTATAGTATAGTATAGTATAGTATAGTATAGTGTAGTCTAGTCTAGTGTAGTGTAGTGTAGTGTAGTATAGTGTAGTGTAGTGTAGTGTAGTGTAGTGTAGTGTAGTGTAGTATAGTATAGTGTAGTGTAGTGTAGTGTAGTGTAGTATAGTGTAGTGTAGTCTAGTATAGTATAGTGTAGTGTAGTGTAGTGTAGTCTAGTGTAGTGTAGTGTAGTATAGTATAGTGTAGTGTAGTGTAGTGTAGTCTAGTGTAGTCTAGTGTAGTCTAGTATAGTGTAGTGTAATGTAGTGTAGTGTAGTGTAGTGTAGTATAGTGTAGTGTAGTATAGTATAGTGTAGTGTACAGTAGAATTGAGTAGAATAGAATAGAATACAATAGAAAAGAATACAATAGTATAGTAATGTATAGTATAGTATGGTATGGTATGGAAGGTAGGAAAGGATAGGATAGGATAGGATAGGACTGTGTAGAATACAGTGGACAGAATATGATAAGCAATAGTGCAATAGTACATGTTTCATAGTGTGACGGGCAGCATATTATCACACTGTACATAAAAATGGCTTCATATCACATAAGCAACAGCAGCATGTGTCTTTCCTACCTGGCAGGTCACAGCCCAGTATCTCCACTCTCATCCCGATCCCTGCAGGAGACCACCGCTCCGGATACAGCCGGATGTACTGGGCCACGATCTCCTCAAACCGACGCAGCTCCGGGGTGTCGTAGTGTGTGTTCCCCTCGAAAATCTGCACAACACACACAAACACACACAAATAGGAAATTTAACTGCTGTCTTGATGGTTTGTCTGCATGAGAGAGATCTTAATGACTTGGTTTCATCCCGCTCCCTCACCCACCTTGGGGCAGGCTAGTCTTGATGTCCATGATGAAATTCCAGTCTTTTCCATCCAGGCTGTGCGCCACTTTGTACTTCCTGACGAACGCCCGGTTGTCGGTGGTCGCCCCGCTTCCTGCGTCTCCTCCCCTCGCACCCTGGGTGATCACCCCCCGCACCGTCTTGGGCACCCCCAGGTCCACCTGAAGTTTAGAGTTTAGAGTTTAGATTAACTGATGGGGATCAAAACAGATGTTACAAAACTACACACATGAACAAACTAACACAAGTTAAAACTATGCAGTGGAAAAACAGCACCATCTTTCTGTCTTTTTTAAAACTCTGTGAAATTCGACCCAGTGGCGCAAAATGTAAACCGCAGTGTAGAGGCCGGTAGAGTCTGCCAATCTTCTTGGCTGTGGTCTTGTTTGTTTACAGTAATTATACCAATGTGTCAAAATGAATGTGGTAAAACATAGCACCTCTAAAAAAACAATATACATAGAACCGTAGATCTTCAAGATGTATAGCATAGTAGTAGCTATGGTTCTAAATATACAAATTTGAACCTATTATATTCTATTATGCTGTTGGCACTTGTACTGTGAGGTTCTCTCATTTAGAGCATCACCTAAACAGCTAAAAATGTAGATGTTCTTGTACCTGGAGCCACTCCTCCCCGGCCAGCGGCTGTGCGGGGCCGGGGAACCAGCCGGAGCGGCTGGCCACCAGGCGGGCCGCCCCGGGGCTCCACACCATGTCCCTGCTGGACGAGGCTGAGATCTGGGCGTCGGGGAGCAGGCCGGACAGCAGGCCCTGCAGGTCTGAACACGGAGCATCTGGAGTGGAAAGAAAGGGAGAGGAAGATTACTTTAATATTCACTTTCGGGTGGGTTGACTGAGCAGTTTGAGCAACGCCCCGCTGTACGCTCACACAGTTACGCACATTCCCACCTGGGAGCTGTTCAGCTCCACCACAGGACTGCACCGCTGCCCACTGAGCGTTAAGAGTTTAGACTGGAGCAAGTAAGAGAGGATGAGGTGAGAGACTGGGAGAGGGAGGGAAGGAAAGAGGGATGTCGAGGGTAGCACAATGGTTTGAAGTGCAATCTGCAATTAGACCGCCATTAGCGAGATAAAAGCATATCTCAAGTCTGCTGAACGGCTACATTTCCCTGCACTGTGTTCACATTCACCGCACATCTCTGCACAATCTCCTCACAAAAATATATCTGTGCCAATTCAACTTATTATTTTAACCCTCTTTTAAATATATTGTGTATTGTATCGTATTGTGAATATTGTCAAATCTCTCTCTTCACTATGTGCATCATGTCTGTGAATCTTGCTCTATTCATGTTATGCACACCAACTCACCAAGGCAAATTCTTAATACATGTACATGTAAAAACACCTGGCAGTTGGCGAGTGAGGTAGAAAGTAACTGTGAGAGGGAGAAATGAGGATTAAGTGGAAGGGACGACAAAGTTAAAGTACAAGGATCTGGGAGGCAGAGAAATGGGGGAACGGAGAAAGCAACACACACAAAAAAAAAACAGCAAGTGAAAGAGAAAGATGAAGCTCAAGATGATGGCTTTGGGAAACGGGGAGAAGGGGAGCGAGATGGGAAAGACGAAGGAAGAGACTCCTAGGGAGGTAGAGAGAAGAGTCGGAGAGGTAAGGATAGAGGGAGGAGCGAGAGAGAGAGGAGGTGGATGAGCGAGATGAGAGGTAGAGAGCCTGAGAGAGAGAGAGAGGGAAGAAGGGAGATAGGGGAGATGTTAGTTGTGCTGACGGTTTAAGAGAACACAGATCAAAGTTTTATGCTGTTATGTCACTGCAAAAGCGGGGGATGTAAATAATGAATAAAAGGCACAGGAAGCGCTTGAGTGTGTGTGTGTGTGTGTGTGGTCTGTGTACATTTCAAAGGGGTGTGCCTGTTTTTGAGGTCATCGCCTATATTTAGAAACCGCCTGTGTGTGTGTGTGTGCACCTGAACTGTAAGAGCTAATAGTTATTTCAATAGCAGCTGGTAAGGCCAAAGTGAATCACAGTTTCTGATGTAAAAGTGAACGGAGAGCCATGAAAGATTGATCGGTACTCGTTTCTCGATATAGAAGAGCAAAGAGGACGCATCAAAAAACTGTATGAATCCATGAGAGGAAACAGAGGCTGCATCGCGGGAGGGTTAGAGACAAAAAGCGAGTGCACAGCGATGGAGTGGGAGAGTGTCGATGGAGGGAGGGAGGGAGAGAGACGGAGAAGAAAGCAGGGAGGGAAATAAAGCTGGCGGAGCCTCTGCAAGGAAGAACAGAGTAAAAAAAGTTTCCTTTAATTAGCCCTAGGCCTGCTATGTTTGAAAGATAGCAGTGGGATTGTGGGAGGAAACCTAAATACATGTGTGTGTGAGCGCGTATGTGTGTGTGTGTGTAAGTGTGCATGTGTGCTTGTGCTTGTACTTAGGGATCATCTGATATGGATTTTTGAATGCCAATACCAATACCCATTATTGGACTGTAGCTGCCAATAGCTGATATTATGTGACAACATTGAATATCTTTAAAATTGATCATTTTCATTTGAGAAAATGATAAAAAAAAATCACAAATAGTGTTTCCTACAGAATTTTATTCTTGGCAGGGAGGAAAAGCAGCAGCCTTAGAGATTAGAGAAGCAGGCTTATGACCGGAAGGTTTCTGGTTCAAATCCCTTGAACCGGCTGGGAAAATGTGACTGAAAAAAAAAAGAATGAATTAATAACTCCAAGAGTAGAAGACTGGTTGTATTGGTCAGCTCCCAGTGTGTCAATGTGTTTAACTGTATGAATGTGAAGCAGGGCATTGCTGGAAAAGAGCAAGCAGGCTCAGTCGACTTTCCCTGGGTAAATAACAGTTAAAAAAAAATCTCACCTCAGGACACACACATTCCCACACACCCACACACACACACACACCTGTAATCTGGCAGCCGTAGAGCTCGAAGCGCAGGGCGATGCCGTTCCTCCAGGTCTGTGGTCGGATACGCACGAAGCGAGCCAAAACCGGCTGGGGCACCCGGTTCAGAACCACCTCAGCTGGGTCTGTGTTGGCATGGAAAACCTGGGAAAAGAAAGAGAAATGGAGTCTGGTTACAGGCAAGGTGGGAGATGTACATGCAAAAACACATAAGGATACACCGAGATACACCTCCATGTGTGTGAATGTGTGTGAATGTATGAATGTGAAGTAGAATATTACTGAAAAAGAATACACACGCTCACCAAACCTTTCCTGAATAAATAAAGGTTACAAAATGCTCTCTATCTTTCTCTCTCTCTCTCTCACACACACACACACACACACAGTACCCCCTTGCTCTAACACCCACCCACACACCCACCCACCCACAGTGCGCGGTTTCGCTTGGCTACACACACACAGTGGCAGGCCGGACAAAGCAGAGACAACCCAAACACGGATCCAATGTCACCAGCCCAGCTGTCGATGTGTTTTGGGGTCACAGGTTCAGCACTGGGAGGGTGGGAAAGACCCGGGATGGATGAGGGTCCCTCTCTCTCTCTCTCTCTCTCCCTCTCTCACACACACACTGCTCACTCATCCACCCACATAGACCTCCATGCTGGTGGCCATAGGAAGCTGTGGGAGACGTGACCTGACACGACCAATTACGATTGGCTGTCAGGCACAGGAAGACCGTCCAGGTGGGCAGGATGCGAGTGAAATCCACTTCCTGAGGCGAGACGCCCCTCAAGCATCAACATTCGCCTCCTCTCCCCGACCCCTCCCTTCCTTCCACGGGCCTTAAGTGGCGGGGTGGGGCCGGTAAGGGGGTCGAAGGGCAAATGTAAGCGGGGTGGTCAGGTTACGTCCTGTTTTGGGATGGACAGACGTCCCATGACGCTCGAGGGCGCGGGACGGGGACATTCGCTGACAGACGCGAATCTTCCTTCCTTCTGTACCTCTTTCCGACCGAAACCATATCCCGCCTCACCTCGTAATTACAAATAACGTCCTCCTCTTCCTACACCCCGCCTCTTCGTTCCTCTCTTTCTGTCTTTACCACATCCCTCTCCCTCCCTTCATCTCCACTCCTCCAAACCCTTCCCACCTCCTTCCCCTCTCTTGCTACACCCCTATCTGCTCGTCTTCCCCCCCTCGTCGGTGGCTACTGGCAGTTTGAAAACCACACAAAAAGACACAGGAAACCGCAGGATCCCACACAAGCACACACAAAATATACACAGGAGCACACAATAACAGGCGCACAGGCATTACTGCAGAGTCGGATAAGAGGAGGAACTCACTGAGCCACTGTTAAGTGTCATTCACTCTGTCAGACTGTGGTCGACCAGGCCAGCAGATAGGAGAGCTGCTGTTGGCTCTGGCAGCTAACACTAACCTCCACATCACAGGCTGCAGACACAATGGAAACACAACAGCTTACATGCATTAGAGATAAAGGGCCTCATTTCCTACACATTTTTTACTCATGATCAAATCCAAGCCTGAGTTGTGATTTACACGACACCGAAACCAGTGGGTTGATTTTCTCAAATTTTCTGTGCTATATCAAAAACTAAACTTAATTTCTATCATTATCCAAGTAATGAATGTTATAGATGTATTGATGTATTGATATTGAAATGGCCCTGATGTAAAATTCCATGCCTTTTCCATGACTTTCCACAAATAAGTCAATGCACTTCCTCCTTGCTGGTTCGTTAATGTTGTTTTTCTAAAGGGGCAAACAGTCTGGTTTCCACTACAGCTGGGCTTGCTGTGGAGAAAAAAAAACCACACCGTCTAATACGATGAATGCGTGAAACAAGCTGGAACACACACTCTGGTATATTCCTGTAAAGTGACCCATTTGTAAAAAATCCCTGATATTCCCTGACTTCCCCAGAGAATTCATTAAATTCCCTGACTTTCCCTGTCTGGGATCTACCCGCTCAAAATTATATGATACTCCAGAAATTCCATGACCAGTGGGAATACGACTTTGAAATCATACTCGGGGGGTTTTTATTTGATTTTGGGCATGGCCTGATTTAATCATGCAGAGCTGACACTGGTAATACAAAGCAGGGTGAGTGTTTGAACAGATAAGTGAGGCTATCTCTGCTGTATCTGCTGTTGGACTGGGGAGAGACAGCCATTATGTTTACCTAGGGGGCAAACACTGTGGATGTGGGCTCTTATGGGGGTTAGGTAAACACACCCACACACACACACACACACACACACACACACACAAACATAAGCATATGATGGGGGGTTGCCTCAGGTACAACTGAGCCATCTTAACCGATTCGACAACTTTGTCTGAGGAACAGAGAACGACAGAACACTGGGGGACAGAGTGGAAAAAAACAGAGAGGGGAGCGGAAAGACAGAGTCAAATAAAAAAAAAAAAAACGTAAAGGAGAGGAAAAAGAAAATGACCGCGGGGAGGAACAGTCCTCAGAAGGACAGTGAAAACAGATGAAGAGAGGGTGGAGGAAGGGAAGAAGGAGCGAGCGAGAAAAAGAGAGGGTTGGACGGAGGGCAACAGATAAAATTTAATGAGGAATACGAGCGGAGGAATGTGGAAGAGGAGGCAGGGAGCGGTGGTGAGTGGGAAGAGAAGAACAACCAGCAGATTCATCACTGGGAGAGGAAAGAAGCTGGGGTTGCATCCAAGTGTTTTTTCTTTCATAAATGATGCTGTGTCGAATTAGAGAAGCTGAATGGAAACAGCAAAATTCAATAAAAATGTCCTCAATTTTCTCAAAAAAAGTTGGTAATACTTTACTTTAAGTGCACTGTGATGCATTTTAAGCACATTATAACCCCATTGGAAGCACAGATAATCTTTTCTTACAATGTAATCATCAGACAGACATCATCATACAAGCATAAGAAAATTACATTCAATTTAATATCATGTCATTAACTATGCAGTTGCCCCATAAAGAATTCAACCCCTGTAATCGTTTGAGCGTTGTGTTTACTATATCATGCTGTGTCTCTGATGATTATCATTGAAGCTCAATGTGCTTATAATGCACTTACAATGCATTATCAGCAGCACTTCAAGGAAAGTGTTGGCAACAGCTTTTACACTTGCTTGAACTGGATTTTTTCTTTTTCTTTTTAGAAATAATGTGATCAATTGCGATGGAAACGCATTTGTTGAGTAAATATGGATCTAGGCTTGGCACGATCAGCTCCAGTTTCATTGTACAACAGTTCAAAAGTGGCTATGCATGTAGTCTGTAAAGTATCTGTCCAACGCTGCTGCCCAGAAAATGTCATATCTGCTGTCATGCCCATGTATAAGTCTCTATTGTGGTTGTATGGCAGTTAGTTGGTACATTAGAATATCGGCATCTGTATTTATTTGTTTTCATCTTCGGATGAAAGCGGGGAGTATGGCCTACATTAGCTGACAATAAAGAACAGTAACAACTTGCTCAACATGAATTAATTCTTGAGAGACTCTTTCCATTTATCTTGTGGATATGGGAGGAGAGAGAGAGAGAGAGAGAGAGAGAGAGAGAGGGGGAAGAGAGACAGAGACAATGGGACCCTTAAAGTTGTCACTCTGCTCCCATCCTCCTCTGTCCCCTCCACTTCCTCCATCCATCTATCTCCAGGGTGTGTGAAGGGTCACTCATTTGACCCCTGACCCCTTATCGACGGGGTCAAAGGTCACTGGCCTTGGGAAGCAGCTGGTTGGTCACCTGATCTACGTGTTGATAACTGGGTTACTTGTTGACCGAGGGCGTAAACTAAAGTGAGAGACTCCTTAAAGAGAATGAACACCATGTTTACTATCTGGTTAAAAAGTAGAACTAGACACTGAACTCCATTTATATCAATAATGAAGTTAGCCTGGGATGGAAATGTCTGCTCTTCAATAACAATTGCAGACAGTGTGTGGCGTTCTGGTGTGTCAGAGGGGCGGTGGTGCCAGTCTGTTGTCTGGGCCACCCCCTGTAATCTGCCTGGTGACTGGTGTGTGTTGTGTGTGTGTGTCTATGTGTGTGTGTGTGTGTGTGTGTGTGTGTGTGTGTGTCTCCGCCCCTCACGCGGCGTGCAGGCGAGGTGGGCTGAATAATTAACGTTGTCATGTTGTGTCTCCTAGTGTGGAGGGTCATGAAATTATAACGAACCCCCTGCTCTGGCTCTGAAGCCCCCCTACACACACACACACACACACACACACACACACAGACAGAAATGCGACGGTCAGACTCTCTGTGTGGACACCGGCGGGACAGAGGCACCATGGGTATTTAACTATTGATGACCCCTCAGGAGAACGAGGTCACTGTGAAAGGAGTGTGTGTGTGTGTGTGTGTGTGTGTGTGTGTGATGAAGTAAACACTCTCTCTAAAGCTCAAAAACAGCGAATAGAGAGAATAAAAAGAAGCTAGTGTGCCTCATTTCACTGGTGTGTTTACATGCACATTAATAATCCATTTATATTTGGGATATTCAAATGAGTTGACGCATGTAAACGGCATATAATGTTTACAATAACTGGGATAAGCCCATATCCTGATTATGAAAAGCCAGGATATGCTAGCTGGGATATGCCAATATTAACCGGTAGATTCTAGCATGTAAACATCATCATATCCCGTTTATTGTTGGGCTTGGCAAACAGAACAAATGCTGTTTCCATGGACATGCAGGAACATCAGAATAACGCACTGGTAATAAACACAGTATGGTTTATAGTACTATCTCCATGTATACAGGTATAGTAGAGGTATATATAGTCCAAAAACATGCAGGTCAGGTGAATTGAAGACTGTAAATCTGAGTGTGAGTGTGTTTGTGTATAGTATGGTATATGATGTATATATGATCTAGTATATGACGAAGTATATGATGTATAGTATGTATATGATGTATGTATATATATGATGTAGTATGGTATATGACATGTATGATGGCATGTAAAGCCCTTTGAGGCTTGACTGTGATAAAGAGCTATATAAATAAACTAGACCCGCCTGGACCAGACTATATGAAAAAACGAGTTACTGATCACTCCATGTAAAGGCCAAATCCCAACTAAGACCGACTAAGCCGGGATAAGGCTCAAATTCGGAATATTAACGTGTATTATAATATAAACACACTCATTGCTGGAGCGGAGAACGTCCAAATGTCGCTCTGCTCTCTGGAAAACGAGGGATGTATGCATCGCGGCTCGATTCATTTACCATCTCTCTCTCTCTCTCTCTCTCTCTCTCTCTCTGTTCTGTGTTTTTGGCACATGCCTCCTCCACTGCCGGTGTTTTCCTTCGAGCTGATGGCACCACAGGGAGACGTGGCAAGCTCTGCGCAAGACATTATTCCCTCTCTCTCCCTCCTTCCTTCATCCCCTCTGTCGCTCCCATTCTCCCTGTCTCTTTCTCTCCATCCATTACACTCCTCATCTCCCCCCCCACCCCTCTTCTTGCTCCAGTTCCTCCCTCTGTCTCTCTATCGCTCCCTCTCTCTTTCTATCCATTACCCGTCTCACCCCCTCCACCCCGCCCATCCCTCCCTCTCTTTGCTTCAGTCGTTCGTCCCTCTATCCCTCCCTCCCTCCCTCGCTCCCTCCTTCTCTCAGTATGAAGATGTTGACAGTAGGAACTGGTTCCAGCTGGCCGCTCTCCACCACTGGCTGTAAGAGTGACTGGTGGTGTATGTGTGTGTGTGTGTGTGTGTGTGCTGAGGTTGATGCAGTGATCCTTTGAAATGGTCTTACACCCCCTCAGTTGTTTTTGTCAATGTCTCCCACTCGGCACCAACGTTAGCAGTTGTCTCTGCGTGTGTGTGTGTGTGTGTGTGTGTGTTCGTGAGTGTGTGTGTACACGCACATGTGTTTGTGCATTCATAGGAGCAGGAGTGTGCGTGTGTGTGTGTGTGTGTTTGTGTGTGTGTGTGGGTGCGTGTGTGTGAATCTATACCTGGATGTGCATATGCAGAGTGAGAGAGAGCTTGTATTAGGAGCACTTTAAGTGAAAAAGAAAGCTTGTGTGTGTGTGTGTGTGTGTGTGTGTGTGTGCGCGTGCCTGTGTGACACAGCGTGATGGAGGAGCAAGCTGAAGTGCTGTGTGGGCTGTTTTTTTCCCCCTCTCTCCCAGGTTACTGTGTTTGTGTGACAGATTTAGCACAGCCTCACAATGCTTTTCAATAACACAATGCCTGGTTAGCAGTGGGGCCAATGCGATTTCCCTCACAGATGGATGATGGCGTGTGTGTGATAGAGTGTGTGTTTAATGTGAAACTCTTTTGTGCGAATATGCCGATACATAATTCCTTTGTTTGTGTGTGTGTGTGTGTGTGTGTGTGTGTGTGTGTGTGTGTGTATGTATGTGTGAGATATGTAATTCCTATGTGTGCATGACTGCTAGTGTCTCATCAAATAATGAGGTGCATGTGTGAGTAGCGTGATTCGGAATTAACGAGTCACGCGGGTGTCGAGCGGAAAATGTTGTGGCACGCAGAACACACACACACACACACATATATGTACATACACACACACACACAGACACACACACAAAGGCTGTTGACTGGTGTGATTCTGGCAATTGCGATCTGCAGTGCTGGTGTTTTTCGCTTCCTACTTTCTTTTCACTAAAGAAAAAAAAGAAAAATCCCATGATGATGTTTCTTGACTTCAGTCTCTCTCTCTCTCTCTTTCTCTCTCTCTCTCTCTCTGTGTCTGCCTCTCTGTCAAATGATCTTTATTGGCATTAAATCCTTCAGTCTTTGTTGCCACAACAAACACTGACACAAATCTTGACAATAAATGGCAACACTCTCTGCCTTAATAACAAACACTATAAAGTAAGGAGTAAAGCCCTGCCAAGCCAATCCCTTTATTCATGGATGATTCATACCTGATGCATACACACACACACGCACACTCACACCCCAACCCTCCACACACACTAACACACACACCCATCCAAGAGCCACATTAGCTTCAAACTCACTGTTAAATGACAATCAGAAGAACCAAATCCCAGTCATTACAGCACCCCCTGACGAGAATTGAGCTTCAACCACTTAAGGGCTCTTTGGGGGGCTTAGGACGGGCGAACTGGGAGTTTGTACGACATGACTGGTGGATTAGCAGTCACGGAAGATTTGATTGCGGCCCACAGGGACCCGAGGAGAACCTGGACGGAGAGGAGAAGTCAGAATACAACAAGGGGTTTGGGGATGGTACGGTTAAAGAGGTGTAACCCCAAAAAGTCAGAGCAGGGTGAAACAGCAGTTGCAGATTCTACTTAGTGTTTCGTTTAGTATCCGATCTGTCCAAAGTGTTGCTCCTGCATCCTAGGACCGTTCAGGCCACGTTGGTGAACATCCATCACTGTCTGCTGTGGCCAAAAATTCAAACGTCTATACAACAGTATAGAGTGCATACATAATGAAAGTGTATCAGTTTGTGAATTTTAGGAAAGGTGGGAAATTAGATTTTATGTATCTTCAATATCTTCTGATGGCTGGAAACAGAATAACATTTGAATTTCACAAACAATTCCTCTCGTCGGCAGCGCATCTGTCACTGTACATGTCTGAGAGTGTGTGTACATTTATTGTATTTTTTTTTGGCCCCGACAGATTAGTGGAGTCCGATTACAAGGTACAGACGAGCATGCATCATACACACACGCACACATACACACACATGCAGATCTCCAGACACACAGAAAGATCAGCCAGAGGTTATGTGAAGGGGGGGTCTCTGGGTTGTGTGTGTGTGTGTGTGTGTGTGTTGGGGGGGGGGTTAGCGGGGTCTGAGGGGTTCTAATAAATTGCACAGATGTTGACTTTTTTAAGTCCAATCCACATTTCGCTCAATAATCTCCGCATCAAATACCCCCCACGAGCCCAACCCAAACCAATCACTGGCACACACAGAAGGGGGCCCCCAGTCTGGTGTGTGTCTCTCTCTGTGCGTGTGTGGATTAAGCCCCCACCCCCACCCTTTTTTTTTTTTTCTTGAAATCCACAGTGACCTTAACCCAGATATGTGTTCGAATCCCCCAGGAGACAGGCTTATGGAAGGTTGCACCGTGACAACAACAACCTGTACTGTACCTGTACCTACCTCCTCTATTTTCATTTTCATACACAGGCTTTGAACAAGACCCCCCCAACACACACACACACACA